>NC_064640.1:822861120-823164150 GCF_023864345.2 Schistocerca serialis cubense
GATCTCATTTTTGAGACGTTTGTATTCCTTTTTGCCTGCTTCATTTACTGCATTTTTATATTTTCTCCTTTCATCAATTAAATTCAATATTTCTTCTGTTACCCAAGGATTTCTATTAGCCCTCGTATTTTTACCTACTTGATCGTCTGCTGCCTTCACTACTTCATCCCTCAGAGCTACCCATTCTTCTTCTACTGTATTTCTTTCCCCCATTCCTGTCAATTGTTCCCTTATGCTCGCCCTGAAACTCTCTACAAACTCTGGTTCTTTCAGTTTATCCAGGTCCCATCTCCTTAAATTCCCACCTTTTTGCAGTTTCTTCAGTTTCAATCTGCAGTTCATAACCAATAGATTGTGGTCAGAATCCACATCTGCCCCTGGAAATGTCTTACAGTTTAAAACCTGGTTCCTAAATCTCTGTCTTACCACTATATAATCTATCTGATACCTTCTAGTATCTCCAGGATTCTTCCCGGTATACAACCTTCTTTTATGATTCTTGAACCAAGTGTTAGCTATGATTAAGTTATGCTCTGTGCAAAATCTACAAGGCGGCTTCCTCTTTCATTTCTTCCCCCCCAATCCATATTCACCTACTATGTTTCCTTCTCTCCCTTTTCCTTCTGACGAATTCCAGTCACCCATGACTATTAAATTTTCGTCTCCCTTCACTACCTGAATAATTTCTTTTATCTCGTCATACATTTCATGTATTTCTTCATCATCTGCAGAGCTAGTTGGCATATAAACTTGTATTACTGTAGTAGGCATGGGCTTTGTGTCTATCTTGGCCACAATAATGCCTTCACTATGCTGTTTGTAGTAGCTAATCCGCACTGCTATTTTTTTGTTCATTATTAAACCTACTCCTGCATTACCCCTATTTGAGTTTGTATTTATAACCCTGTAATCACCTGACCAAAAGTCTTGTTCCTCCTGCCACCGAACTTCACTAATTCCCACTATATCTAACTTTAACCTATCCATTTCCCTTTTTAAATTTTCTAACCTACCTGCCTGATTAAGGGATCTGACATTCCACGCTCCGATCCGTAGAACGCCAGTTTTCTTTCTCTAGAATTGGCGGTAAAAAAAAAAAAAATCACAGCAACAAAAAAAGAAAAAAATCATGTACAGTAATGAAATTTCGGGAATACGTCTGTCTATATAGCATATTTAAGTGATAACATTGCAGCATCGCAGGGCAATGTAAGCGCGAAATAATCCGTTGCAGAAGTGACATGCTGGTAAATTAATAACAGATGTAACGATCAGCACGTTGAATGCAAGCATTGAAACGGGCATGCATTGTGTTGTAAAGGTGTGCGATATCAGTTTGTGTCGCAATTGGCGGTGCTTTGGGGGTCAGTGAAATGCATGCTACTGGGCTCCTGTCTCCTGCCTCCTGCCGAGTCTTCCTGCGATATCGCTGCAGGAATATCCAGCTTCCCGTGGCCGTATTACACGACCTCGCTCAAACTCAGTAAGATGATCATAATGGCGTCTCTGTCTCCCCAAAGGCATTCTTGACTAAGATCAAATCTCCACGTCCAATCTAGAAGGTAACTAACGCTCACAACCGTCACGCCGTGTATTTACAGCAAACCTCATTTGCAGCCTCAAGTGACGCTACTAACACCACTCTTATGCGCCTGGCGCGAAATTTAAATGGACATTATTTTTCAAAAGTAAAAACACGCCTACCAACTTTCGTTTATCTCGCACAACTGCTTGTAGTGTTGCGATTTTTTCCGTCGGTGTATGTTCAAGAATTCTGCAGTAAACGGATGTTAACGATATTGGTCTGTAATTTTGCAGGTCCGTCCTATTACTGTTCTTATACACTACTGGCCATTAAAATTGCTACACCAAGAAGAAATGTAGATGATAAATGGGTATTCATTAGAGAAATACACTCCTGGAAATTGAAATAAGAACACCGTGAATTCATTGTCCCAGGAAGGGGAAACTTTATTGACACATTCCTGGGGTCAGATACATCACGTGATCACACTGACAGAACCACAGGCACATAGACACAGGCAACAGAGCATGCACAATGTCGGCACTAGTACAGTGTATATCCACCTTTCGCAGCAATACAGGCTGCTATTCTCCCATGGAGACGATCGTAGAGATGCTGGATGTAGTCCTGTGGAACGGCTTGCCATGCCATTTCCACCTGGCGCCTCAGTTGGACCAGCGTTCGTGCTGGACGTGCAGACCGCGTGAGACGACGCTTCATCCAGTCCCAAACATGCTCAATGGGGGACAGATCCGGAGATCTTGCTGGCCAGGGTAGTTGACTTACACCTTCTAGAGCACGTTGGGTGGCACGGGATACATGCGGACGTGCATTGTCCTGTTGGAACAGCAAGTTCCCTTGCCGGTCTAGGAATGGTAGAACGATGGGTTCGATGACGGTTTGGATGTACCGTGCACTATTCAGTGTCTCCTCGACGATCACCAGTGGTGTACGGCCAGTGTAGGAGATCGCTCCCCACACCATGATGCCGGGTGTTGGCCCTGTGTGCCTCGGTCGTATGCAGTCCTGATTGTGGCGCTCACCTGCACGGCGCCAAACACGCATACGACCATCATTGGCACCAAGGCAGAAGCGACTCTCATCGCTGAAGACGACACGTCTCCATTCGTCCCTCCATTCACGCCTGTCGCGACACCACTGGAGGCGGGCTGCACGATGTTGGGGCGTGAGCGGAAGACGGCCTAACGGTGTGCGGGACCGTAGCCCAGCTTCATGGAGACGGTTGCGAATGGTCCTCGCCGATACCCCAGGAGCAACAGTGTCCCTAATTTGCTGGGAAGTGGCGGTGCGGTCCCCTACGGCACTGCGTAGGATCCTACGGTCTTGGCGTGCATCCGTGCGTCGCTGCGGTCCGGTCCCAGGTCGACGGGCACGTGCACCTTCCGCCGACCACTGGCGACAACATCGATGTACTGTGGAGACCTCACGCCCCACGTGTTGAGCAATTCAGCGGTACGTCCACCCAGCCTCCCGCATGCCCACTATACGCCCTCGCTCAAAGTCCGTCAACTGCACATACGGTTCACGTCCACGCTGTCGCGGCATGCTACCAGTGTTAAAGACTGCGATGGAGCTCCGTATGCAACGGCAAACTGGCTGGCACTGACGGCGGCGGTGCACAAATGCTGCGCAGCTAGCGCCATTCGAAGGCCAACACCGCGGTTCCTGGTGTGTCCGCTGTGCCGTGCGTGTGATAATTGCTTGTACAGCCCTCTCGCAGTGTCCGGAGCAAGTATGGTGGGTCTGACACACCGGTGTCAATGTGTTCTTTTTTCCATTTCCAGGAGTGTATGTTATACTAGAACTGACATGTGATTACATTTTCACGCAATTTGGGTGCATAGATCCAGAGAAATCAGTACCCAGAACAACCACCTCTGGCCGTAATAACGGCCTTGATACACCTGGGCATTGAGTCAAACAGAGCTCGGATGGCGTGTACAGGTGCAACTGCCCATGCAGCTTCAACACGATACCACAGTTCATCAAGAGTAGTGACTGGCGTATTGTGACGAGCCAGTTGCTCGGCCACCATTGACCAGGCCTTTTCAGTTGGTGAGAGATCTGGAGAATGTGCTGGCCAGGGCAGCCGTCGAAAATTTTCTGTATCCAGAAAGGCCCGTACAGGACCTGCAACATGCGGTCTTGCATTATCCTGCTGAAATGTAGGGTAGAGCCACGGGTCGTAACACATCTGAAATGTAACGTCCACTGTTCAAAGTGCTGTCAATGCGAACAAGAGGTGACCGAGACGTGTAACCAATGGCACCCCATACCATCACGCCGGGTGATACTCCAGTATGGCGATGACGAATACACGCTTTCAGTGTGCATTCACCGCGATGTCGCCAAACACGGATGCGACCATCATGATGCTGTAAACAGAACCTGCATTCATCCGAAAAAATGACGTTTTCCCATTCGTGCACCCAGGTTCGTCGTCGAGTACACCATAGCACGCGCTCTTGACTGTGACGCAGCGTCAAGGGTAACCGAGCTGATAGTCCATGCTGCTGCAAACGTCGTCGAACTGTTCGTGCAGATGGTTGTTGTCTTGCAAACGTCCCCACCTGTTGACTCAGTGATCGAGACGTGGCTGCACGATCTGTTTCAGCCATACGGATAAGATGCCTGTCATCTAGACTGCTAGTGATACGAGGTCGTTGGGATCCAGCACGGCGTACCGTATTACCCTCCTGAACCCACCGATTCCATATTCTGCTGACAGTCATTGGATCTCGACCAACGCGAGCAGCAATGTCGCGATACGATAAACCGCAATCGCGATAGGCTACAATCCGACCTTTATCAAAGTCGGAAACGTGATGGTACGCATTTCTCCTCCTTACACGAGGCATCACAACAACGTTTCACCAGGCAACGCCGCTCAACTAGTGTTTGTGTATGAGAAATCGGTTGGAAGCTTCCCTCATGTCAGCACGTTGTAGGCGCCGCCACCGGCGCCAACCTTTGAAAAGCTAATCATTTGCATATCACAGCATCTTCTTCCTGTCGGTTAAATTTCGCGTTTGTAGCACGTCATCTTCGTAGTGTAGCAATCTTAATAACCAATAGTGTAGTGTATATAGGAGTCACGTGGGACTTTGCGTTAGGCGAGAGATTCACGATAAATGCAATCTAAGTAAGGGGCCAATGCCGTAGAGTACTGTTTGTGAAACCGAATCGGTATTCCGTCAGGACCTGGCTACTTATTTGTTACCAAATCTCCCAGCTGCTTCTCTAGGCCAGGGATGTCTATTACCATTGTGTCGACTTGAGAGTTGAACGACTGTATGTTTCTACGATCCTCCTGCGTGAAATATTTCTTAAACATGAAATTTAAAACTTCAGCATTCCTTTTGTTGTTTTCTACTAGCACACCAGACTGGTCAACGACTGGGCAGAAGCTTCGCCCTACTTAGCGGTTTTACGTAGGACCAGAATAGTCTCGCGATCTCTTCAAGATAATTTGTTAAGGTATGACGGTGACAGCTTTATGCTCGAGCATCGATCTTTCCACGGACGCACGAATCTCTACTAACCTTTACTTGTCGTTAGCCCGCTCTCTGTTGAACCGAAAGTGCAACGGTCTTTGCTTCCTCATCATTTTCCGCAATGGATCTTTTCCATCCTTCATTCACTTACTAGGCACATACTTTTCCACAGTACGATTTACAATCTGTTCAAACTTCCCCTATAATTACTATACATCCATCATACTGGAACTAAATAATGTCCATTCACTGTCTGAGATTCTAATAACCGCTTTTCTGCTCTTTCTAGCAAAACTACTCTCCTAGCTTTCTTGATTGATTTAATAACTTAAGTAACCATCGTCGCTACGATGACGTCATTATCACTAACGCCTGTTTCTGTAGTGTCACCGTCGGTGAGTCCAGGCATCTTTGTAGCTACATGCTCTAAAATACATCAAAAAAAGTTTTGCATCATCTCGGTTCCTAGAGTTCCGGAACCTGCACAGAAAATTGGAATGTAGATCAACATAAACATCGTTTCCACCCTTTTTATTGCTCATAAAAATCACACATTGCATGTTGTACCACCATACAGCGAGACCTTCAGAGGTGGTTGCCCAGATTGGTGTACACACATGAACCTCTAATACCCACTACCACGTCCTCTTGAATTAATACACGCCTGTATTCGTCGTGGAATACTATCCACAAGTTCATCAAGGTAGATCGCCCCACTCCTAACGGCGATTCAGCGTAGATCACTCAGTGTGGTTGGAGGGTCACGTCGACCATGAACAGCCTTCTTCAGTCTATCCCAGGTATGTTCGATAGGGTACATGTCTGGAGAAAAATGGTTCAAATGGCTCTGAGCACAATGCGACTTGACTTCTGAGGTTGTGAGTCGCCTAGAACTTAGAACTAATTAAACCTAACTAACCTAAGGACATAATACACATCCATGCCCGAGACAGGATTCGAACCAGCGACCGTAGCGGTCGCCCGGCTCCAGACTGTAGCGCCTAGAACCGCACGGCCACTCCGGCCGGCACATGTCTGGAGAACATTCTGGCCACACTAGTCGAGCGATGTCGTTATCCTGAAGGAAGTCAGCCACAAGACGATGGGGCCGCGAATTGTCGTCCATGAAGACGAATGCGTCGCCAGTATGCTGCCGATATCGTTGCACTAAAAATTAAAAAAAAAAAATTTAAAAATCGGTCAGAGGATGGCATTCACGTATCGTACAGCCGCTACGGCGCCTTCCATGACCACCAGAGAATACATTGGCCCCACATAATGCCACCCCAAAACAGCAGGGAACCTCTATCTTCCTGCACTCGCTGGACAGTGTGTTTAAAGGGTTGAGCTTGACCGGGTTGCCTCCAAGCACGTTTCCGACGATTGTCTGGTTGAAGGTATATATGAGACTCATCGGTGAAGAGAACGTGATGCCAATGCTGAGAGGTCCATCCGGCATGTTGTTGGGCCCATCTGTACCGCGCTGCACGGTGTCGTGGTTGCAAAGATGGACCTCGCCACGGACGTCGGGAGTGAAGACGTGCATCGTGCAGGTTACTGTGCACAGTTTGAGTCGTAACAAGAGGTCCTGTAGCTGCACGAAAAGCGTTATTCAACATATTGGCGTTGCTGTCGGGGTTCCTCCGAGCCGTAGTAGCCCCCAGGCGGCCTGAGCGAGACATGTCATCGACAGTTCCCGTGTCTCTGTATCTACTCTATGTCCGAACAACATCGCTTTCGTTTACTCCGAGTCACCTTGACACTTCCCTTGTTGAGAGCCCTTCCTGGCACAAACTAACAATGCGGACCGCTGTATTGACGGTCTAGGCACCGTTTAACTGCAGACAACACGAGCCGTGTACTTCCTTCGTGGTGGAATGACTGGAACGGATCGGCTGTCGGACCCCGTCTGTGTAATAGGCGCTGCTCATACACGGTTGCTCACATCTTTGGTCGGGTTTAGTGACATCTTTAAACAGTCCAAGGGGCTGTGTGTGTGATACGATATCCACAGTCAACGTTTATCTTCAGGAGTTCTGGGAACCGGGGTCATGCAGATTTTTTTTTATGTGTGTATTTGCATTGTATGTGCGCTCTCGAACTAGCTGCTCAAGACAGTTTTCGAAAAAACGTGTTCAACGGTACTTCGCAAGACTACTTATGTGGAAACCTTGTAACGAATCCATAGGTGTCCTAGTCTACGCTCGGAACTAATACTGCACGATTTGGGTACTTCCGCACTACTGAGCGTAGACCTTCTTTGAATAACTCTGTCTCGACGGAATCGGGAGGCCGGTAATAACATCCAACATTACCTTCTTTTCACCTAGACCTGTCATACATTACCAGATAACTTCACAGCCACACTCAAATCCGACTGGAGTAGAAACAACGTTTTTGTCGCCATCGGTAAACGTTTCCCCTTCAGTGGCGTTGAATGTCTTTTCGATACATGTTTCACGAATCGGTAAACATTTCAGAGTTTTATACTTGGAGTCTCAGACAGCTCTCGGTCCCGAGAATAATTTGAGCGTGATTAATTTCCGAGAGGGTAGTATAGGCGAAATATTAGGGATACGCGATGTCTGTTCTTTCTGACATGTTTGAATAAACAGACAACACGCTTTCATATAGCTGATTCGCCACTACGAGCCATGAATCTACCACACTGAGTGCGGACGCACAGTTGCGTTCGACCTGCCGCGGGAATCTCAGAGTAGGGAGAGTGGAGGGCACAGCCAGGGACTGCCGGTAGGGTGTGTGGGCGGGCTCGGGGGGTGCCGAGGCAGCACTCGGCGCCGCGTCCGGCTGCCACAGTGGTTCACGCGACGGCTAGTCAGCAGGAGACCCCGAGTTCGAGTCCCAGTGTGGCATACATTTTCCCGCATCGCCGCTGATTCCGCGTAAGGTCCCAGGGCAGCTTACCTTAATAGTTCCTTCCATTTCCTTTCTCCTCACTTCACCTTCAGTCTACATAAAAAGGCGAAATAGCGTGCGGCTGTTTGGCGTAGCGAAGATGAGCCGGAAGACACAGACGACCTCCGTATATAGGTTGCACAAGAAATATTAGGCACTGACATAGGTAAGGTAGACATTGGTAGGAGTTATTGGATGGTGCGTAGATTATAAGGTGCTTCGAAATCTCGTCTAATAATTGTCAAGTTTGTCTCACACCGAAAAAGGACGCAGATCTTCAGCAACAAGAAAAAAAATTAGCAAGGACAGGGCTTGCAATAAGACAAGATCTTACAAAGTACCGTCTAAGGATTTAAAACAGCGCCACACCCCATTTCGGCCTTCAGAATGTACGGAATCTGGACGGCAGCGTAATTAAGACAGCCCCTGAAAAGAATGCATTTACAAACGTGTCAGGACTGAACAGCATTAAGAGAAACTACACGAGCCAAAGCGAAAACTTAACACCTCTCACCTTAATTTAATACTAATCTTTTGCAACATCTCTCCTTCTCTGAATACTATCTTGAAATTGTATCAACTCTGCAACTATCTCTGTTTCTGTGCCTTTACCTATTGTTCTTGTAACTGTAACTCCGCAATTGTCTTCCTACTAGTGTCTTCGACTGTTACCATCAACTGTAGTATTACTTAATCTGACACTATCTGCCTGAAATTCTTTACATTGTATGCTATGGCACAACTGCAGTTATTGTTATTTTCCTGGTTACCTTACTCGCTCACCTACTCGGTTTATACTGCCGACAGAATTATCGCAATCACTATTATTGTAGTAATTTCCAACTTGTTAACATTCTTCGTTAATTTTATAGCGAACTGCTTTTCATCCCCTGTCACAGAGGACACGTCGTATCTATAGTCGTCGTTATTCTCAACGGTACCCCTTCACGACGAATACTCTCTGCTCCCCGCTACTCCGTATTGTAACTAGGTTTTCTCTGTTGCTGCTGGTCAACTGTCAGGATGAGCATTACTGAAAAGGGCATTTGATTCTAAAGCGTTATGTCAGGGTGAAAAACACTAAATAAATTACTTTTCCTCTCTTAACAACATTTGTGCAGGGTGGGTTCTTCCTTGGCTCAGGTATGAGGTAGAATTAAAAGGCATTTTTACATAAGATCACTTTTATCGAAAGTTTTGTACAATGGTTTCCTTACTGGATTGTTTGGCTGTGAGAGCGGCAGCTGTGTCGTTTGAAAAGCCTTCTGCTTGCGTGAGCGGCGGAGTCTGATTACGCACGGTGGTGTGTATCTCGTGTCGCCGTTTCGCCCAATTGACTGGAGACGCGCATCGCAAGGTGGCCCGTTTAATTATTGAGGACGAAGTTGTGAATCGGACGGTGATACCTCGGATGTGGCGTCCCAGTGTTTCTCTTCTCTAAGCGGCCGCGTGTGTCGTGTGTCGGCCAGCGGAGCGGCGCGGCGGGAGAAGGCCAGTGTCCCGGACTCGAACAACGAACTCCCGCTTGCCAGTCTTCGGCTGTCAGATCTTCGTCCCAGGTCACACGTGACTGCTGATGTGAGGCCGTCTCCTTCCCGTCCTCACGAGTCACTCGGGTACATAAAAATCAGGCCTGAAATACCTTCTAACTTCTGTCTTCTGGCGCCGAGGCTGCTGCTCGCTATTCCATTACAGCGGCGGACTCGGTGCTTCTGTGTACGATGTAGTCTCTTGCTGCATGACGGTCTTCAGCACCGACTGTACCGGAACTGAACTGAAAGCTACTACTGTCGGGCCCGCTGCGTCTCGCGTATTCATTCACTTCAGTTCACTGGAGGTGAACGACTTCACGGTCATTGCCTCTTCTGTCACGTCGAAAAGCTTCGCGAAGAATCTTCTTAACGTCGGTCATTGGCTCTCGGAATGTAGGCGAGGGCCTTTGATCACATGTGACAACTGAGAAACATGTGAGCCGGACGGACGATGCCCTGACGGCTGAATTGACAGCTTCTGCTTATGTGGGGAGGGCGATGGCTTCTCCTGAACGTGCTGACTTCACGGTCATTGCCTCTGCTGCTCTGCCCGCTGTTTGCCAGTGTGTAACTCTTCTAAGCTAAACTAAGTTTTTCATTTTTTTTCTAATTTCTACTTCACATTGATTTCACTAATTTATTTACCTATCAGAAGTACCACTCAACAGTATTTGCGCTGATCTCCGCGCACTGTTCTAGGGAAGCATAATGCCGTCACTACACGGACGGTGTTGTGAACGCCAGTGTTGAGCGTGCCAAGTTCAAAGTGGTGCTGAACGCCCTGAAACGATGTGACTCGTGCATACAGCACGTGCGTCTCAATGTGGTACACGCGATCGCAGCGCTCGCCAGCGGCAGCCGTCGGCTGCATCTGGGTCACACATCACCCGGTTGTCCGGGTTCGATTCCCGGCTGGGTCGGAGATTTTCTCCGCTCAGGGACTGGGTGTCGTGTTGTCCTAATCGTCATCATTTCGTCCCCATCGATGCCCAAGTCGCCGAAGTGGCGTCAAATCGAAAGACTTGCACCAGGCGAGCGGTCGGGAGGCCCTTGTCACACGTTTCTCTCTATCACCCACTTTACAAAATGGCTGGGTGTAAAATTCTTAAGCTAGCGCTATTAAAACGCGCCTTTGCTCTCTTGGCCATGTGAGAGTCACGTTGTTCTGCCTGTAGTATCCGTGGACATGTTATAAGGCAGAAAGAGAAGTGTCAAGTCCATTCAGAAAGGACATCAGCTTCTAAAAGTTCCGTAACAAAAAGCGGGATTCAAAGTCTTACTTTATAACTGTTCCTATTCAGCAGCAGAATCTTCACAACATTCGAACAAACTCCTTCCTCAGATGGAACGTAGTTATACTTACGTAACATCGAATATTAGAGAATATACTTTTATTGCACTGAAAAGAAAGTATCAGATCCTAATAGAAAAAGCGAAGACTAGTAATAAAAATATTTGGATCTGCTGAGGCGCAAACAAGAATCACATTACCAGCTACCTCGGCGCGCGCTTTAAATCAGTGGCGACCCCGTGTACATATACGGCCCGGCAGCGTTAATTTTTAGACAAATGTTTTAATACCGTAAAGAATACAAAAGACGATAGCTTCTTCCGAAACACAACGCTATAGAATAAATCATATTAACATATGAACGTAAGTCAGGATTCTTCTACGAACATGGGAACCGAATGCCTGTTCATGTGAATGTATGTTCCTCTACTGCTACCCCATAAAGCGCAATGAATCTGTAGAATTTAAGAATTATTCTGACTTTGTGTTTCTACTAAAGGATAGAAGTTTTCTTTAAGGATTGCGTTGAAACTTAACAAGTCTTGCAACACGATGAATGTTTAAAAAGTAACAAGAAATTTACAATTTCGTGTGTCGTACTAGTCCGATTTGCACTACATTTTTTGTCACAGCCTTCGTAAACGTGTCTGAAAAGTATGTGTACAATGTTATACACATTGGCTATTTGCTCTATTGTCAGCTGTCAAAAAGGATACATGTGTTTTGGTAGCATCAAAGATTATTTGTTTTGTGTAAAAACAGATTAGAAAATCTTTATTAAAAGTTTGTTTTAAGAATAAAGTGTATGGAATTTTAAAAAAATGGTTCAAATGGTTCTGAGCACTATGGGACTCAACTGCTGTGGTCATAAGTCCCCTAGAACGTAGAACTACTTAAACCTAACTAACCTAGGGACATCACACACATCCATGCCCGACGCAGGATTCGAACCTGCGGCCGTAGCGGTCGTCCGGTTCCAGACTGTAGCGCCTTTAACCGCTCGGCCACTCCGGCCGGCGGAATTTTAGAAAAGTTAAATACTCCTTTTGGTGAGTCTGTTATGAGTAAAACTGGTATAAACATGGAAAATGGATTTTTTGTTTCACGGCAATAAGTAGTTTCCGTAATATCGGCACTATTTTTTGGTTTATGTGAAAGTCCTCCATCGTTTGTGGAAGGATCGATTTTATGAAATTGTCTACGACGACGGGTTTCCTCCCAAAATTACTAGTTTTCCTTCGTGGCGATCCCTGTAAACCACGCGGTTTATTTTCGCGTCCCGTCCTTAAGCGTCCTATTGTGGCGAGGCTGACGTTTCCATAAATTGGAGCCCTTTGCTTGGAACGGTTAACAGTAGCCAACAGTTCTTTTCGTGTCACCTCCTTAATACACGCTGTAACATAACATTACAGACGATCGAACGCTCGTTACATCTACATCCATACTCCGCAAGTCATCTGACGATGTGTGGCGGAGGGTACCTTGAGTACCTCTACCAGTTCTCCCTTCTATTCCAGTCTCGTATTGTTCGTGGAAAGAAGGATTGTCGGTATGCCTCTGTGTGGGCTCTAATCTCTCTGATTTTATCCTCACGGTCTCTTCGCGAGATATACGTAGGAGGGAGCAATATACTGCTTGACTCGTCGGTGAAGGTATGTTCTCGAAACCTCAACAAAAGCCCGTACCGAGCTACTGAGCGTCTCTCCTGCAGAGTCTTCCACTGGAGTTTATGTATCATCTCCGTAACGCTTTCGCGATTACTAAACCATCCTGTAACGAAGCGCGCTGCTCTCCGTTGGATCTTCTCTCTCTCTCTCTCTCTCTCTCTCTCTCTCTCTCTCTCTCTCTCTCTCTCTCTCTCTCACTTCTATCAACCCTATCTGGTACGGATCCCACACTGCTGAGCAGTATTCAAGCAGTGGGCGAACAAGCGTACTGTAACCTACTTCCTTTGTTTTCGGATTGCATTTCCTTAGGATTCTTCCAATGAATCTCAGTCTAGCATCTGCTTTACCGACGATTAACTTTATATGATCATTCCATTTTAAATCACTCCTAATGCGTACTCCCAGATAATTTATGGAATTAACTGCTTCCAGTTGCTTACCTCCTATTTTGTTCCTAAATGATAAGGGATCTATCTTTCTATGCAGCACATTACACTTGTCTACATTGAGTTTCAATTGCCATTCCCTGCACAATGCTTCAATTCGCTGCAGATCCTCCTGCATTTCAGTACAATTTTCCATTGTTACAACCTCTCGATATACCACAGCATCATCCGCAAAAAGCCTCAGTGAACTTCCGATGTCATCCACAAGGTCTTTTATGTATATTGTGAATAGCAACGGTTCTACGACACTCCCCTGCGGCACAACTGAAATCACTCTTACTTCTGAAGACTTCTCTCCATTGAGAATGACATGCTGCGTTATGTTATCTAGGAACTCTTCAATCCAATCACGCAATTGGTCTGATAGTCCATATGCTCTTACTTTTTTCATTAAACGACTGTGGGGAACTGTATCGAACTCCTTGCGGAAGTCAAGAAACACGGCATCTACCTGGGATCCAGTGTCTATGGCCCTCTGAGTGTCGTGGACGAATAGCGAGAGCTGGGTTCCACACGATCGTCTTTTTCGAAACCCATGCTAATTCCTACAGAGTAGATTTCTAGTCTCCAGAAAAGTCATTATACTCGAACATAATACGTGTTCCAAAATTCTGCAACTGATCGACGTTAAAGATATAGGTCTATAGTTCTGCACATCTGTTCGACGTTCCTTCTTGAAAACGTGGATGACCTGTGCCCTTTCCCAATCGTTTGGAACGCTACGCTCTTCTAGAGACCTACGGTACACCGCTGCAAGAAGGGGGGCAAGTTCCTTCGCGTACTCTGTGTAAAATCGAACTGGTATCCCATCAGGTCCAGCGACCTTTCCTCTTTTCAGCGATTTTAATTGTTTCTCTATCCCTCTGCCGTCTATTTCGATATTTAACATTTTGTCATCTGTGCGACAGTCTAGAGAAGGAACTACAATGCAGTCTTCCTCTGTGAAACAGCTCTGGAAAAAGACAGTTAGTATTTCGGCCTTTAGTCTGTCATCCTCTGTTTCAGTACCGTTTTGGTCACAGAGTGTCTGCACATTTTGTTTTGATCCACCTACCGCTTTGATATAAGACCAAAATTAGGATTTTCTGCCAAGTCAGTACATAGAACTTTCGTTTCGAATTCATTGAACGCCTCTTGCATAGCCCTCCCTTGTCACACTACATTTCGCTTCGCGTAATTTTTGTTTGTCTGCAAGGCTTTGGCTATGTCTATGTTTGCTTCCGCAGCAGTTGTGGTACCACGGTGGCTCTTTTCCATCTCTTACGATCTTGCTTGGCACATACTCATCTAACGCATATTGTACGATGGTTTTGAACTTTGTCCACTGATCCTCAACACTATCTGTACTTGAGACAAAACTTTTGTGTTGAGCCGTCAGGTATTCTGTAATCTGCTTTTTGCCACTTTTGCTAAACAGAAAAATCTTCCTACCTTTTTTAATATTTCTATTTACGGCTGAAATCATCGCTGCAGTGACCGCTTTATGATCGCTGATTCCCTGTTCTGCGTTAACTGTTTCAAATAGTTTGGGTCTGTTTGTCACCAGAAGGTCTAATATGTTATCGCCACGAGTCGGTTCTCTGTTTAACTGCTCAAGGTAGTTTTCAGATAAAGCACTTACAAAAAATTTCACTGGATTCTTTGACCCTGCCACCCGTTATGAATGTTTCAGTCTACCGGGTGATAAAAAAGTCAGTATAAATTTGAAAACGTAATAAACCACGGAATAATGTAGATAGAGAGGTAAAAATTGACACACATGCTTGGAATGACATGGTGTTTCATTAGAACAAAAAAAAACGAAGCTCACAAAATGTCCGACAGATCTCTTGCGCGCGTCGTTTGGTGATGATCGTGTGCTCAGCCGCCACTTTCGTCATGCTTGGCCTCCCAGGTCCCCAGACCTCAGTCTGTGCAACTATTGGCTTTGGGGTTACCTGAAGTCGCAAGTGTATCGTGATCAGCCGACATCTCTAGGGGTGCTGAAAGACAACATCCGACGCCAGTGCCTCACCATAAACTCCGGACATGCTTTACAGTGCTGTCCACAACATTATTCCTCGATTACAGCTATTGTTGAGTAATGATGGTGGACATATTGAGCATTTCCTGTAAAGAACATCATCTTTGCTTTGTCTTACTTTGTTATACTAATTATTGCCATTCTGATCAGATGAAGCGCCATCTGTCGGACATGTTTTGAACTTTGATTTTTTTTCTTTTTTTTTGTTTTTCTAATGAAATCCCATGTCATTCCAAGCATGTGTGTCAATTTGTGCCTCCCTATCTACATTATTCCGTGATTTATTTAGTTTTCAAATTTATACTGACTTCTTGATCAAATGGTTCAAATGTCTCTGAGCACTATGGGACTTAACAGCTGAGGTCATCAGTCCCCTAGAACTTAGAACTACTTAAACCTAACTAACCTAAGGACATCACACACATCCATGCCCAAGGCAGGATTCGAACCTGTGACCGTAGCGGTCGCGCGGTTCCAGACTGTAGCGCCTAGAACCGCTCGGCCACCTCGGCCGGCTGACTTCTTGATCACCCGGTATATCTGGCAAATTAAAATCTCCACCCAGAACTATAACATGGTGGGGAAATGTACTCCGCAAATAGCTCCTCTTCGTTTTCTGCAATTTTCTTGCAATGCAAGGCGGTTATCCAGCACTTCCGGATACCGAAGTATATCAGTGAGTAGGGCCTACACAAAGTTAACTGGCTGACACTGGCAACTAAGACCTCACGAACAGAAACGACGCATTGTACATCACTGCACGCCAATCTACGCCGCTAGACAGGTAACGGGCAACTGATTTTGGGTGCCCCTGTAGGCCAGTGGCAGGGTTCTTCCGGAAAAGGCCACTTGCCCCACGAAAAGCGCTGTTCGCTCTTGAGTTTACAGACAGACTATACCTTGAAACTAACATCAACTGAAAGCCAGTATGGCGTATGGCGAGTCTGTACTGAAGAAAGATCGCGTGCATGTGACGTACGCGGCGTTCTTCCATCTCGTTGGTCAACATTCAAACACACTTTCAGAATATCTCTCTTGCTAGATATTGCTCCGCACGTTTGCAAAAACTTCCCAGCGTGCGTTTTTCATGCTATGACGGTAGAAACTCGGCATTCTGAATGCTCTACGTTCGAATGAACAGTCCGTGTGCCGACGGCATAACCGACACGTGCCCTTAGCGCCAGGATTTCACCCGGATTAAGTCCGGCCCAAAGGGCCTCCCCTAAACAGCCGCCAGTTCCGCAAACTGGAAGCTGTATCAAAGTTGTTACCGTATCGTCACAGTCCAACACATGTTAGACTGTGTTGAAATTCAGTAATGATAATAAATTAAAGTTTTTCTGGATATTAATATAATATGAATGTGCCTGAAGGTCTCTCGGGCATGCAGTTATGATCTGTGCAAAATTCCACCAGGCGGCTTCCTCTTTCATTTCTTAACCCCAATCCATATTCACCTACTACGTTTCCTTCTCTTCCTTTTCCTACTATCGTGTTCCAGTCACGGCGTAGCGTGCCATCATCGTCAGGTTACTCCTGTTGACGGACGTCCTAGGCTGGCGGGTGGTGTGGTATATATACCAGTCGCCTCTCCGCTCCACTGACTCCGCGTATGGACCGAGGGATGTGCAGGCTGCGGTGGTCTTTCAAATCTCAAAGCTTTTTGGTTCAGCTTTCATCAAAAGTGCAACAATGAAAACCGCTATCAAAGGTTTCGAAGCTACTGGAGTATGGCCCACGGAGCCGTCCGTATTCACCGATGCAGACTTCCTCCTGGCAGACAAAACTAACATCGGACTTGACACAAATCCTGCTGTAACCGGTAAAGCTAGGATTGATCAAGACGATAGTATTAACCGACAAAATACCGCTAATATAGGTCATAGAAAAAAAGAGGGAAGTACGGATAAGTACACCTGATCAAAAGTTCGACAAGCTACAAGATCTACTAAAATCCTTCCACAAAACTTTGTAAGACAAGCAGAAAGTGTCTGAGGCATTGTGGGTAGAGGGAATCGAACAAAACCGGGAAGAACAAGTCGATAATGGAGAGGAAAATAACAGAGCCAATATTTCGTCTGGATCGGAAAACGAACAAGATAGTAAAGTATGTGGTCTGATAACTCAGATCCAAATGTATACAATTTTGGGACATATGAGGACATAGTACGGTAGTATTACCCAGACTATGTAATCACCACTCCAGACATAGAAAACAGCGTCGTAATAAATGACAACACAGCTGAAAATATGAATCTGCAACTCACAGTGGCCGATAACAAATATAACGAGTAGAATCAGGGTGCGAGTACACATACACTTAATATACAATGAGACGACTCCCCAGAATCTAAGCGTGAAGTACTGTCACACTTAAAGAATACTTGCCAAGTTCTAAAATCCAAATTAAACACGATTACACACATGTGTGACGAGGAGACAAACCTAAAGGAAGTAGCAGGGTGGATTTTAATCTTGCAAGAGTATGATTTCTATGTAAAATACGTCCAGGGCCGACAAACACCTTAGCAAATCCTTTTGCCCGGTGTCCACATGGTGCAAACCCAAGTAAAACGAAGTTCGGGGCAGATGAAGACCAAATTGGTATGTACTACATAAGAGGACTTCCTTTTGAAAACTACATAAAACAGCTTTCTCAAACATTTCAAACGAACAGAACAAAGACCCAGAGGTGTTAAGGGTCAAACTTAAGTGGAAAGATAAAAACTCGGTTAACATTTGTCACCATTATTTGCTGAAGAATGACGTGATGTTCTACAGACGAGAGCTAAGTACAAGTTTATGGACATCATGTAGTCCAGAGGTTCCCAAACTTTTGTTTGTCATGCCCCCCTTCTGCTGAAAAGAAAACTTCCCTGCCCCCCCCCCCCCCCCAAAATAGAGATTTTTATTAATTATCAAGAAACTATTGAAAAATTTGTGATGGTGACGTCAAGTAACATGGTGGGCTGTTAATGTATCGAGTCACAGTTATTACGTCATCAGTCTAGTCTAGTGATTATAAGCCACTCCTAAAGCAAAGAAAGTCCTTGGTAAACAAGGAAAAATAGTTGCGACCTTTGCAGACTAGTGGATGCGGTCCGTTATTTTGAGTGTAGCTTATTACTTTCACTCATTATCAAAAATAGTCACTCAGTCACAGTGTTAACGAACATCACTGATTTGTACGCCTATAGCGCTCCCCATTGTCATTGCGCATAGGTTGGCATTTATGTCAACGACGACAGTTACCGAACAGCGACAAAGGCTCAGTTCCCAGAACCAAAAAAAAAAAAAATAAAAACAATATAAAAATAAGTTTTACGAAATAATTTTGCAGACTACACAGAACTTTAAAAAATATGAATATAACAACTTCCTTACCTTGATTATATTCCCTTGCTGCACACCATTTCTTCACCAGTATACGATTTTAGGACTACGCTTGCTATATCTAGGATAAACTTTCGCTGTGTCTTCATCCAGAAGAAATACTATTATTAGTTGAAATAATATACCACACGTTACATCAGAATCCATAGGGATGATACGCAGTATTTATATTTAAATCAGAATCACTATGTTTATTTTATATTGTTTCTTCGAAATAGTTTTTTGTAATTTTACAGTATTACCTACTTGTAAGGATAGTTAGGAGGAAAATAACAAGTTCTCTTATAATGTGACGTATTTATTATAAAAATATTATTTCCACACACATATGGCAAGAAACAAACAAATAAATCAATGTGAAGGATGAGCTTGCATATTTTTGACAAGATTTTGAATTCTTGGCTGAATAGCAGAAACTGCGCAACGTAAATCATTGGCAATACTGAGTTTGCTTCTAAGCTCATTTTTTATCGCCACTATCTCTGAAAATGCTCTTTTGCACAAATAAGTGCTTCAAAATGGTAAATACAGTTTCAGTGCTTGTTCTGCTGTGCTGGGATACACCGTGAGATATTTCACCCAAAATAAAGGCTTATCCATCTTATTAAAGTCATACTTCGCTGTGGAATCATTTTTAATTTCTAAGACTTCCTCTTGTAGTCTGTCGGGCAACACATCCACGTCAAAGTGAAATGGATCTGTCGCTAACCTATAATAAATTTTATCATCACAACTGTTATGGAAGAGGTTTATTATATCTGGATCAGAACGATTGGAATTGCCTTCACCTAGCACACCAGCTAAAGACCACGCCAACAGGTTGGATGATCAAGCTGGTAGGTTTCAGAAAATTGTAACAATGAACTGCCGCCTAAGAATGACCAAGTTATTGAGGCTAATTTTTCTAGTCCTGCAACCGCTAGATCGTACATTTATGGGTGCACTTAAGACTCACTACAGCGAGAATATTTGGCAGTGGATGCTCCATGAAAGCAAACCTGTTGGATCCTATGATATAGTGTGTCTCTTTGGCAAGGGAAGGAAATACAGTAGAAGAAGAATGGGTAGCTTTGAAGGATGAAGTAGTGAAGGCAGCAGAGGGTCAAATAGGTAAAAAGGCAAGGGCTATTAGAAATCCTTGGGTAACAGAAGAGATATTGAATTTAATTGATAAAAGGAGAAAATATAAAAATGCAGTAAATGAAGCAGGCAACAAGGAACACAGACGTCTCAAACATGGGATCGACATGAAGTGCAAAATGGCTAAGCAGGCATGGCTAGAGGACAAATGTAAGGATGTAGAGGCTTATCTCACTAGGGGGTCTTTGGCAAAGTTCTTTTCCTCTTTTTTCTTAATAATGGCTTCTAACTCTTTTATTGTACAGCAAATCAGTTGAAACAATGGTCTCCCCCCTCTTCCGTTATCGGGAATATGAACATCAGGGCAACATAAGGACCTCCTGCACTCAGCAAACAGATAACAGATGACCATTACTAGAGACCCACACTCTGCAGCTGTCAGAGAACAAATTTGGCGTTTACCTCTGCTCGCAATAACATGTTGTATCTTAGTCTGAACTACACTAAGGCCTGTTTTGTCAACGTTCCATACACGATCTTCTGGATATTTATGTTTCCAGTATTCAGCTTATAGCAAGTCGTAGAATGGGAAAAGCCTTTTGCTCGAGCATATGATGTTCCAGTTGGCTTTCTAATTGAAAGCTTATCTTGATGACGTCGAAGAAAATGGTCAAGACAAGCCCTTCCAGCAATTTCATTTCTGAGGTGTGTTGCAATTCCATTCCTAACTGCAAGTTGGTAGGCCATTTTTCTAACATCCATACTAGTAAAAGCATAGAATTTTCGTCTCTATATACTGTAAGTAAACCACTAGTTCACTTTCTAGGGCTGCTGATAGAGCTGGTTTTCTTCCAAGCTATTTGGTTTCAACATCTGCCATCTGTGAGGTATTAGCCTCATACACATACTGGCGCAGAGTTGTTTTTGGGACAGCCAAATGTTTCGATGCTTGCTTTTTTAACTCCCATCGTTTTTCCTACAACAGCAGACACTGCCTCTCACATTTTGTTTTCATCCCACACCTGCCTTTTGGGGGTTCATTTAGGTGCCAGATTAGTCCTAGGCATCTGAAAACAGAAATAAAAACATTTAACGGTCTGCTTATAATATGGACCCAGGCGTCCATATTACAGTCACTTACACCTTGTAAACTAGTGTAAACAGCTTAAAAATGCAATAATACCACACCTTTTACTCTATTTGAAACTGATGCCAATACTTACTAGGTTGTATGCATGGTGCTTGCATCTAAGTATTAACCAATAATGGTACATTAATAAAGTGAAATTCACATACCTCTCAAAATTTTGAACAGGAGCTTGAAAAATATAACCTCACAGTCACTCAACCACTGTACTGACCTGCTTCCAGTGCTCCTACAGGCCAGTGAGCATACTAGTACACTAGTTCCAGCTATCAACACTAGAGCTCAGCTAAATGTTATTAAGATATTAAGGGGGGCATATTTGTTGCAGGGTCCATTTTACCACCAGTTCCTCTACATGGTAATGCAAAGCCGGTGAATCATTTGGATAAAGGTATATTTGCATTCACGTTGCTTGTAACAGCAAATCTGTTTGACAGGCTCATTGTCATTGTGAAAGAAAAACTAACAAGTAAAATGAAAAACATTCACCATAAGCACAAATTCAGTATTTTGATGAACAAGGACTCAACTAGAAAGGTAGGCAGAGGTTGGGAAGTACCAGCCACAAAATCACTTGAAGTTTGCCTTTTGGAAGAAAATATTATCCACTGTAAGCCAAATTAGTGGGCACTGACTGTAAAGTAAGCATTCATAGATATTACTACGCATGTATTGATTATAGCATTAAGTTAAATATGTCAAAGCATATACATAATGTTTGCCATGTAGAGAGTACAGAAGAAAATCCGTTTGAAATTTCGGAATTACCAGATGTACTAGTTACAAATGTTGGAGGCATTTCTTTCATTAATGAGAGAGAAGAAAATTCTGAAGCCAGTCAGTTCCTGTGACACAGAGGTACTGGCAGAAATTGTTTCTGGTATGTCAGTTACTCAAGTTCAGCTGGCCAACAAAATGGAAACTTCATTGAAGGCTAGTGTAGGTGCTGTTCATGCCAATAGTAGTATCTCTTTCATTAGCACACAAAGGAGTCACAAGAGAAAACGTGCACCAGAGAGGAGACTGTTTTCAGCAAAGAAAACAAATTCCTCAAGCTGCCTACCCATGGCAGTTCCTGATACAGAATAAACAAAGTTGCTGAGAACACTTCTGGATGAAGGTTTACACCACATTATTCAGGAACATGATGGCTTTATTCCGTGTCCTGCCATCCAGTTTTAGGTTTTCCATTATTTCCCTAAATCAATCAAGGCAAATGCTGGAATGGTTCCTTTGAAAGGCCAAGGCCGATTTTCTTCCCCATCCTTGAAACCATCAGAGCTTTTGCTCTGTCTCTGACGACCTCACTGTTGACAGAATGTCAAATGTCGATATTCCTTCCTTCTTCACCAGCCTCTGATACGGCAGTTCTGCTGACACGTGGGATCACCAGAAACTGATGGGGCTTGTGCCACCAACCTAGAATGCTAGCATCGCTGGGTCAATCCCCTCCCAAGCCGTTATGACTGTGATTGAGGCTCAGTGCACTGCTGGTGATGGCCGCACATTTGACAACCATCCCAAAATTACAACAGAGTGAGTTGCAATCATCAACTTGTTATATGTATTTATTTTTGAGCTAGTAACACTAGTACAACTGTTAAACAGATTAAATATTTTCATATTCTAGCAAGGAATATACTAACACCTGATTGTTCACAATAAATTTTCCTGATAATGTAACTCATTTACCAAAAAATAAATTTTGCGAATAAATAATAATTTCAGTATCAGTATAAACACATGCAGTTGGAATTAGTAATGAGTAATTCTGAATGTAGCAATATAACTCAACTGAAAGCCTTTTTGGTTCCAATTTGCAGTATAATTTTACTTTTTTTTAAAAATCCCCCTATTTCAAAAGTTATCTGTAACCAAATAACTCTTATTCCAGAATGTTCTGTTTTTAACTAGTCATTATTTCCTAAATTTAGGCATATAGTTTTGTAGTTCTAATTTATCAGGGAACAAAAATGCCTATTTGTATTTGGAAACAGGTAATAATTTCAAACTTGTCATTAATGCTAGTAACACCCTGACACAGACGCTAACAGATCAGATACCTAGTCTGCTTGCCTGCTGGCTGCAGATACTGATTGATTGTCTGAATGAGGAGAGGGACCAAACAGTGACATCATTAGTCCCAAGATCCAAAGTGACAGACTGTGGGAGCAGCAAACCAACAGCACAATCTAGTCGATGGCAAAGCAAAACAGGCAAATGAAGATGCTGACGGAACACTTGGGTGGCAGGAAGAGTAAAGAACTGGAGGGCGGAAGGGGAAGATTATAAGACACCCCAATGGCGCTATGTGTGACATGGTGCTGGAATCGCTGCTAACCCACCCCAGTTCCCACTTCACACCATGACTGCGACACAATGGGGACAACACCAGGGGGAGACGACACAAGAAGAGTGGGTGGGGATGAAACAACTCAAAATGGAGAGGAAAACCTGACCAGCATGAAAGCAATGATGAAGGCCTTCCAAACTGAGGGCCTCCAATTGTGGAAGAGAATTCATGTACTTAAATCTAGGGGACAAACCACTTTTATGATGAAAACCAAAGACAGATGTAAGTATGTAAGGTTGTCTGCTACCATCTGTGACAATGGAGAATGGAAGAGCGTATTTAGTGCAAAAGGCGAAATGATAGTGGAGTCTCGTAAAATATGGTTGACAGTGAGGGGTGGGGGAACAGATCATTATGGAGTAAGAGGCTATGATTCAACCTTGTATGACCAATACGAAGATAGCAGAGGATGGTAGATCCCCAGTGGGCCGTGCGGCGAGTCCCCTTATCGCAATAAGTTTATTGGGCAGGGGGTTGGCCTCCAAGAATCAGCTCAAGGCTGAGCAAAAAGGAATCTGACAGGAATCTGACATGAAGCTGCAAACCCAGCACCAGAGAGGTCACAGAAAAGGGCTACACCCCCAAGCCACAGGATCATCAGCTCATTACCTGGGATACCCACATGAGTGGGAACCCAAAGAAAGTCAATTGAACAACCAGCATGGTCAAGATGTCATAGACCAAGACGAGAGAGGGAAAACCACTGTCTGATAGCCTCAAGGGCACTTGTTGAGTCTGCACATAACGTGGGTGAGAGAGGACTGTTTAACATACTGAAGAGTCTGGTAAATGGTCATTAACTATGCAGTACACATGCAACATGTGGCAGGTAAGAAATGGTGTTACTTGCCAGCAGAAGGCATGAAGGCACATCCCTTGCGATTAGCAGATTTAGAGCCTAGAGCCATTACATTAAAACACAACAGCAGCCTGAAACTCCCATAAAAGCTGGCAGAACAACAATGAAACAAAGACCCCCCAGGAGAGATCCCTCTGAATCTGGGATCAAGGAACTAACCAAGGGGAAGGAGGTGTTTGGAGAGAATGGAGAACAGGACAAAGAGGGAAGATAAAAATCATGGCAAAGAGCAGCAAGGTGGAGCCCAATTGCTAAACTCACCTGAAGGGTGGGCAATGTCCTGGAGCTGCTAAAATATAAAATAGAAGGGGTGTGAGGGGAAAGAGAAGATGGTGATGGCATAGGAAACAAGAAGCTTAGACTGTTGAACCAAAAGGGGAGCGAGTGGGGGATATCGAGGGAGGGGAAAGTTGTAGGTTGAAGAGGGGTACCATGAAAAGTAATTCCTGACTAAAGGGGCAGCCATAGAATGGCAGTTTTTTTTTTAAGTCTGATGCGTTTGATACACAAAGTGTACACCCTGATAGCACCAAAAGCAATAAGGGGCTCTCCCCTTGTGCACTACTCAGCCACACCAAGGGCCACGTGGCATAGGGGCTGTTGCTGGGAGTTCCAATGCTCCAGAATGACAAGCCACTACTCCTAGGCATACACAGGGAGGTAGCAGCTCATGTATCAGAACTGTCATCCCTGTGTTTTCAGAGGACTCTATCAAAAGAGTACATAACACCCCAAGCACACAAAATGACTACTATGCTTAGCACAAAAAGGACAATGGTGTCAGGTAAAAAATGGAAGAGGTGGTAAGGCCACATGCCAAAGACTTCATGTATGGTGTTGTTCCCCAGCTGGCTCACACCATGGAGACAAAATTTAGAGGAGTTGAATCCCCAAAGAGGGACCAAAAACTCCAAAAAGGAAAGTGTAAAACAAGAAGAATAATACTGTAAGGGATAGAAAAAAAAGATAGCCAGGCCAATGTAAGCAAGGAAACAGAGATCTAAAGAAGGGGAAGAGGGGAAGGATTGAGGACAGGGATGGACGAGCACGGGAAAGTTAATGCAGATAGGATCCAATTACTAGAAGCCTCATGTGCTGCATACACAAACTCACAAAATAATTGTGACCCCCTTCCACTGGGGAGTGGGGAGGGGGTATGGAGCATATATAGAAACATGATTCCGTGATGTCAAAGATAAACAAATCTTCATATCTGAGTATTAATGGATTTGCTCCAAATACCCACTGGCCAACATGCAAACCTGCGGTACTGAGGTCAGACTGGCCATCGTGACAACTCTATTTCTCATGCACCACCATCCAGTGAAGTAGACAACACTACCCAGTGCTGTTGACACCGTTACAGTCGCATGCTGTATTGCCATGCTAGGGGTCACGACAATGGACCATAGTGCACACAACTACACACTGCTTACTCTAGAGCCTTGCAAATTAATATTAAACTGACTGAGCATATACTAATTCAGAGATGACTCACAATGCATTTCAATAATGAGCATAACAGAGAATCAGTTTCATACCTAGCGTGAAATGAAATGACAGTATGGCATTTCTGGCCAGGAGATCGTATGCAGGAGCAATCGGCCACCTACTGCAAGTCTACATCAGTTGATACTGCTTTTTTTTGCATCTAAACAAAAGGTAAAATGGTGATAAGCGCAACACAACACCCAACGTCTGAGAGGATAAATTCTCCAAATCGGCCAGGAATTGCCCAAAGAACTTATTTGAGAGGAAATAGTGTCAAATTTAAATTTCCTTTGTTTCGTATATTTGCTGTAGTGTCCATTCTTGGCACACAACTGTATATTTGCGTCCCCATAGAGCTTATTCTTGAAAAAAAAAAAAAAGCACCTTCGTGTAATCTGAAGTCCCGATAATTGCGACATAACGTGAAATTTTGCATGCCAAAACACAAAAAATTCTATTCAAGTTTTCTTGATAGTGCAAAATTCGTTTAAGAAAGACAGCTACTAGTTTCATCAGTGTCTATTGTCACAATAAAAGAATAATTAAAAGCTTTTAAATTGTATTTAACTAACACATTTCATATTGTTAACTAGTTAGAGGTGATCAAGGCATAGATTTTTGGAGTTATAAACATTTAAAGCCTGACCAAACACTAAAGTAAATTCTCTAACAGCAACGTAATTACTAATACATTCTTCTGTCATTGTATCTCTAAATCAGTACAAAAACAATAACGGCACGTAAGACCTTCGTGTTGTTTTTGTTTACATATAGCCAATCTCGTGTCCTTGACAAATTTAAAACTTAATTATTCTTTCGAAACTGATCACGAGTGAGAAATGTCGAAGCTGTTATAGCGTTGTGAGTAGAGGGATTTGTTGCTAATCTTGTAGGAAATATTTTCACTGGGCGAGGGAGAGGTGGGGGGAGATGTAGTGGGGAGAATGTTGGGAGAACAGAAGAGGCTCTCTCCTGGAACTGCAGAGTATGCAAGGAACATATTGAAAGGGGTACAGGAAAGGAAAATCTGTGCCCTTGAGGCACAGTTGAAGGAAGCAAGGATGGAACTGATAAGGATCAAGAGAGATAGGGAGGAGGAGGGTGGTTGCGAACTGGCAGCTTGTAGGAGGAAAGGAAGAAAGAGAAAGTGATCTGATAGTTTTATCATCAACCCCAAAAACATGCGTCTACCACTGCCAGAGCCTCTGGTAGAAAGAGGAGCAAGAAATGTGCAGCACACTTCAAATGAGGCCAAGAAGCTTAGAAATATACAAAATGTTAGGAAGAAGAAAGTGCTGCTGCTAGGTAGTAGCCATGGGTGAGTTGTAGGCCCTGAGTTACAGGAAAGTTTAGGGGCAGCATACCCGACCACCAGTATCTTCCAGCCAAATGCAGGGCTAAGTCATGCAATAGAGGACTTAGGGTCTTTATGTAAGGACTTTACAAAAGAAGAGCATGTAGTGATAGTGGGTGGGGCGGGAAACAGTTTGGACAGGGATGGGGCATATGACATAGGTGGTGACCTGGGCAAGTTAGCTTCCCTGACTCGTGGCACCAACGTACACTTTGTTGAGCTGTTCTGGTGTCACAGTTGGCCACACCTTGATGGAGATGTGAGGCGATTCAATGTGGGGTTAGGGATTGCTCTGAGGGTAGCCGACTTTGCTCACGTTTCTCTGGTGCCCGTCGGGACTATCACCAGACGGCGTTTCACTAGGCGTGGCCTATACCTAAACAGGACTGGCAAGGAAAGATTGGTACAGCTGATTCGTAAAAGTATACGGGGTGGATCTCAGGCCACACGTGGTCAAATACCTGTTGACATCAGTATGAGGAGTAGGACTTTTTTAGGATAAATCCAGACAACAGGTTCCCCTGCCTAAAGAGTATCTCCAGCAGTTTGAATTAACAGGGCTTGATATCACCTTGATATTAATAATTTTGTGTGTGTATAGATCTCCCAGTGATAGTGTGGACACTGTTTTTCAATAAATTAATAGAATTTCTAAATAAAGTCTCAAGTACAAAGCTCAGCACAATTCTGTGTGGGGACATTAAAATCAACACGAATATCATAAATGAATCCAGCAGCACCCTCATAAATATACTTCAAAGTTTTGGCCTGTCCCTATTGGTCAATAGTGCAACAAGGGTTACTACAATGACTTCATCAGTAATTGACCATGTGGCCACAAATACGGACAGGGAAAAATGTGATGTAGCTGTAAAAGATCTCGGATTATCAGACCATCTCTGTCAAATAACAACAGTAAAATGAGACATCAAATCATTCCCTAAACTACAAGCCTACAAACGACATCCATCAGAAATGAAAATAAAAGATTTTTCAAAGGAACTAGCAAAACAATGCTGGGATGAAGTGTATAAGGAAACCAATGTGAATAAGAATCCGCATAATTGAAATTGAACTTTGAAAAGGCATTTCCAAAAGTATGCATGTCCGTATCAATGCCACACAAAAGTAGATGGATAACAGCAGGTATTAAGAAGTCCTCCTAAACACTTAAATACCTCACTTCCATGAAAGAGTCACAATGCTCCAGAATTCTTAAATTTCTATCATAGATACAAAAAGATCTATAGGAAGGTGCTGATAGCTGCAAAAAAGTCGTTTAATGACACAGTAATATATAACACAGGGAATAAAAGCAAGGCAGTCTGGGATGTTATAAAAATAGGAATGGGGAGAGGCAAGGAAACACAGAATAACATACTGCTAAGGGAGGGGGATAAGGTAATAAATAAGCTACAACACTTATCAAACTATGTAAATGAGCATTTTTCAAGTATGGCAGGGAAGTTACAACAAAAATTCCCCAAAACAAATATAACCCCTGTAAATAATGTTGCACTAAATACAATGATGTTACTTCAAATCAGAAATAATGAAGCCAGTAAAACTGTTCAAAAATTAAAAAATAAAGTCAGTAGGCTTAGATGAAGTACCAATGTGTGTACTAAAACAATGCATAGAGGTTATACAAGGTCCCTTAACACACATAATAAATGAATCATTTACATCAGGGACATTTCCAGAGCAGTTAAAACAGGCAAGAGTTGTGCCTTTGGTTAAGAAAGGTAATGCAGAAAATTACCAGCCGGTTTTCCTGTTGTCACCATTCTCAAAAATAATAGAAGCAATTATGAAAAACAGATTAATGAATTACCTGAATAAATACAATCTTTTAAGTGAATCAAAGTTTCGTTTCTAATGTGGCAAACATATGGAGTCTGCTGTGGTAGAATACACAAAAGTTGTACTTGATGCTCTTGATAAAGAAGAGTCTGTCAGAAGGTTCCTTCATGATCTTTCTAAGTCCTTTGATACAGTCGACCACAAGATTCCATTAAATAAATTAGAAGCATTAGGAATAAGAGTGGTAGCTAAGGACTGGTTTTGATCATACCTAGCAGATAGGGTACAAAGAATAGTGATAACACATACTTCAAATAGATCTAAACATTTAGTAAAACTCTTATCAGAACAAACCTAAGGACATCACACACATCCATGCCCAAGGCAGGATTCGAACCTGCGACCGTAGCAGTCGTGCGGTTCCGGACTGAAGTGCCTAGAACCGCTCGGCCACAACGGCTGGCCAAAAATACTTTAATATGCGATTTCTGCAAGGTATCAAATTATGACCAATACTA
This sequence comes from Schistocerca serialis cubense, assembly GCF_023864345.2. Classification (NCBI taxonomy): domain Eukaryota; kingdom Metazoa; phylum Arthropoda; class Insecta; order Orthoptera; family Acrididae; genus Schistocerca; species Schistocerca serialis. Next base: position 822,890,034 of record NC_064640.1, read on the forward strand.
TTCCTGATATACATCAATGACTTTCCCAGTAGTGTTTCTCATGGCGAAAAAATGACACCCCTGTAATTAATACTTTTCAAGGTAGTTGAAGTAAATCATAACTTTAAATAATAATGGCAGCAGTGTCATGAACACATTGCATTACTTGCTTGAGCAGCACCTACACTAGGTCAGAAGTGCACTTGTTCAATAGTAGATAAGAATGGGGTTTGATTACACGCTACTTACAGCTGAAATTGGTTAGAATTCTCTCACTCCCACTCCTATTAGTGTTGAAAGTAGCCTTCATCATTAACATTAGGCCAATAAAGTCAATTATGAAGACACAAATTAGACAGCATCTGATTTTCCATCAGCTTCGAGTGGCATAAAATGGCATTTCTAGCATTCATTTTCCCACATCCATAGGTTAAAATAGGACTGAACATGTAACTGTGGCAAAACTTAGTGGGAAACTTCTATGTCAGTATCTCACACTGAGAAATCCTTCATCCAAGCTATAGTTGATCTCTTTCTCCACGCTTTTACAACTAAGCTGACTCCTTTTCTAATGAACTTGATGACAGTGGGATGCTAAATTAGCTTCTCAGTGTTAGCTGAAACGCTGTTGAAGATCATTTTAGCAATGTTTTGAAGTAAATGACAAATATCAGATTATTAAAATGGAGAGTTACGAGTCTGCAAGGTATGGTGCTGCGTATTAGAGATGGTGTCTGCCAGGGAGTTATCACATAAAAGTGTATTTCTCAAACAGAAATGAATAAGTGTGTTTGTTTGCAAGTGTGTGGGACTGTATTGTTCAAAAACAGTTCAAATGGTTCTGAGCACTATGGGACTTAACATATGAGGCCATCAGTCCCCTAAACTTAGAACTACTTAAATCTAACTAACCTAAGGACATTACACACATCCATGCCCGAGACCGGATTCGAACCTGTGACCGTAGCAGCATCGCGGTTCCGGGTGGAAGTGCTTAGAACCGCTCGGCAGCAGCTGCCAGCTGGGACAGGGTGAGTGGTGGTAGTATGTGGTGAGAGAAAACTTTATATGCCATTTATCCCCTCACTGAAGGTAGATTCTCATGATATTAAAATATCTCATAAATTGGTCTGGATGATCCATATTTGCTCTAACTCCATTGGCTACCTCTGTAAAGCTCACACACTGCTTGGAGAGTAAATAAGTGACGAAATATCATAATGGGTATTGGACACCAATAATAAATTAATACTTTTCAAGGCAGTTGAAGTAAATCATAACTTTAAATAATAATGGCAGCAGAATCCTGGTTTGTTGGTATCAGTACTATTTTGACAAGAAGTGGCCATTGACATGATCAAATAGTATTAACTTCCATGTCAGAGACAGTAATGAAAACAATTTTTTTATATTACTGAACAATTAAACAAATAAGAGTAAAAACATCTGCATGATGTTCTCTCCTGCTTTTGATGCACTGCAGCTTACTGGCTGTGAGCCTGGTGTTGCATAGTATTTAATATCTGTAGTTAGATTAAAATTTGCACCTATGTATGGGCAGTGGAATTGTATGGTAGTAAAATCTATATTCATACTCTGTAAGCCACTGCTAACTGCATGGCAGAGGGTATGTCCCATCATACCAACACCAGTTACTAGGGCTTTTGACTGTTCCACTCACACATGTAATGTGGGAAGAATGACTCTTGAAATGCAACTGTGTGTGCCGTGCTTAATCGATAAGTTTGTCCTCACGATCACTATGAGTGATAAGCAAGAGATTGTAGTATATTCTTCAGGCCATCATTTAAAGCCTCTTCTCAAAACTTTGTAAGCAGACTTCTGTGGGCAAGTTGATGTCTATCCTCAAGGATCTGCCAGTTCAGTTCTTTCAACATCTCTGTGACATTCATTCAGAGATAAAACAAATCTGTGACCATTCCTGCTGCCATCACCTGTATACATTCATTACTGCCTGTTAGTCCCATTTGGTATACAGGCTCCATACACATGAATAATATTCTATGATGGGCTACACAAGTGATATATAAGCTGTTAGTGTCTCCTTAGTAGACTGACGGCATTTCCATAGTATTCTACCAATAACCAAAAGTCCGCCACCCTCTTTGCCCATGATTGAGCTTATGTGATCGTTTAATTTCATGTACCTACAAAGAGTTACACCCAACTATTTGTATGATTTCACGGATTCCAACTTTGACTCATGAATGTTAGTGTCATAAACAGTTTCCAAGATCATGACGAATACATGATGAGACTACACGTAAACATCTGCAGTAAACAGAAATCCCATAAATACATATCCTTGACGCTTCTGCAACTAGGTGAACTTACCTGCCCTATTACAAATAGGAAGAGTACTTGAATGTGGGTGAGAAGTACAGCAGAGAATGCTTTACTGACAGGACTGTGTGAATTGTGCGGTTCTTTTATAGACCTACGTACCTTGCATAGCATAGTAGTAAAAGAAAAACTCATTCCCTTTTTTTTTCTTCATTTGGATGTGTGTCTTCTTGAGGCTTTTGGTCCCTTGGCTGACCCAAGAAATATTGGAGAATGATTTTAAATCTTCTGCACGAAAAGAAAACTCCCCAAGCAGTGGCAAACAAAGCCATTGCATACATAGTTATTTCCATAAACATCATTCTACGTTACGTAAGTAGCACCTGTCCCAGCATGAGTACCTTAGGCCTACCACTGGAGTGGTGAATGTCGGTTGGAATTTTGAAACAGTTGACAGCAGTCTGCGATAGTAAAGGATCAGAGAAGTAAAAACATTTTGCGCGATCGTTGGACTCGAGAGAAAATACTGTTTTCTTATTCATTTAATGAAAACCACTCCAGTTGCTGTTGGAAACTATTGCGTCCACATTGCCGCACTGCACAAAATTTTTCCGAAGAACTTAAAAATGGCCTGATGCAAAATACGAAACCGGTAGTGGACGCAATAAAGTTCTCAATGCCAACTTGAGCGATCAACATTAAAAAAGGAAGAGGGTTGCGGATTCAGCACATCTTCCGAACATGGAGCAACTAATTGTTTTATTAGTGCAGACCCATCTCTCTTTTGATGTATCGGTAACATAGTAATTGTAGCCATCTTCCTGAAGCAGCTGTTTTGTCCATACAGCTTGCTTCCATGGCTATTCAGCTCGAGTTCATGCACAATTGTCCCACATGAATATGATTCAGATGTCACATACAGCACTGTAGCCGTAATTCATGAAACAAGAATAGTCACAAACGTATAAGTACATGGTATAACATAACAATCCGCCATTGTGAACGGTATTTGATTCGTGATACATTACCCGCGTTGAAATGGACCGTTTACCAATTGCAGAAAAGGTCGATATCGTGTTGGTGTATAGCTATTATGAACAAAATGCCCAACGGGCGTGTGCTATGTATACTGCTCAGTATCCTGGACGACTTCATCCAAGTGTCCGGAGCGTTCGCCGGATAGTAACGTTATTTAAGGAAACGGGAAGTGTTCAGCCACATGTGAAACGTCAGTCACGACCTGCAATAAATGATGATGCCCAAGTAGGTGTTTTAGCTGCTGTTGTGGCTAATCCGCGCCGGCCGGAGTGGCCGAGAGGTTCTAGGCGCTACAGTCTGGAGCCGCGCAACCGCTACGGTTGCAGCTTCGAATCCTGCTTCAGGCATGGATATGTGTGGTGTCCTTAGGTTAGTTAGGTTTAAGTAGTTGTAAGTTCCAGGAGACTGATAACCTCAGAAGTTAAGTCCCATAGTGCTCAGAGCCATTTTGCTAATCCGCACATCAGCAGCAGACAAATTGCACGAGAATCGGGAATCTCAAAAACGTCGGTGTTGAGAATGCTACATCAACATCGATTGCACCTGTACCATATTTCTACGCACCAGGAATTGCATGGTGACGACTTTGAACTTCGTGTACAGTTTTGCCACTGGGCAGAAGAGAAATTACAGGACGATGACAGATTTTTTGCACACGTTCTGTTTAGCGACGAAGCGTCATTCACCAACAGCGGTAACGTAAATCGCCATAATATACACTATTGGGCAACGGAAAATCCACATTGGCTGCGACAAGTGGAACATCAGTGACCTTGGCGGGTTTATGTATGGTGCAGCATTATGGGAGGAAGGACAATTGGCCCCTATTTTATCGATGGCAATCTAAATGGTACAATGTATGCTGATTTCCTACATAATGTTCTACCGATGTTACTACAAGATGTTTCACTGCATGACAGAATGACGATGTACTTCCAACACGATGGATGTCCGGCAGATAGCTTGCGTGCGGTTGCAGCGGTATTCAGTAGCATATTTCATGACAGGTGAATTGGTCGTCGAAGCACCATACCATGGCCCGCACGTTCAACGGTTCTGACGGCCCCTGATTTCTTTCTGTGGGGAAAGTTGAAGGATATTTACTATCATGAACTATCGACAACGCCTGACAACATGCGTCTGCGCATTGTCAATGCATGTGCGAAAATTACGGAAGGCGAACTACTTGCTGTTGAGAGGAATGTCGTTACACGTATTGCCAAGTGCATTGAGGTTGATGGACACCATTTTGAGCATTTATTGCATTAATCTGGTATTTACAGGTAATCACGCTGCAACAGCATGCATTCTCAGAAATGATAAGTTCACAAAGGTACATGGATCACATTGGAACACTCGAAATAAAATGTTCAAACGTACCTACGTTCTGTATTTTAATTTAAAAAACCTTCCTGTTATCATCTTCAGCTTTTGTAGTCCTGTCTTCCTCAGTTGCATGTAATATTACGGTATATCGGTAATTTTTACTTATGGACCGTCTGACAGCTATGTCAAGCATTCCCTGTCAACGTGCACAACAGATTCAAGAAAATACATCTGAAACTCCATACGACGATACAGCACATAAAATTCAACAAAACATGCAAAAAGAACGATTTAATTCCAAGTTACGTTAATTTAAAGGTTAAAAACAGTTCTACAGTGGCACAAAAGTCGAAATCATTTGCAGGACGATATTGGTTACTACATGAAATTAAGATGCTCTATTCGAAAAAACAGCACCTAAACATGATGCTCTGAGACTCATCTAGAATTGGCAAAAAACGTAGCTAACGCCGCAGTTTTCATGGCACTAGTAGAAAAAACTGAACACAACACATACACAGCAATGAAACATTTACAAAACAAACATAAACAGAAGATAATGAAACTAACAGTAAAAAAAGACGCAAAAATACATTAACATTTTAAATGTGAAACCACATGAACACCAACACACATTCCATCCACGCTTAGTTAACCTAACAGACACAGAATTACACGAAAATGAAAAAAATGCTCTTGGAAAAAGGTTTGAAACACTGCACCAATAGCAAAGTGAACAATCATTACATAGAAAATCTCATAGTAGAAACTGAACACATCCTTACACGTGAAGAACAAAAATATAATTATGAAATAAACATAGGACTGACAAGAGAACTAGTAAAAGAAGAAATAAAATGCGTAATGAAACAAACACAGCAGACACACAATAAGAACAACCAAACAGAAGCAGCCACTATGAAAATGTTAAAACAAAAGTTAACAAACGATAACATATTAATAACAAGAGCAGACAAGGGAAATGTAACAATACTCATGCATAAAGATTCATCACAAAAACCAAGGAATACATAAATACCAATGCCATACAAAAACTGAAGTCAGATGCAACTGAACGATTCCAGGCAAATGTGAAACGAACACTGAGAACCATTGAACACACACTCACTGACAAACAGAAATACTACTTAACACAGAAAAACCCACAAGCACCAACACTCCGCAGTCAACTGAAAGTACATAAAGACAGAATGCCAATGAGAGCTGTTGTCAATTTCAAGAAAGCCCCAACATACCGCATAGCCAAACACCTCCAAAAGTTAGTTACAGAACACTATAAAGTAGAAAACAACAGAACAGTGATAAACACAGGAAACCTAATAGAAAACATACAGAACATACAGGTACCACATACAGCATCACTGATTTCATTCGATATAGAAAATATGTATACCTCCATCCCTATCACAGAAACAATAGAAATCATAGAACAAAATCTCTCATCCCACAGCAACCTCACCACAGACGCAATAAAGAAAATAACAGATATGCTCAGACTGACAACTGAACAAAACTACTCTCGGTTTGAGAAAGAATATTATCTACAAACTGATGGACTGCCCATGGGATCCCCAGTATCAGGAACACTAGCAAACATTTTCATCAGTCACCTAGAAAATCAGATATTTGAAAGGATAACCACAAATGAAAGTTTCAAAATCACATATTGGTACAGATATGTGGATGACATTATTTGTCTGGTAGATGAGTCAAGTGAAAAAATAGATGAACTCCATTCAGAAATAAACAAAGCTCATAAGAACATAAAATTCACACTTGAAAAAGAAAAAGAAAATCAAATAAATTTTCTTGACATTACAATTAAAAAAGAAAATGGCAAACATACATTTAACATCTTTAGAAAACCAACAGCCACAGACACAATAATACATTCCACATCCGACCACCCCCACAGCCAAAAACTTGCAGCACTAAGACACATGTTACATAGATTACACAGAATCCCACTCAGCAAGAGAAACTATGAACAAGATATGAGTACAATCATACAAATAGCTAGGAACAATGGGTATGACACACATGTGGTACACAGGATCAATCAAAAAATAAAAACACAAATACAAAACAAACACAACATTTCCAGAATACAAATGAACTCACAAGCTGAAAACTTATGAACACACTCAACAAACACACACAATGACAACACCACACGGAAAAGAACCAGATGATACACCATGACCTACACACATAAACTAACACACAGAGTTGCAAACATCCTAAAGAGACAGGGTTTCAAAATAGCATATAACCCTGGGCAAACCCTTCAATCACACCTAAGCCAGCCAGCTACCAAGAGGGACAAATTCCAACAATCAGGAATATATAAACTTGACTGTCAAAGTTGTGATGCAGTATACATAGGCATGACATGCAGGAATTTTGAAACAAGATACAAAGAACATATCAGATGTTGGAAGTATGAAACAAACCATTCCACTTTTGCAGAGCATTTAAAACATTATAACCATAATCCTACAAACATGGAACAAGAAATGAAAATGAGAATAAGCAACCATGACAAACATCTTATACAAATACAAGAAAACTTCCACATCCAGAAAGCCATAGCAGAAAACAAACATGTGATAAATGAACAAACTCACATCAGCACAGGCTCCCTACTACACTTAGTAAAGGAAATGATAACATAAAACAAAAAAGCTCTTCCCCACACCATCTGGACACACACACACACACACACACACACACACACACACACACACACACACACACACACACACAGACACACACACACACAGCCAACAAAAAATAAATAAAATAAATTATACCACACCATTACACACACACACACACACACACACACACACACACACACACACACACACACGAACAGACCACAGATACTTCAGTAGTTACACCAATAGGGTTGGCAATAACATTCGATCTTTGGCAAAAACATTTGACAGTCGGCAACAGAAACTAAAACATTGCATTAAAACAAGCGTTCAGTTCACAGTGCTGTGGAATGTGGGGAAAAAACCGCAAATTGGCGTTCATAAGAAGAAGAACAACACACAAAATGCAACAGGAGCGTAATATGTAAGAAATTGTCCACGCAATCTGTAAGTACAGTTCAAAACATTACTACTTAATAGGAAATACCAACCACCAGAACTGTTTATAACCTATAGGCACAGTGACAAAAATGTAAATTAAATAGCTAACATATGTACATATTCCAGGCCACTGATGATGCCTTGCAGAAAATAAAGGCGAAATGCGTATGGCACTAAAATTGTGTTTTATTCAGTTGCTGTCAGACGGTCCATAAGTAAAAATTACCAATATACCGTAACTTCCTGTTATCAACTTGTGACTATTACAGCACCATCTATCACAAAGCGAAAAAAGTGGTCCAACTAAAACATTCATATTTCTTTATATACTACACGAATATGTAATAAAAAATGGGGTTTCCTATTTTTAAAAAAACGCAGTTGAGATCCTTTTGACCTGTGGCAGCGCCACCTAGTGGGCCAACCATTGTGCCATCTGGTTTTCCCCTTCAAGCTAGACAAGTTTCGTACTTTGAAGTTTTCTTCGTTTGACGCTTATTTCGTGAGATATTTTGACCGGTCACGATCAGTGGAACACCCTGTATATATATTTTTATTTTCTTTCACTTATTTACTTTTTTAATTTTTAAATTTAAATTAGTCTATGTACCAGAATTCCAGGAGTCAATAACGCCTCTGATTGGCGGAACGTCCAAATGTGTCTTCTTGAAAATTTAATGGAGATTCTGTTTGTAGTGGCTTCAGAATATCATGTCGAGAAAAAGGTATCGGCATCTCATGGCTTGGACGTTTCCGCTGGAAGGCGGGTCATGAAAGGCGCATTGTGCCTTTAGTATTCCATCCCGATGCAATTTCTCTGTTTCAAGGTCAATGTGAAACTCAAAGGGTTACAGTAACCCTGCAGTGATACATCGGAATATACTAACAGACTCCCAATAAAGGTTCAAGGCACAGGCTGTTTGAAGCATTACTCTACCTGTACAGAAGTCAGCATTGTGCCTTTTGTATTCAATCCCGAAGCAATTTCTGTGTTTTACCGTCAATGTGAACGTCAAAGCATTACAGTAAGCCTGCAGTGGTGCATCGGAATCGACTACTGGACTCCCAGAAAAGGTTCAAAGCAGAGACCGTTTGAAGTGTCACTCCCCTTGGCCAGAAGTCGGCATTGTGAAGGTTGTGTTCCATCCGGATGCAATTTCTGTGTTTCATCGTCAATGTGAAGGTCCAAGGGTTACAGTAAACCTGCAGTAATGCATGGAAATTTACTACTGGACTCCCACGTTAGGTTCAAAGCACAGACTTTTGAAGCGTTGCTCCCCTTGACAGAAGTCGGCATTGGGCTTTATGTATTCAAACCTGATGCAATTTATGTATTTCATCGTCAATGTGAATGTCCAAGGGCTACAGTAAACCTTCAGTAGTGCATCAGACTCTACTACTGGACTCCCAGAAAAGGTTCAAAGCACAGACTCTTTGAAAAGTTACTCCCCCTGGACACAAGTAGGCATTGTGCTTTTTGTATTCAATCCGGATGCAATTTGAGTGTTTCATCGTCAACGTGAAGATCCAAGGGTGAGACTAAAGCTGCAGTGGTGCATCGGATACTACTACTGTATTCCGTGGAAAAGTTCAAATCACACACTGTTAGATGTGTTACTCCCCATGGACAGAAGTCGGCATCGTGATATTTTATATTCTATTCCAATGCAATTTCTGTGTTTCAAGGTGAATGTGAAAGTCCAAGGGTTACAGTAACCCTGCAGTGGTGCATCGGAATATACTACTGGACTCCCAATAAAGGTTCAAAGCTCAGTCAGTAAGCCTGCAGTGGTGCATCTGAATCTACTCCTGGACTATCAGGTAAGGTTCATGGCACAGACTGTTTGAAGCGTTTCTCACTCTATGCAGAAGTCCGCATGTGCCTTTTGTATTTAATCCTTACGCATTTTGTGTGTTTCATCGTCAATGTGAAGGTCCAAGGGAAACAGTAAAACTGCTTTGGTGCATCGGAATCTACTGTTGTGCACCCAGGAAAAAGCACAGTCTGTTTGAAGCGTTACTCCCCTTGTACTGAAGTCGGCATTGTGACATTTTGTATATAATCCAGATGCAATTTCTGTGTTTCATCGTCAATGTGAAGGCCCAAGGATTACAGTAAATATGTCGTGGTTAATCATAATGTAATACTAGTATCCCAGGAAAGTTTTTAACACAGACTCTTTGAAGCGTTACTCCTATTGGACACAAGTGTGTATTGTGCCTTTTTTATTCAGTCTTAATGCAAATTCTCTGCTTCATCGTCATTGTGAAGGACAAAGGGTTACAGTAAAGCTACAGAGGTGCACCAGAATCTAATACTCGACTCCCAGGAAAGGTTCAAAACACAGACTGTTTCAAGCGTTACCCCCCTGGACAGAAGACGGCATTGTGCCTTATGTATACAATCACGATGCAATCTCTGTGATTTATCGTCAATAAGAAAGTCTAAGGGTTACAGTAAACCTGCAGTGGAGCATCGGAAAGTACTACTCGACTCCCAGGAAAGGTTCAAAGCACAGACAGTTTGATGCGTTGCTCTCCCTGGACAGAAGTCGGCATTGTGCTTTTATATTCAATCCCGATTTAATTACTGAGATTCATCGTCACTGTGGAGGTCTAAAGGGTACGATGGACCTGCAGTGGTGCATTGGGATCTACAACTGGTCTCCCAGAAAAGGTTCTAAGCACATACAGTTCGAAGCATTGCTCTCCCTGGACAAGAGTTCCAATTGTGTATTTTGTATTCAATCCGCATGTAATTGGCGTGTTTCATAGTCAAAGTGAAGTTCCAAGGGTAAGGGTAAAGCTTCAGTGGTGCATCGGAATCTACTTTTGTACTCACTCACAGGAGAGGTTCAAAGCAAAGAATGGTTGACACGTAACCCCCCTGGACGGAAGTAGGAATTGTGATACCTTGTTTTCAATTCCGAAGTAGTTTATGTGTTTCATCGTCTTCATGAAGGTCGAAGGGTTACATTAACGTGCAGTGATCCATCGGAATCTAATACTGGACTCCCAGGAAAGTCTCAAAGCACAGACTATTTGAAGAGTTACTCCCTCTGGACAGAAGTCGGCATTGTGCTTTTTGCATTCAAATCCGAAACAATTTCTGTGTTACATCGTCAGTGTGAAGGTCCAAGGGCTACAGTAAGTCTGCAGTGGTGCATAAGAATATACTACTGGATTCCCAATAAGTGTTCCACGCACAGACAGTTTGAAAAGTTACTCCCCCTGGAGAGAAATCGACATTTTGACTTTTGTATTTAATCCAGATGCAAATTCTGTGTTTCATCGTCAATGTGAAGTTACAAGGATTACTGTAAACCTGTAGTGGTGCATCGAAATCTACTACTGGACTCCTAGGTAACGCTCAATGCACAAACTGTTTGAGGCGTTTCTCCCCCAGGACAAAAGTTGGCATTGTGCCTCTTGTATTCAATCCGGATGCAGTTTGTGTGTTTCATCGTCAATGTAAAGGTCGAAGGTACACAGTGAACCTGCAGTGGTGCAACGGAATATAATACTGGTCTCCCAGGAAACTGTCATATCACAGACTATATGAAACGTTACTCTTCCTGGACACAAGTCGTCATTGTGCATTTTGTATCCAATTCCGATGGAGTTTCTGTTTTTCATCGTCAATGTGAAGGTCCTAGGGTAACAGTAAAGCTGCAGTGGTGCATCGGTATCTACTATTGTACTGCCAGGAAAGGTCACAGACTGTTTGAGGTGTTACTGCCCATGGACAGAAGTAGCCATTGTGATATTTTGTATTCAATGCTGATGGAGTTTCTATGTTTCATCTTCAGTATGAAGGTAGAAGGTATACAATAAACCTGCTGTCGTGCATCGGAATCTAATACTAGACTCCCAGGATAATTTCAAACTACACACTGTTTGAAACGTTACTCCTCCTGGACAGAAGTCGACATTGTGTATTCAATCCCGACTCTATTTCTTAGTATCATCGTAGATGTGGAGTCCCCAGGGATTACAGTAAACATGTCATGGTTAATCATAATCTAATACTGGTCTCCCCGGAAAGTTTCATATCACAGACTGATTGAAGCGTTACTCCACCTGGACACTAGTGCGTATTGTGGCTTTTGTGTTCAATCCTAATGCAATTCGTGTGCTTCATCGTCAATGTGATGGTCCAAGGGTTACAGTAAAGCTGCAGAGGTGCATCAGAATCTACTACTGGAACCCAGGAAAGGTTCAAAGCACAGACAGTTTGATGCGTTACTCCCCCTGGATAGAAGTCGGCATTGTGGCTTTTATGTTCAATCCCGATGCAATTACTGTGTTTCATCGTCATTGTTAAGATCCAAGGGTTACATTAATGCTGCATCGGAATCTTATACTAGACTCCCTGGAAAGGTTCAAAGCACAGAATGCTTTTAACCGTTATTCACTCTGGACGTAAGTCTGAATTGTGCATTTTGTATTCAATCCCGATGCAATTTCTGTATTTAATCACCAATGTGAAAGTCCAGGGGTTACAGTAAACCTGCAGTGGTGCATCGGAATATACTACAAGACTCGCAGGAAATGTTCAAACACAGACTGTTTTAATCGTTACTCCCCCTGGACAGAAGTCGGCATTGTGCCTTTTGTCTTCAATCCCGAATCACTTTCAGTGTTTCATCGTCACTATGAAGGCCCAAAGGCTACATTAAACCTGCAGTGGTGCATCGGAATCTAATACTGCACTCCCAGAAAAGGTACAAAGCGCAGACTGTTTGAAGCGTCACTTCCTCTGAACACAAGTCGGCTTTGTGCCTTCTGTATACAATCACAATGCAATCTCTGTGATTTATTGTCTATAAGAAAGTCCAAGGGTTACAGTAAAAATGCAGTAGTGCATCGGAATCTACTACTGGACTCCCCGAAATGGTTCAAAGCACAGACATTTTGATGCGTTACTCCACCTGGACAGAAGTCGGCATTGTGGCTTTTGTATTCAGTGCCGATGCATTTTTTTTTTGTTTCAACGTCTATATGAAGGTCGAAGGGTTACAGTATACCCACAGTGGTGCATCGGAATCTAATACTGGACTCCCAGTAAGGTTTCAAAGCACACACTGTTAGAAGAGTTACTCCCCTGACCAGAAATCCTCATTGTGCCTTTTGAATTCAATTCCGATGCAATTTGTGTGTTACATCATCAGTGTGGACGTCCAAGCGAGACAGTAAGCCTGCCGTGGTGTATCGGAATCTAATGCTGGTCTCCCAGGGAAGTTTTTAACTCAGACTGTTTGAAGCGTAACTCCCCTGGTCACAAGTTTGTATTGTGCCTTTCGTATTCAATCATAATGCAATTTCAGTCTTTCATCGTCAATCTGAAGGTCGAAGGGTTACAGTAAGCCTGCAGTGGTCCATAGGAATGTACTACTGGACTCCCAATAAATGTTCAAAGAGCAGACTGTTTGAAGCGTTACTCCCCCTTGACAGAAGCCGGAATTACGCCTTTTGTATTCAATCCTGATGCTATTTGTGTGTTTCATAGTCAATGTGAAGGTACAAGGGCTACAGTAGACCTGTAGTGGTGCATCGGAATCTACTACTGGACTCCCAGTAAAGGTTTAAAGGACAGACTGTTTAAAGCGTTACTAGACCTGGACAAAAGTTCGCATTGTCCCTTTTGTATTCGATCCGGATGCAGATTGTGTGTTTGATCGTCAATGTGAAGGCCCTAAGGTAACAGTAAAGCTGCAGTTGTGCTTCGGAATCTACTATTGTACTCCCAGGAAAAAACACAGACTGTTTGATGCGTTACGTCCCTTGGACAAAAGTCGGCATTGTGTTATTTTGTATTCAATCCCGATGGAATTTCTGTGTTTCATTGTCTGCATGAATGTAGAAGGTATACAGTTAACTTGCAGTGGGCATCGGAATTTAATACTAGACTCCCTGGAAAGTTTCGAATTACATACTGTTTGAAGCGTTACTCCCCCTGGACAGAAGTCGGCATTGTGCCTTTTGTATTCAATCCCGATGCAATTTCTGTGTTTGATCGACTATGTGAAGGTCCAAGGGTTACACTGATGTTGCAATGGTGCATCGGAATCTAATACTGCACTCCCAGGAAAGGTTAAAACCACAGATTGTTTGAAGTGTTACTCACTCTGGACGGAAGTCGGCATTGTGCCTTTTGTATTCAATCCCGATGAAATCTTTGTGATTTATCGTCAATATGAAGGTCCAAGGGTTACAGTAAACATACAGTGGTGCATCGGAATCTACTACTGGACTCCCAGGAAAGGTTCAAACACCGACAGTTTGATGCGTTACTCCCCCTGGACAGAAGTCCAAAGACTACAGTAAACCTGCAGTGGTATATTTAGAATCTACTGCTGGACTCCCAGAAAAAGTTCAATGCACAGATTGTTTAAAGCGTTACTACCACTAGACAGAAGTGGGCATTGCCCCTTTTGTATTTAATCCGGATGCAATTTGTGTGTTTCATCATCAATGTGAAGGTCCTGGGGTAACAGTAAAGCTGCCGTTGTGCCTCGGAATCCACTATTGTACACCCAGGAAAAAGCACAGGCTGATTGATGCGTTACACCCACCGGATATAAGTCGGCTTTGTGATATTTTGTATTCAATCCAGATGGAATTTGTGTGTTTAATTGTCAGTATGAATGTAGAAGGTATACAGTTAACCCGCAGTGGTGCATCGGAATCTAATACTGGACTCCCAGGAAAGTTTCAAATTACACACTGTTTGAAGCGTTACTCCTCCAGGTCAGAAGTCGGCATTTTGTATTTTGTATTCACTAGAGATGCAATTTCCGTGCTTCATCGTCAATGTGAAGGTCCAATTGGTATAGAAATACTGCAGAAGTGTATCAGAATCTAATACTGGGCTCCCAGAAAAGGTTCAAAGCTCAGTGTATGAAGCGTCTCTCCCTGTGGACAGAAGTCGGCATTGTGCTTTTCGTATACAATCACGATGCAATCTCCTTGATTTATCCTCAATGTGAAGGTCCAAGGATTTCGGTAGACATGCAGTGGTGCGTCGGAATCTACTACTGGATTCCAATGAAAGGTTCTAATCAGACAGTTTGAGGCGTTACTCCCCCTGGACAGAACTCGACATTGTGGCTTTTGTTTTCAATCACGATACAATTTCTGTGTTTGATCGTCTATATGAAATTCGAAGGGCTACAGTAATTCTGCAGTGGTGCATCGGAATCTAATACTGGACTCCCAGAAAAGGTTCAAAGCACAGCCTGTTTGAAGCGTTACTCCCCCTGCACAAAAGTTGGCATTGTGTATTTTGTATTCAATCCACATGCAGTTGGTGTGTTTCATTGTCAATGTGAAGGTTTAAGGGTAACAGTAAAGCTGCAGTGGTGCAACGGAATCTACTATTGTACTCAAAGGGAAGGTTCAAAGCAGCGACAGTTTGAAGTGTTACTCCCCCTGGACAGAAGTTGGCATTGTGCCTTTTTCATTCAATCGCGGTGCAATTTCTTTGTTACATCGTCAATGAGAAGGCCCAATCGTTGCTGTAAACATGTCGTGGTTAATCAAAATATAATACTAATATCCCAGTAAAGATTTTAACACAGAGTGTTTGAAGGGTTACTCCCCCTTGACACAGGTGTGTATTGTGCCTTTTGTATTCAATCCTAATGCAATTTCTGTGTTTCATCGTCAATATGACGATCTAAGGACTACTGTAAACCTTACAGTGGTATATCGGAATCTACTACCAAACTGCCAGATAAGATTCAAAGCACACACTGTTTAAAGCGTTACTCCCCCTGGAAAAAAGTTGGCATTGTGCCTTTTGTATTCAATATGGATGCAGTGTGTGTGTTTCATCGTCAATGTGAAGGTCCAATTGATACAGAAATGCTGCAGAAGTTTATCAGAATCTAATTCTGAACTCCCGGAAAAGGTTCAATGCACAGACTGTTAGAAGAGTTACTCTTCAGGACAGAACTTGGCATTGTGCCTTTTCCATTCAATGCAACGGAATCTACTATTGTACTCAAAGGGAAGGTTCAAAGCACCGACAGTTTGAAGTGTTCCTATTTTAAAAAACGCAGTTGAGATCCTTTTGACCTATGGCAGCGCCATCTAGTGGGCCAACCATATTGCCATCTGGTTTTCCCCTTCAAGCTAGACAAGTTCCATTCTTTGTAGTTTTCTTCGTTTGACGCTTATTTTGTGAGATATTTGGCCCGGTCACGATCAATGGACCATCCTGTATATGAGTATCTGTTAGTACTGACTTAAGGGTTAACGACCATATAAACTCGAGCCTTGGGAAGAAAGATGCAAGACTGGTATTTAAAGGAAGAGTTTCATCGATGCATGGGCGTCTGTAGAAATTTACCTAAGTATGAATGTAAGGAGGGGCGAGTTCAATTAATAGACGTTTTAGTTTAGAAGCGAAGAATACCATCTTCTCTGTGAGAAAATACCGGTAATGAGAGAGTCGAAACAAGGCACTCGATTGTGGAGGGCTGATTTCTTTCCTTTGAGGTTCTTTTCTCTTCATTGTTTTTAAACTGACTGCTGTTTAGCTTAAGGCTAAGGGTAAGGCTATATGGGCGTTTTTCACTGTAGCAGTTTTAGGAAAAATGCCGCAACGTTTTCTTACTGCAGATACGTGGCTATACCATACGTTAAATAACGAGTTTTGTGCAATAAAGGACACAGGTTAGGGAGCATACCGGGTGGTTATAATTAAACTTTCCCTACTTAAAACGTTATAACACGGAACTATCAATCAATCTTGGAAGCATTAATGTCAAGTACATGGGAAAGAGAAATAATACAGATTCACTTCAACTGAAACACTTTTAATGTGCTGCTATCTTTACATAGCAGCATAACATTCGTACCTGTACCATTACTGCTACAAAAGGATCTCAATATTTCACTATTTCACTGTCACACTTCCCACAATTTGCATTTTTTACCACAAAACTGTAACTTTTTTTCGCTTGATCACTATGAACAACCACACTAGACGGCACCTTGCCTGAGTATGTTGTCAACTAATTTCCAAGTGATTTATTTAATTATTCTGGAGTTTGAGATAAAATATCTCTCAAGTTCATTGTCTATTATATATAAAACTTTATCATATACTAAATATTTGAAACCAGTTGGTTATACAGGTTCCAGACTGTCTTTATTCAGCAAATCACAAACCTATTAATCACGATGTTTTGGCAGCTTTCGAATTCTACCAAGAAAAGCAGAGTCTTTGGGAACATCAGCACCTAGTTTTGTTGCCATATCTACACTCTCTTTCCATACACAAGTGAAACCTAAGCCTGATCTATGCATTTGGTTGAAATGATCACTTGTAGCTTCTACTAAGTTGATTGCAGCAACAATATCACAGTCTTTGCCCTGAAGGAAACCATATACTGATGCACTTTTCTAGCAAACTTGAGAACAGACATAAAAGAAAAAGAAAATAAAAATTGAACTTTGCACAAAACCCTAATGCTTCTAAATCTCGTTCTGAATTTTCTGTCAGAATGAGTATTAGGGTTACAATGGTACCTTCAACTGTCTTATTCATAGCCAAACATAAGCCATAGTAACAAGTCCATCTAGTGTCACAAACTTTTTAATTTCATTTCTCCCCTCTTCAGTTTTCTTGTGCATCAATAAACATTTTCTGCACTGCTCCCCTACTCATAAAAATTCCTGCAGTGTCATACAAAAAAAATCTGCTGTGTCTTGATCCCTCCACATGTTGCTACTATGATGAAATTCAACTTATGGTTCATACAGCATGTATATATGGCTTGTGTGACTTCCCTGCTTAAAAGAGCTAGAACAACTACACAAGAACCACTCAGAACTGTAGTTTGTGCAACACAGTAATTTAAATTATCTTCACAGTGTGCTACTTTTTTTTATATGCAGACTATCAAAGGAGACGCGTGTAGTTATTTTGATGGTTCAAAGCCTAGATACCTTCGAGCGTGTTACCATGTAAATAGTATTCAAAAATGGCTCAAATGGCTCTGAGCGCTATAGGACTTAACATCTGAGGTCATAAGTCCCCTAGAACTTAGAACTCCTTACACCTAACTAACCTAAGGACATCACACACATCCATGCCCGAGGCAGGATTCGAACCTGCGACCGTAGCAGTTGTGCGGTTCTGCACTGAAGCACCTAGAACTGCTCAGCCACCGTGGCTGGCAAACATTATTCAATTACAGTTGATAGTTACTCAGTTTTTGAACAGTCTTTTGACTCATCAACTCAGAATACTGGGCTTGTTTTGCTTCATCTTGGATATGTTCTAGCACGATCATGATTATGGTGCTAAGAATTTCATTTTGTAATACGATGACCGGAGCGAGTGTCGTGGTTGGGGTTGTAAGGCGTGGCTGGGTAGAAGAAGGTGGCTGTTATTAGCTATCTTCCTCTTTATTGTTGGTTCTCCCAATACATTTTCCGATAGCTCAACCCCACCGCTCGTGTCGTGGTGGAGACATGCTGATGCGCGCAGTCCGGGGAATGCGACGCCGCACTGGGTCAGTGGCTGCGCAGGCGTTCTCATGCTACTTATAGGGAGAATTAGACCCAGTTGCTCTTTTGCAATTACTGAAACACTCACTCATAAAATTAACCAATTCTGTTTTTCTGTCTTCAGTTTGGGCATGCAATAATCGATACATACAACAAAATGCAGCATCACGTATGATACTATATTCCAGCCATGGGCGAATTTCGTACCAACCTGGCTGGAATTTTCATTTGTCTCAGTACAAGTGAAAAGGAAAATGCCATAATAGAGGTTGTTTTGATTCATCAGTAGGTTTTGTGGATGTATCACAAACTCAAGCAGATGCTGGGGCTATTGCTAGGAATAGAAAATAAATTGTTAATTTTATTTTCATTCAGATTTTCATTTTACAACTGTTTTAATTCTTCTGCTACTGTTTCATGATGATAAAAAGGTTTTTATATACTTCATTTCCTGGATCGTGAAATTTAAACTCTTCAGTTACAGACAAAGAGATTGTAATGTCCTAATTTGGTTTAGTAACTTTTCGTTGGCGGCTCAAGAAAACTGATATGCTAAGTTGTTCTGTCATGTTACTATGATCACATACAATTCACTACAATAAACAAATCACACCATGATGATACTAAATATGATTATATTGTTCACAATTAATGCAAACTATAAAACTTACGTTCCAATAGAAAACAAAAATTGGGGAAGAACTGTTGGTTCGATAGATCGATCGACTGGTTTGTTCACTTGTAGCTCAGCATGTAGGCATCAATATATAGGTTGACGTTAGCTTTTCATAAAATTCACTTCAAATATATTTGTTTCGGTTTACAGCTGTAATACCGGACAATACAAATCTGTTTGACAAATTGATGGAGTGCTTTACCTGATGCCTATAAATATATACAGTTTATTTTAATTTTAGCTTTAGTCTTTTATTCTGAAATTTGACCATCTTTTTTGTGTACATCAGAAGGTGGGCCAAGAAAATTATAAGTGAGCCTGGGCCCACCCTGTTTAAAGTCCAAACAACACAAATCACCACTTGGGGCACCATCATGAGAGAGGTGCCAATGTGGAAGGGGCATCAGAGGCGTCACAACCAAATATTTCTATACACGAAATATCACAATTAGTCCTTTTGCTGTTGCAGACATGCTCTCTCCATTATATGGCGAGGGTGGCTTTTTTTATGGCTCTACTACTCACTAAATGTTGGAATGCCCGTGCTGAGAGGTAGCGTTCTGGCCGATACGAAATAGTTACTCTGGTGTCACCGCCAGACGCCACAGTTGCTAGGTGGTAGCCTCTAAATCGGCCGCGGTCCGTTAGTATACGTCGGACTCGCGTGTCGCCACTATCAGTGATTGAAGACCGAGTGCCGCCACACGGCAGGTCTAGTCTAGAGAGACTCCTTAGCACTCGCCCCAGTTGTACAGCCGACTTTGCTAGCGACGGTTCACTGACTACATACGCTCTCATTTGCAGAGACGACAGTTTAGCACAGCCTTCAGTTACGTCATTTGCTACGACCTAGCAAGGCGCCATATTCAGTCACTATAATTACTGTCTTCAAGTATGTATTCTGAACAGATAATATTGTGAATCATGTAAGTCAAGAGCGACGTTCATCATTAATGGATTAAAGTTAAGTATCAAACTAATTACGTCCGCTTTCTGAATTCTCATTCCTTGTCATGTTCCAGACCTCACGTCAGTATAGTTCTTACCTCCTCACGCCAGCCTGCGTGAGCTAAAACGCGTGCATTTCGGCCTCCACTCGTAACACGGTGTTGGCTCTTCTGCTAACACAAAAGTTACCATTCGATATTTCGAAAACAATCAGATGAAAAAAATTGATGTTTGCGCATCTTATAGTCGGATATCTTCACTCAATAAGGATCTGAATTTCTTTTCGCTATCCATCATACTTACTGCGCGACGTCAAATTAAGTAAAACATTGCACAATGTTTTTAAGAGTCTGCAGAGGTAAAAGTGCATTGCGTCAACGTTGTATGTGGTTAATTTTAGCCCTAAAATTGCTGGGAATGAAATGTATGTAGGATATCGAAATTTTATTTAAAA
The DNA here is from genome assembly GCF_023864345.2 of Schistocerca serialis cubense. Classification (NCBI taxonomy): domain Eukaryota; kingdom Metazoa; phylum Arthropoda; class Insecta; order Orthoptera; family Acrididae; genus Schistocerca; species Schistocerca serialis. The sequence continues at coordinate 822,910,402 of NC_064640.1, forward strand.
TTGAGAGGAGAACAATATCTCATTTCGTTCACTAGTTATTGGGTTTTATATCCGACGGACGGTCGGGCGCAATGAACTCTTTCACATCCTTGCACATCGGGAAACATGTGGTCATAACAATAGTCATACCTCATAAACGATACAAGATATCGAAACGACGTTTTTTGCGAATGATAACACGCACTAAGGCACATACGTTGTATAAAAAATACACCAAACATTTTTATTCAGCAAGACGTGTAAATAACTCGTCCACAGCAGCGGGAACTCAACAGGTCAGGACGCAGAAGTCCACAGCGCAATAGGAAAGCCCAAACGGCGAGCTTATACACGTCCACAGCACCTCGAGATCGGCATAGCAGGATGTGTATACACGTCCTCAGCAGAGAACGGGTTAGTAACGAAAACTAACATGGTCAGATGAGTATGATAGAAAAGGGGAAGTGAGGTGGGGCACCAAATCATGAGTCACTTGTGTGAAAAAATATTCTCAAACCAGAGATGGGTGAGACACACTCATCACGAAGTATCACTACAAGTAAGAATTTTCAAATTACTAACATATGATAAAGATCACAGCATTCATGAGTAAATGATTTTCATGAGTAAATGATTTCTATTCGAAATACTGGTCTTTCTTCAATGTGACTGACTCCGTACATATTTTTGTAGTTTATCAACAAAACATTCGTTTCCAGACTAAGTTGTCCAGGTCTCACTACTTTCCTACAAAATTGACAGGTGCAATTCTCTAATACAAGACAGCGATTGTTGAACACTGACACTGTATTGAGCTAATAGTGCTAGGGACATCAAAAGTGGAAGTAGGTCACTGCATCCACATTCCTGCTCCCCATAGTGGGAATGCAAATTTTGACAGGGACAGGGATTCCGATCAAGGCAACTGCAGTATGTAAAGAGGCATCTCACACCCTCTTGGTAGGAAGTTCAAAATAATCCTATAGACCAAATTAGCAACTGTGGATAAAATTTTGGCAGGGGCAGGAAAACTCGAAACTAGTTCATGCGTACTTAGTTACAATGGAAGATGACCAATATCACCAAAACTTATGCCAATGCCTGGGAGGCCCTTGTTCAGTATTAGGTGATAGTATTTTTAAAAATTTTAATTTTTCTTCTATTACCCATGTTTCTGGTATTTAACGAATCGTTACGAATGTCTTCTTATCTCTAACCTATCAGGATTGTTTCTCAAATGATAGATTAGAGTCTCAGTAATGGTATTCTACCTAAATGCTATTGGTGGTCTTAAATTGTAGAGCAAAGCAATTTCTGGGACAAAATGTTTCTTTGTATGTTACATCATGGTCCAAGAAAATGGTAAGCCACGTCCTCTTCCTAAGCCATGTCCAGCTCCCTCCCCCCTCCAATCCCTATCCTTCTCCTCCAACCACTGCCCAGTATTATACTGGCTATTAAAATGGAACAGCCAATGATATCCTAGTATTTTACCAACCATTGAAACGAAATAGCTAGTCCTTATCTTTATTCCCTGTACCTCACAGTGGTCAGTGAGCATAGTTCGATCTTTATACTACTCTTGGTGCAGGGTATACTGAATGCTAAAGTTAAATATTCTCACATCTAAAATATCTTTATAATATATCAAAATGCTTCTGACACTACCACTGATCAAACTTGCAGATTAAGCTACACTTCACAAAGACCATATTTCGATCACTGCACCTCACTTGGTGTAAGGCACAATGGACCCCCAAATTAAATATTTACACATCTAAATTGTCACCAAATGAGGTAGCGCAGTGGTTAGCACACTGGATTCACATTCGGGAGGATGATGGTTCAAACGTGTTTAAGGCCATACTGATATAGGTTCTTCATGATTTCCCTAAATCGCTTCAGGAAAATGCCGGAATTGTTCCTTTGAAAGGGCACAGCCAACTTCCTTCCCCATTCTTCCCTAATTTGATGGGACTGATGACCTCGTTCTTTAGTCCCTTCTCACCAAGTCAAACAACCAATCTAAATTGACAGTATTATTATTCTGTAGCTGTACAAAGCACATGTTAGTTAAAATAATATGCCTATCAAAGCTCATAATGTTAATTTCAAGTCTAAAATATATCTCAAAAATACATAAGCTTCATTAGCAACATAATGTTTATGGTGATATTTCCATATCCAAAATGTCTGTCAAAAATACATAAAGTGTGTAACTTGCAGTACTTCCATGTCTTGTAGTATTTATCAATAATTTCTAAGCACAAACAATTGTTTCCACGTTTATATCATCTGTATTATTGATCTATAAACACATGTTAGTTAAAATGATGTGTCAGTTACTGAAAGAGTGCAGTTATTGTATAACTTACACTTGACACTTAAAAAATGATTATGGTCTCTCAAATTAAGTGTCATAGTGCTATTTCCAAGTCTAAATTGTCTATATTATTAGTCTACAAAACACGTGCAAGCTATTATAATGTGTCAGCTACTGCAAGAGCGCAGTTACTGTGTAACTTGGACCTGACGCATAAAACACGACTGTTGGCTCTAAAATTAAGTTTGCAATGCTATTTCTATGTCTAAATTTTTCGATAATAGTACAAAACACATGTGGCTGAAAATAAAATGCTGCAGTAGCCGTTGACGCTTCATCCTACACCTAATTGAGGCTGTGTTGCAAATATAAACTGAGCAAGCATCAGTTTAGGAGAAAAGAAAATAATGCACCAAGAAAAATATAATTAATGTTATTACCTGGCTACTATAGCTTTTTCAATTACTTTTGATCTGGGATCTATCTTTGGTAGCATGTTTAGATACCATTACGTTTTCTGACCCTTGAACATACCATACTGCATCAAAAATGGCACAGTTTAATGAGCTCTTTAATGCGTTGTATAGCTTAAACTGAACACACAAGTATAACTATGAAAACTGGATAAGGTTCCATACAGAGCGGAAATTTCGATACCCCAAAAATTCGATTATTGCACCAAAATAAAATGACTTATGAAAATATGTAAAGATTTTTTGTACAAAACACACATGGACTGTATATCATAATATGCAAGTATAAGTGCAGGTCACTGAGCATGGTCGAAAATTCAGTCTTTGGACCAAAATAAAATCGTCTGTTTTATTTATCAAAATATGTAAAGGTTTCACTTACCAAACATACATGTCAGTACTGTCAAACTTTATATTGTTGTATAACATTTTAAAAAAATCACATGGTTCACTTATTTGGACTACTGACATAAGTTATAGGCAAAACTGCGCTTGGCAATGAGTCTAAATCGATTGTTGTACCACACTTTAAAAACATTAAAAATTGTCTATATTATTTATCAAAAAATATTAGGGTTTGTTCCATAATATTACAAAACACACTGTCACTGTTGCTGATCTAACTTATAGCTTAAAGTGTGTACTTGTTGAGAACTGCTGTCTCACAGTGGAAAATACATGACACTTTGATGAACTAGCACACTGAACAGTAATAATAGACATTCATATAGGTAAAAAAATGAGGGTTGTTAAGCTGTTGACTACCCACTTTCAACAACTTTTGAGTCATCCAAATACTATAGTGACTCCAAGTTAGTGTATCAACTTCATTTTGCAGTACAAAATGTTTGGCATCTTCTGCTGATAATGCTAATTTATGATACTGCACAATGGAGAGTATATGACAATTTGCCCCATACATCGCCATTTTACAGTAAAATAGTAACAAATTGACCCCCTACACTGCTGCGCAGTCGAGGGCGTCTGGCCATGGTTTGCACTGCTCCCTCCGTTGCAGGTTAGAGTCCTCCCTCGGGCATGGGTGCATGTGTTGTCCTTAGCATAAGTTAGAGTAAGTAGTGTGTAAGGCTAGGGACTCCCCCCATGAACCATAGACCTTGCCGTTGGTGGGGAAGCTTGTGTGTCTCAGCGACACAGATAGCCGTACTGTAGGTGCAACTGCAACGGAAGGGTACCTGTTGAGAGGCCAGACAAACGTATGGTTCCTGAAGAGGGGCAACAGCCTTTTCAGTAGTTGCAGGGGCAGCAGTCTGGATGATTGACTGATCTGGCCTTGTAGCATTAACCAAAACGGCCTTGCTGTGCTGGTACTGCGAACGGCTGAAAGCAAGGGGAAACTACGGCCGTAATTTTTCGCGAGGGCATGCGGCTCTACTATATGATTAAATGATGATGGCGTCCTCTTGGGTAAAATATTCCGGCGGTAAAATAGTCCCCCATTCGGATCTCCGGGCGGGGACTACTCAGGAGGACGTTGTTAACAGGAGAAAGAAAACTGGCGTTCTATGGATCGGAACGTCGAATGTCAGATCCCTTAATCGAGCAGGTAGGTTAGAAAATTTAAAAAGGGAAATGGATAGGTTAAAGTTAGATATAGTGGGAATTAGCGAAGTTCGGTGGCAGGAGGAACAAGATTTTTGGTCAGGTGAATACAGGGTTATAAATACAAAATCAAATAGGGGTAATGCAGGAGTAGGTTTAATAATGAATATAAAAATAGGTGTTCGGGTAAGCTACTACAAACAGCATAGTGAACGCATTATTGTGGCCAAGATAGACACGAAGCCCACACCTACAACAGTAGTACAAGTCTATATGCCAACTAGCTCTGCAGATGACGAAGAAATTGATGAAATGTATGATGAGATAAAAGAAATTATTCAGGTAGTGAAGGAAGATGAAAATTTAATAGTCATTGGTGATTGGAATTCGAGAGTAGGAAAAGGGAGAGAAGGAAACATAGTAGGTGAATATGGATTGGGGCTAAGAAATGAAAGAGGAAGCCGCCTGGTAGAATTTTGCGCAGAGCATAACTTAATCATAGCTAACACTTGGTTCAAGAATCATAAAAGAAGGTTGTATACATGGAAGAACCCTGGAGATACTAGAAGATATCAGATAGATTATATAATGGTAAGACAGAGATTTAGGAAACAGGTTTTAAATTGTAGGACATCTCCAGGGGCAGATGTGGACTCCGACCACAATCTATTGGTTATGAACTGCAGATTAAAACTGAAGAAACTGCAAAAAAGTGGGAATTTGAGGAGATGGGATCTGGATAAACTGAAAGAACCAGAGGTTGTAGAGAGTTTCAGGAAGAGCATAAAGGAACAATTGACAAGCATGGGGGAAAGAAATACAGTAGACGAAGAATGGATAGCTTTGAGGGATGAAGTGGTGAAGGCAGCAGAGGATCAAGTAGGTAAAAAGACGATGGCTAGTAGAAATCCTTGGGTGACAGAAGAAATACTGAATTTAATTGATGAAAGGAGAAAATATAAAAATGCAGTAAATGAACCAGGAAAAAAGGAATACAAACGTCTCAAAAATGAGATCGACAGGAAGTGCAAAATGGCTAAGCAGTCATGGCTAGATGACAAATGTAAGGATGTAGAGGCTTACCTCACTAGGGGTAAGATAGATACTGCCTACAGGAAAATTAAAGAGACCTTTGGAGAAAAGAGAACCACTTGTATGAATATCAAGGGCTCAGATGGAAACTCAGTTCTAAGCAAAGAAGGGAAAGCAGAAAGGTGGAAGGAGTATATAGAGGGACTATACAAGGGCGATGTTCTTGAGGACAATATTATGGAAATCCCCCTGCGGGTCCGGGGTAAGAATAGGCCCGAGGTATTCCTGCCTGTCGTAAGAGGCGACTAAAAGGAGTTTCAACCGTTTTGGCCTTTCATGCGATGGTCCCCCTTGGGGTTTGACCTCCATTTTTCAAAATTCTACGGAAGTACGAGCCTTTTGGGGAAGGACGCTTTACATGGTGTCTCACTGGTCCTCAGTGCACTAAGACCTTGGCTCTCAGCATTGTAATGGCGTTGTAACCACACCCACTATTCCTCAAATTGGGCCTAAACGCCTGATGGGTTGCATAAGTTATGCCCATAGTGCGTCCCCATCTGCACCTACGATCATGATGGACTTTCCATGGCACCCAAAATCCAGCATGGTAGCCAGCCCGTTGTGGTGGGGTCGTCATGTACCCTCTAGGTTATAGCCCCCTGACAACACAGGGATCGTACTGCCGATAACTGAGCTGCACCCTCCCCACGTCGGCCAAGGAGTAGATGCCCGTCCCCTTGGGGCATCAGGACTCCTGGCAACGGTCATCCTGCCAGGTGGCCCTTGCTGAGGCTGGGTGGCGCCTGTGGGGAGAGCCCCGGGTCGGAGTGGGTGGTATCGGGGCGGACGTTTCGCAGATGAAACGTCAACATGTATCAGGTTGCTCTGTGGCCGAGTCTTTTAAAAAGAAAGGTACTGTCTCTGGTTCTGGTTCTCCTGCCCTTTCCCTCTTGGCCACTCCCTGGGAGGAAGGACAGGCCCGCCGGCTTGGGGCGAAGTACTTCCCCCGCTATTTAGTCTGTTCTCGGACCGATGGGGGGACGTTCGCCACCTCCAAGCCCTTCCGGCGAGTCCAGCGCAGCCCCAAAGACCGTCGCATCGACACCGGGGCATTTATCCTCGCCTTCGAGGGGGACGTTCTCCTGGAGAAGGTAAAGGTGATGTGCTACCGGTGCGACGTGCGACCTTACGTCCCACCTCCTATGCGCTGCTTTCGGTGTTTGCGCTTTGGGCACATGTCGCCTCGGTGTGAGGCTGAGCCCCTTTGTGGCGATTGTGGACGTCCTCTTTGTGAGGAACATACATGCACCCCAACACCTCGGTGCGTCAATTGTCCTGGCATCCACTCGCCTAGATCTTTAGACTGCCCTGCGTATCAGATGGAGATGAAGATTCAAAAATTAAAAAGTTTGGATCGCCACTCTTATTCTGAGGCCAGGAAGAAGTATGACTGCCTCCATCCCATGACGTTGACAACTTCGTTTGCCTCAGTCGTGTCCACTCCTTCCACAGTATCCTCACCCCTATCCTGTCCCCCCTCTACCTCCTCACCCCATCCGGGGTCTATGCCTCCGCCTCCCAAATCCCTCCCTTCCAAATCCTCCTCCCTCATTGCCCCTGCCCCCTCCGCCCAGGGGCCACCCTTCCTCCTTCTCCCCCTCCACCGCCTGAGGAGCGATCTTCTTCTCAGGCGTCCATCGGGGAAACGTTCTGGACCCCGGCTTCGTAGGTCCGGCGTTCCAAAACGGACCCCGCGCGTGAGGACCTCCTTTGGGTCCAGCCCACCATCCCCGTGCGTCATCAGACTTCCCAGAAGGCCTCCAAGAAGAAGTCTTTATGCACCTCTCCACCCCGGCGCGTTTCGTCTGACGCTCCATCCGTGAGTCGCTGCTCCTGGCCGTCCTCAGTTTCGCTGGGACGCTCTGCTGCCAGGCGCTTAGCTGGCCTCTCGTCGGCGAATGATGCTGCCCCTCCTACGCAACCCGGGAAAGCGGCCGCAGCTGGCGACGACTCGATGGAACAGGATCCGCCTCCCGCCGGTTGTAGCGTTGTTCCCTCGAAACCTGGCCCTCCGTGGCCGTCGAGGTGACCAGCTCTTCACCCGTTTCGTTCCCCCTTTTTTTCTGACTAGCGATGGCTTTGTTACATTGGTACATAAGAGGTATTCGATCTAATTGGGAGGAATTACAACTGCCCTCCGCCTGCACTGTCCGCTCGTCCTTGGTCTCCAGGAAACCAAGTTGCGCCCAACTGACCGTTTTGCTTTTCCCCACTGTACCTCGGAGCGGTCTGACCTCACCCCTGTGGACGGTATTCCAGCTCATGGTGGGGTCATGTTGCTCGTTCGGGACGATGTCTATTACCATCCCATCCCATTGACCACCCCACTCCAAGCAATAGCTGTCTGTATTACTCTTTCTGCCTTTACTTGTTCCGTTTGTACCATCTACACTCCATCGTCATCCGCAGTTAGTCGGGCTGACATGATGCACCTAATTCTTCAGCTTCCTCCGCCGTTTTTATTGTTTGGCGACCTCAATGCCCATCATCCCCTTTGGGGCTCTCCTGCATCCTGTCATAGAGGCTCACTCTTGGCGAATGTCTTCAACCATCTCCATCTTGTCTGCCTCAATACCGGCGCCCCGACTTTCCTCTCGGACTCTACTCATACCTACTCCCACTTGGACCTCTCGATCTGTTCTACCACTCTTGCCCGTCGGTTCGAGTGGTATGTCCTTTCTGACACCTATTCGAGCAACCACTTCCCCTGTGTCGTTCGTCTCCTGCAGCACACCCCATCCCCACGTCCTTCGAGCTGGAACATACCGAAAGCTGACTGGGGACTTTACTCCTCCCTGCCGACCTTTCCGGACCACGACCTTCTCAGTTGTGACAGTCAGGTCGAATACCTCACGGCTGTTATCATCCATGTTGCCGAACGTTCCATTCCTCGTACTACCTCTTCTTCACGTCGCATTCCCGTCCCCTGGTGGAATGAGGCTTGTAGAGACGCTATCCGTGCTCGACGACGTGCTTTACGCACCTTTCGCCGCCATCCTACGTTGGCGAATTGTATTGAATACAAACGACTCCGAGCGCAATGCCATAGAGTCATCAAAGACAGCAAAAAAGCTTGTTGGGCCTCTTTCACCAGCTCCTTTAACAGTTTTACTCCCTCTTCTGTCGTCTGGGGTGGCCTGCGCCGGCTGTCGGGCATTAAGGCCCACTCCTCGGTACCTGGCCTGACTTCAGGTAATGAGGTCCTTGTTGATCATGTGGATGTCTCCAATGCCTTCGGCCGCTTTTTCGCGGAGGTTTCAAGCTCCGCCCATTACCACCCTGCCTTCCTTCCCAGGAAAGAGGCAGAAGAGGCTCGGCGACCTTCCTTCCACTCGCTGAATGTGGAAAATTATAATGCCCCCTTTACTATGCGGGAACTCGAACGTGCACTTGCACTGTCCCGGTCCTCTGCTCTGGGGCCAGATGCCATTCACGTTCAGATGCTGGCCCACCTTTCTCCGGCAGGCAAAAGCTTCCTTCTTCGTACCTACAATCGCGTCTGGACCGAAGGTCAAGTCCCCATGCATTGGCGTGACGCTGTTGTTGTTCCTATACCCAAACCCGGGAAGGATAGACACCTTCCTTCTAGTTACCGCCCCATTTCTCTTACAAGTTGTGTCTGTAAGGTGATGGAGCGCATGGTTAACGCTCGGTTAGTTTGGATTCTTGAATCTCGATGGCTACTTACCAATGTTCAATGCGGCTTTCGTCACCGCCGCTCCGCTGTTGACCACCTTGTGACCTTGTCGACATTCATCATGAACAACTTTTTGCGAAAGCGCCAAACGGTAGCCGTGTTCTTAGATTTGGAGAAGGCTTATGATACCTGTTGGAGGGGAGGTATCCTCCGCACTACGCACAGGTGGGGTCTACGCGGTCGCCTGCCCCTTTTTATTGATTCCTTTTTAACGGATCGAAAGTTTAAGGTACGTGTGGGTTCCGTATTGTCCGACGTCTTCCTCCAGGAGAACGGAGTGCCTCAGGGCTCCATCTTGAGCGTAGCCCTTTTTGCCATCGCGATCAATCCAATTATGGATTGCATTCCACCTAATGTCTCAGGCTCTCTCTTTGTCGATGACTTTGCGATCTACTGCAGTGCCCAGAGAACATGCCTCCTGGAGCGCTGCCTTCAGCGTTGTCTAGACAGCCTATACTCATGGAGTGTGGCAAATGGCTTCTGGTTCTCTGAAGAGAAGACGGTTTGCATCAACTTTTGGCGATATAAAGCGTTCCTTCCGCCATCCTTACATCTCGGTCCCGTTGTTCTCCCATTCGTGGACACAACTAAGTTTCTAGGGCTCACACTGGACAGGAAACTTCGTTGGTCTCTGCACATCTCTTATTTGGCTGCCCTTTGTACATGTTCCCTTAATGTCCTTAGAGTTCTTATTGGTTCATCTTGGGGAGCGGATCGCACTGTCCTGCTTTGCTTGTATCGGTCCGTAGTCCGATCAAAGCTGGATTATGGGAGCCTCGTCTACTCGTCTGCTTGGCCATCTATCTTACGCCGTCTCAACTCCATCCACCATTGGGGGTTACGTCTTGCGACTGGAGCATTCTACACTAGTCCCATCGAGAGTCTCTATGCTGAAGCTGCCGAATTACCATTGACCTACCGGCGTGACGTACTGCTTTGTCGGTATGCCTGCCGGCTGTTGTCAATGCCCGACCACCCCTCTTATCAGTCCTTCTTCGCCGATTCTCTCGACCGTCAGTATGGGTTGTATGTGTCTGCCCTGCTGCCCCCTGGAGTCCGCTTTCGTCGCCTGCTTCGACAATTGGATTTTGCCCTCCCTACCACCTTCAGAGAGGGTGAGAGCCCGACACCACCGTGGCTCCAGGCTCCGGTTCATATTTATCTCGACCTCAGCTCGCTCCCAAAGGAGGGTACTCTGGCTGCAGTGTATTGCTCACGGTTTGTCGAACTTTGTGTGTGACTTGCCAGTCACACCTTTATTTACACTGATGGCTCCAAAACTGACGATGGTGTCGGCTGTGCCTTTGTCGTCAGTGCCGGCACCTTTAAATACCGGCTCCTCGACCAATGTTCGAGCTTTACGGCCGAGCTTTTTGCTCTCCATCAGGCCGTTCAGTATGCGCGCCGCCACCGCCATTCATCGTATGTACTCTGCTCTGATTCACTCAGTGCTCTTCAGAGCCTTCGAGCTCCATATCCGGTCCATCCCTTGGTGCAACGGATCCAGCAGTCACTCCATTCTTCTGCTGCTGATGGCTCTCCTGTCAGCTTTCTGTGGGTTCCCAGCCATGTAGGAGTACCTGGGAAGGAGGCTGCTGATTCTGCAGTCAAGGCTGCAGTCCTCCTGCCTCGGCCAGCCTCCCATTGTGTCCCGTCATCTGACATTAGTGGTGTTGTTTGTAAGAGGCTTGTGTCTTTGTGGTGGGATACTTGGTCATCACTTCAAGGAAACAGGCTCCGGGCAGTAAAACCGTTCCCAACTGCTTGGACAACCTCCTCCTGACCATCTCGGCGAGAGGAGGTCCTTCTGACCAGGTTGCGGATTGGGCATTGCCGGTTTAGCCTACCTGCTCTCCGGTGACCCAGCCCCGCAGTGCCCTTGTGGTCATGCATTAACAGTGCGCCATGTTTTATTGTCGTGTCCCCGTTTTAGTCAGTCTCGTGTTGTCCTGTCTCTGCCATCTACTTTACAGGATATTTTAGCTGATGACGCTCGAGCAGCTGCTCGTGTTCTTTGTTTCATTGCTTTGACTGGCTTGTCCAAAGACATCTAACTCCTTCACTTATTTTATCTGCATCTTTGTAAGAACTTTCTAGGGTCCCCCCCCCCCTTTAGTTTTACTAGATTCTATGTGCTCTAACACTTGTGACTGGGCGCTAATGACCTCAGTAGTTGAGCGCCCTTAAACCCCAAACAAACAAAAAAAAAAAAAAAAAAACAAAAAAAAAATTATGGAAATGGAAGATGAAATGGGAGATATGATACTGCGTGAAGAATTTGATAGAGCTCTGAAAGACCTAAGTCGAAACAAGGCCCCGGGAGTAGACAACATTCCATTAGAACTACTGACAGCCTTGGGAGAGCCAGTCCTGACAAAACTCTACCATCTGCTGAGCAAAATGTATGAGACAGGCGAAATACCCTCAGCCAAGAAGAATATAATAATTCCAATCCCAAAGAAAGCACACGTTGACAGATGTGAAAATTACCGAACTGTCAGTTTAATAAGTCACGGATGCAAAATACTAACGCGAATTCTGTACAGACGAATGGAAAAACTGGTAGAAGCTGACCTCGGGGAAGATCAGTTTGGATTTCGTAGAAATATGGGAACATGTGAGGCAATACTGACCCTACGACTTATCTTAGAAGAAAGATTAAGGAAAGGCAAACCTACGTTTGAAGCATTTGTAGACTTGGAGAAAGCTTTTGACAATGTTGACTGGAATAATCTCTTTCAAATTCTGAAGGTGGCAGGGGTAAAATACAGGGAGCGAAAGGCTATGTACAATTTGTAAAGAAACCAGATGGCAGTTATGAGTCGAGGGCCATGAAAGGGAAGCAGTGGTTGGGAAGGGAGTGAGACAGGGTTGTAGCCTCTCCCCAATGTTATTCAATCTGTATATTGAGCAAGCAGTAAAGTAAACAAAAGAAAAATTCGTAGTAGGTATTAAAATCCATGGAGAAGAAATAAAAACTTTAAGGTTCGCCGATGACATTGTAGTTCTGTCAGAGACAGCAAAGGACTTGGAAGAGCAGCTGAACGCAATGGACAGTGTCTTGAAAGGATATAAGATGAACATCAACAAAAGCAAAACGAGGATAATGGAATGTAGTCGAATTAAGTCAGGCGATGCTGAGGGAATTAGATTAGGAAATGAGACACTTAAAGTAGTAAACGAGTTTTGCTATTTGGGGAGCAAAGTAACTGATAATGGTCGAAGTAGAGAGGATATAATATGTAGACTGGCAATGGCAAGGAAAGCGTTTCTGAAGAAGAGAAATTTATTAACATCGAGTACAGATTTAAGTGTCAGGAAGTCGTTTCTGAAAGTATTTGTATGGAGTGTAGCCATGTATAGAAGTGAAACATGGACGATAAATAGTTTGGACAAGAAGAGAATGGAAGCTTTTGAAATGTGGTGCTACAGAAGAATGCTAAAGATTAGATGGGTAGATCATGTAACTAATGAGGAAGTATTGAATAGGATTGGGGAGAAGAGCAGTTTGTGGCACAACTTGACAAGAAGAAGGGATCGGTTGGCAGGACATGTTCTGAGACATCAAGGGATCACCAATTTAGTACAGGAGGGCAGTGTGGAGGGTAAAAATCGTAGAGGGAGACCAAGAGATGAATACACTAAGCAGATTCAGAAGGGTGTAGGCTGCAGCACGTATCGGGAGGTGAAGAAGCTTGCACAGGATAGAGTAGCATGGAGAGCTGCATCAAACCAGTCTCAGGACTGAAGACCACAACAACAACAAGGCAAGGGACCGATGACCTTTGCAGTTTAGTCCCATAGAACTTGACACAAATTTCCAAATCTACCCCATACACAGGCCTGTTACAGCAAAATGGTAACAAATTGCCCTATGCATCATTATGTTACAGCACATTTGTAGCTGATTGCCACAATACATCACCATGTTACATAAAATTGTAACAAATTCCACCATACCCCAAATCAATGGTGACAGTGTGTGTATGTGATATAACCAGAGAGTGGGTGTCAGCTACTGAATCCCAAATAGTATTCTTAACACTGGCGGCTGCCATTATCCCAATTAAGGTGTCTACCATGAGCTGAAACGCGTGTTGGATACTACTGGTGTCATGATAGTAAGTTTACATGATGATTGCTATTATCCTGATCAGTACAACTACCATTACTTGTAATGTATGATTTTACTCAACAATTAAAAAAATAATGCCCTGTCAGTTGGTCTCAGCTACTGGATCTCAAAATTGTATTCTAATACGAAAAGCTTGTAGTGTATGTGGCATAACCTGACTGTGAGTGTCAGCTACTGGGTCTCAGCTATTGGATCTGGATCTTAAATAGTATCCCAAATACCAAACAAAATTCAAAAAAATGGGTCCATTCATCAGCACTACTTTACAAAATTGTAACAAATTGCCCCATACATCTACGTTGTTGCACGAAAGTGCAAGATATCACAACTCTTACACAAAATTATCAAAAATAGCCACATACATCAACATTCTTGCACAAAACTGTTGTAGTCAGCCCTTTTCATTGTCATTGTTACACAAACTGCTAAGAAATTGTTTCATACATTGTCATTTATGCTGATGTCATTTATACATATTCTTAGTTAGCAACATATGGTGCAATGTGTTACAATTTCATGTCATAATGATGACGTACGATACAATTTGTTAGTTTTGTGAAACACAAGGTGTATTGGGGCAATTTGTTATAATTTCGTGTACCAATGACAATGTATGGGGCAATTTGTACAATTACATTTTTGCCTAATCTATAACTGTCTGCCTACATAAGTGACTGGTCAGCATAAATGGTTGGCACACAGAGGACCTGGGTTCAAGTCCTCCATGCTGCCAAGGATTTTTCCTTGGTGGAGGACTTGTATGGGATGTACTCAGCCTTGTGATTGCAACTGAGGAGCTACTTGACTGACTAGTAGTGGCTCCACTATCCAGAAAATCTGCCAAAAGGCCAAGATAGCAGTGCGCTGATCACATGTCCCTCAATAACACATCTGCTTGTATGTAAAATGGGAGAACTGGTTACAATTTTGCTGTATCATGGTGACATACAGGGTATTACAAAAAGATACGGCCAAACTTTCAGGAAACATTCCTCACACACAAAGAAAGAAAATATGTTATGCGGTCATGTGTCCGGAAACACTTACTTTCCATGTTAGAGCTCATTTTATTACTTCTCTTCAAATCACATTAATCATGGAATGGAAACACACAGCAACAGAATGTACCAGCGTGACTTCAAACACTTTGTTACAGGAAATGTTCAAAATGTCCTCCGTTAGCATGGATACATGCATCCACCCTCCGTCGCATGGAATCCCTGATGCACCGATGCAGCCCTGGAGAATGGCATATTGTACCACAGCCGTCCACAATACGAGCACGAAGGGTCTCTATATTTGGTACCGGGGTTGTGTAGACAAGAGCTTTCAAATGCCCCCATAAATGAATGTCAAGAGGGTTGAGGTCAGGACAGCATGGAGGCCATGTAATTGGTCTGCCTCTACCAATCCATCGGTCACCGAATCTGTTGCTGAGAAGCGTACTTATACTTCATCTGAAATGTGCAGGAGCTCCATCGTGCATGAACCACATGTTGTGTCGTACTTGTAAAGGTGCATGTTCTAGCAGCACCGGTAGAGTATCCCGTATGAAATCATGATAACGTGCTCCATTGAGTGTAGGTGGAAGAAACTAAAATGAGCTCTAACATGGAAATTAAGCGTTTCCGGACACATGTCCACATAAAATCTTTTCTTTATTTGTATGTGAGGAATGTTTCCTGAAAGTTTGACCGTACCTTTTTGTAACACCCTGTATAGAGGCAAAGTGTCAAGTAGCCTCATACCCTAACAGTACCCATCATACATTCAGGGTAATGGTAGTCACAATGTCAAATGACAATCATTACGCTCAGTAGTATCAACCATGGCAGTCACCATAATTAAGGTTGTGGCAGTTGCAGTCTACTGTTCAGCATGTTATTTCATCAAAGATTCTTGTAGTCTCCACTATGTAATAGCATAAGTTAGCAATGTCAGCAGAAGATCAAGGGGGGGGGGGAGTCAAATGGGGGCTGAACTGCACAATAAATCTGGGTTTGGTGTGGGGCGGCAGTGGGGTGGGTGGTCTGTTGTGGGGTTGTGAACTGTTAGGGCTATGGCAGGACGAAGCCTCTCCATCGTTTCCTAACTGCCAACTCTGGCAGCACAGGCTGGAGTGCAACTATACTGTGAGATAGAAGCAGTAATTTGAATGGGGTGAGGGAAGGGGAAGTGCTAGCAGTGTATAGGTTAGGGAAGAAAGGAGTGTCATCTTGCGAGGTGTGCAGGTACTAGAACGCTATCAGGCACAGCGTCAGGAGGTTGTGGAGCAGGGAGGTGGGGTAAATGGAATGAAAAAGGAGAGGAGCAGAGAAAGATGGGCAGGTGCATTAGCAGAGGATGACAAAGAAAGAGTGTAGGTGATGAGAATGGGGAGGAGGTAACAGGACAGAGAGGGTGGGAAATGTTGGGTGGAGTGAGTCCGGGATAATTACAGGATCACAGAATGTGTTGTAAGGGTAACTCCCATCTGTGCAGTTTAGAAAATCTGGTGGTGGATGGCTTGGTTGGTGAAGCAGCCATTGAAATCAGGCATGTTATGTTCAGCTGCATGTTGTGCCACAGGGTGGTCTACTTTCCTCTTGGCTATAGTTTGGTAGTGGCCATTCATCCAGGTGGACAGCTGGTAGGTAATCTTCATGTAGATTGTTCTTATTCCTATGACATTTGACTGGTGAATAAATAATGCTGAAACTTGTAGTGCAATGAAAGATAGATAGCTCCATGTCATGCATTTAAAAATGTATTAGTCATTTACAATAAAATTCAGGTACAATGTGAGATATACAATCACAGCACATTACAATGTGTAAATACTCTGATTTCCTAACCATATACAAATTACAGGGTGGTATTTCTGTTGTCACAATAAACTTCCAGCACATACAAAAATAAGAACTTGGAAAAAATATATATAAACCAGGCCAAAGATATAGCTTGTTAGCCACGCTTTAAAGTTCTCTGTAGAACATTGTGTGTGAATTCCCAGTTATAATTTAGTTATCAGAGGAAGACTAAATTATTTTTATTTTTGGATATATCTACTTTTGCATGGATGGGTACACATACAGCAACCTAGAGCACTTAATACATTACATTACATTACCTGAAATGTCAGCAGCTGTTTCCAAAGTGGTAGCTTCAATGTGAGCAATGTTTGACATTCAACTAAATCAGTTTCCAGAGGATTAGATCAGATGAGGGGAGGAAGGCGGGAAGTATTTGCTTCATTCTGTGAGGAATGTAATGAAAAAGGACAATAGTGGATCATTCTATGTAAACAACACAAAGCAATCCTTTCAAGTTAAACATCTCTGATTTCTGCCACATTTTCTATGTTCAATCATCTTGGTAAGAGATGAACAGCTACCGATCTCTGCCATACACTGTCAGATGGCTTGCGGAGTATGGCTGTAGATGTATATGAGAACCCTGTGGAAATTACAGGCCTGCAAACTGAAAATAAAATTTACTAGACTTGTGATTCTAATCTATATAGAGCAATGGACTTACCACCAAAAAATTAATTTAGTAGGCCCTTGCATTAATATGCGGTATGACTTCACATTCTCCAATTAATCTTTTCCCTTCCTATCCCAGACTGTCACCAGCCAGCAGTCAAGGTGACCCCGGGTGTAGGGGAACCTTTCTTAACTTAAATGTGTTGTCTCCTAGAGACTTCCATAGAATAACATGAAAGTGTGTATATGTGCCACTTCCATTTTCATTTATCAGTGCAATATAATGAAACTATCAGGTTTCTTTCCATGCGGAAGGAGGTGTGCTTAGTAACTACTAATTTCAAGTAGTAAAGGGTACCCCTTACTACTTGACATTGAAACTAAACAACTCAAAATATACCACACACAGAATATATAAATATACTTTTATAAGGATTGGATAGGAAATTTACGCTTGTATTATAGATTTTAATTAAAATTGTACCAACCATCTACATCTCACACATTATCATTGACACTTTCGTCAGTGAAATTAATTTCATAATTACGTTCTTGAATGCACAATGATAGAACAAGCAGTGGCAATGGCCAACCTAAAGTATTTTTTTTTTGTTTTGTTTATGCCTTCTGGCTGGATCAACGGAAGCGTCCGATTCCACCCGTCTGCTTTGACCCGTGACGTAATGGTATTGTGGTGTGTGACGTCAAGACGATGTGGAGTTTTTGAGTTGGTTGTGTTTCTAGGTGCCATGTTGTTATATTTGCTGGTGCCCTCTGCTGGTAAAAATAGACGTGCTGAGTTTAACGGGTAACATTGTGTTCATTTGAGTTTGGGTTGTCATCATGCTAAAGTAGTTTTGAGTTTCTGTTGTTAGTGCGATAACGTGGGTTGTGAAGTATTTTCAGTGAATTATTTAGGCGAATAGCCTAGGAAGAAATTGATTCCTTGCGAGAAAACGTAAAAACTGAAAATTGCGACCGGACTGTTGCGGCATTTTTTGTAACACAACTAGAAAAAAAGGAAGACCTTAAAGAATATGGTACCATTGTCTAGGTGAAAGATATGTATGCATGAGACAATACAAATTTAGGCTGAAGTTCTGTAGAAGCCAAATTATTTTATTGTTGCCAGTGCCACATAAGCTTTCTGTGTATGTGATTCACACACTTTTAACTTTTGCTGCAGAGTTTTAAAGGTGGAAAGAGAATGTAGCAACGCATCAGGAACATTCGTTATGGTCATACAGTGCAGTATTTGTTTCATGCAGTCCCGCACTGCTAGTATGTTCTTACATCCATGTCTCAATTATTAAAGCACGATAAGATGGGTTGGAATGACACTGACGAAATTACATACAAATAGTGTTTAACAACAGAGATCAAGGTACTGCGGTGTTTGCTACGACTTTAAACAGCTTCTACAACACTAATTTATCACCCAGCAGGAGCTGGAAATCTTTCGGATACTAAAGACGAACGCAAAGTAAAATGATCTCGCGTTCGTAATACGCAGGTATCACAACAGTTCACAGGGAAAAATTCACCCATTACAAATGCAAATACTAATTAGGTCTGTCATATATGGAAATATCCGACTTATTTCATTACACATTTCTACATGATCCCACTCTTTTGTTCTTTAATTTTGGTGAGATGATAACAAATAAATAGGCAAAACGATTTTGGCTTATTTATGCACAGCCTTGACTTATCCGCGTTATTACCGACAGACATTCCTTTACGTAATTAATTATACTAAACGAGTTGATGGAAAATTGCGCTCATTGCAATTAACAAATATCAGATTTTTAAGCTACACAGAAAAAACACCATGAAACGCTAAAGATAATGTGGATCACAATTTCATTTTTGTTTTATATGAAAATGTTTTCAATTAACAATTTAGTATTGATATTTTTATTTCTTTAATAGTGCGCTATTTTGCTAGTGGCATCTGGAAAAATGAAATTCGTACTAATTACTTAACATTTTCGTATTTCTTATATTTATGACTGACATATCTCCCCTTCTAACATCCTTGATTACGTCTTTGACAGCAGAATACTTCTTTGAACGCTATGCAGAGGAAAACAAAGACGCGTGAATATTTGAGTTTTGGCGGCAGTAGTGTGTTGTTCGCGCATCGTGTACGGTTTGTTGTCGTCGAAGACTAGCAAAATGGCTGGTGTTTTTGGCATTCACGTGGGTAATTCATCAGCCTGCTTGGCGTATTGTAAGGTTGGTAATGTTTTTCATATTTGTTGTTCACTGAGAACTTCTAATGTGCCAGAAGTGAAGTCATAAACGATTATTCTTCTAGCTCGAATGTATTCGTGAGAAACGTTCTAATAAGATCATATCAATGTAACTTTGACATTATTTTACGTTTTGTTTCTCAGGATGGGAAAGTTGATATTATAGCCGACGACAGTGGCAACAGAATAATGCCTGCAATAGTCGCGTTTGTAGACGGTGAAGAGGTAAGGAAATTTTGTACTAAGCAGCAGTTTATTTGAATAGTGCCCTCTAAGCTGAAATTGCCTGTTACTTCTTAATTTAGTTGGTTTACCACTGTTCCGTAATTCCGCTTCGTGATCAAAATTTAAGAGATCGAATGTGTTTCAGACTGTTGGACTCCCAGCGAAGGCAGCTCTTGTTAGAAATGCCACATGTACAATCGTTCGCAATAAGAAACTCTTAAATGACAGTATTCCTGATGACGAACTTGAGCATCATATAAAGTCAGTGAAATGTAAAATAGTGACTGAAGGAGGCCTGAAATATGAAATCCGAGATGAAGACAAGATTGCTGTGTATACCCCAGAAGGAGCCATGACATGCATATACAAAAAGCTGTTTGGTATGTAGAAATGTTTTTATGCGTATCGCACCGATTTCATATTGCTACGAGTAGCTAGTGTGGTTCATTCCGTGTAATCTCACAGGGGGTGAAAATGTGGCTATTTCAGAATTTAGTCATATTTGGAACATGGATGCCCACATGTCTCAGTAGTAAAACTGCCAAATAGCACTGTTCTAACTCTTACCATTTTTGATAAATTCAGGTTTGAAGATTCATGGATGGGTACCCAGTCATTAGTCAGGAACTGGTTTCCGTATTCTCAGACACTTGCTATTCAGTAATGAGGTGACCTACAGACATCAAGTATTTTAGTCATGTACTGTGTGAGTCATTAAGTTGATATATTGCATAAAAAGTAGGATACATCTCTGTTTTTTATGAATAACGTTGAGAATTGCTCTTTCTCCGTGATGTGCTTTACATGTGTGATTTTTTAAAAATTATAACTTCACAGAGGGAAAAAATGCAGACTTCATCTTACGCACTATAACTCTTTAGTGCTAGCATTAAGTATAAATAACAATGACAAGCTTTTGGCACTGAAATTAGTAGTTCTTACCTTCACTTAATGATGACTCCATCACAAAAAAGGGCAAATTTGACGAATTTCAAAGTCCTGTGGGGTACATAGACAATTGAATCACAATATTATTTTTTGCTGAAATGTTTATATATCTGTCAGCAATCTTATCTGCAAAGAATACAGGGCATTAATAATAAAAACGTGTATTCCATGAAAAATTGACCTGTAGGTCAGAACTGTAAACAATTTAGAGCTGAAAACAGTTATGAATCATTTTTCTCGGTGTGTATGTTGTATTTCTCTGTTAAGTGTCTTTCCTGTGTAAAGAATTAAGGGACAATGTGGGTGCACAAATGAGGTGATACATCCATATTCTGTCACTGCAACTTAAAAAGACAAGTTAAATGAAACATAAGAAATGGTGTAAGCAGTAATGAGACACAGTAATAACTTTAAATATGTACTTATATGTACAGATATAAAAATTTTACAAAGAACATTTTGATAAACAAATTCAAATATAAAGAAGGAAACTAACTTTAAAACCCTTCCACTTTGCATATAACTGTTTTCCTCGACGTCTTGATGCAGAAGCAAAATGAGTTCACTTAAATGTGAGAGATATTATTTTTTTCCGAAGCACTTGTCATGTTTATACAACTCCTCACTGTGTCTTTGTCATGATGGGAATCTGCCTGACATGTAGTAGCATTGGATAAGGGGACCAAAACAGCATCATTCCAAGCTAGCCATGAAGGGAATTGTAAATCAGCAGTAGGCATGCAGTTAATCTCAACATCTTTAAACTCATGTGATGCCTGGGAAATGGGTCCTGTGTGCCAGATTTTGTTGTATTTGAAAGCCACGTTCTGCCTGACTTGCAACCTTTTCTGCAAACCATTTCATGAGCTCCCATTGCGACACTGCTCCTTTTTTATATGTTGGAAGTCTCTTCATTATAAAGGTGTTAATTGCAGTGAGTAGTAATGTGTGGTGCAATCATATTACAGGAAATGTCATTGCTATACTGTACCTGTGTTCTGAGAAACCTTAATGTTACTTGATCTGTGAAGAAGCAGAGCATATTAGCACCTTGTATTGTCTGGAGTGCCCTGTGAACAATGCAACCAATTTTCCGATATAAGGAGCTCCTAACTCAGAAATGTAGAATTCAGCTCGTAATGGACAGTTTCAAGTTTTTATTGTCTGCTCCACCTTTATTAAGTATTGTCAGAGTAACTTCTACTGTTGGTGTCCTAGAGCACATCGGACTTGGAGAAAGAACAATTAAAGAGAGTCATGGTTTAATTGCTGCTCCAGAATGCAGGAGGGGTCAAAAGATGTTACCTGGAATTGTCAGAGCAGAAGTAGTTATATCTTACGAAAATGATAATATTTCAAGACTTTGTGCAAGGAATTAAAGACGCCTTCCACCATGGTTCATAACAAGAAGATTCACATAAAATTGCATGAAGGTTTCTTGAAATACAGGTACAGCGCAGTGACAGTTTCAGAAACCCAATTGAAACAAGCATTTCTAGTCATTGCTACTATCACCTTTCTAATGAAGAGACTTCCAATGAATGCAAATGGGAGCACTGTTGCTATGGAAAGTCGTGAAAATGCATTTTGGGAACAATTGCAAGTTGAGCAGAATGTGGCTTTCAAATACTAAAAAATCTGGTACACAGGACACATTTTCCACCAATCACGTGAATTTAAAGATGTTGAGATTAACTATATGCCCCCTACAGATTCACAGTTCCTTTCATGGTCCAGTTGGAATGATGCTGTTTGGCTACCCTTTGCCATTGTGACGTCTAAGGCAGATGTCCTATCATTACAAAGACATGGTGCACAGTTTTATAAACATGACAATAAGTGCTTTGGAGAAAAATCATACCTCTCACCTTTAAGTGAACTCATTTCATTTTTGCATCAAGATATCAAGGAAAACAGTTATATGCAAGGTGTGTGTGTTTTAAAAATGCAGTTTCCATCTTTGTATTTGATTTTTTTATTTTTTTTTATGAAATTTTTCTTTGTGGAGGTTTTATATCAGCATATACTGGTATATATTCAAAGTTCTTAACGTCTCTCATTGTTGCTTGCTGCTTTTCTTACTTTTCACTGAAGTTTGTTTTTAATTTACAATAACTGAATAAAAATATATCACCTCATTTGTGCACCAAAGTTATCTATTGTAATTCTTTACACTGAAAAGACAACTAACAGTGAAATAATAATAAAAAATCCCGTGGAGGCCCGGGAAAAGAATAGGCCTCCAGTATGTTCTGCCAGTCGTAAAAGGCGACGAAAAAGAACAAACCACTAATAGGGCTAATCCCCCTTTTAGTGTGATTAGTTGGTTCAGGACAGAACGAAAGAAGCCTCGGACAAGCGCCGTCATGGTCGGGGATGACGCTTGAACCCTATGCCTGCCCACAATGGTAATGACACTGCTAGCCAACTGGAAAATGATTCAAATCCAAATAGAGGTGTTTTGCAGGATATGCTTCCTGCAACCACCCTAGAAGGAAAACAAAAACAGAGGATGAGATGGTCAGATGAAGTTAATCGACACCTCATGCTCTGTTATTACCAAGCAACAAACCTAGGAACCAACACAACTGGATACAGATCACAAGTATACACAACATTTATAATCAGATACCCAGAATTAAAATTTTTTACAGAACGACGACTAGCTGATCAGATCCGTGTAATAATAAAAAATAACAGGATACCCCAGTCAAAATTTGAAAACATCAAACAACAAGTACAACAAATACTGGAACAAAATAATGTGCAATCAGAAGAAGAAGAAAATACAGTAATGGACTCAAACATCCCAGAGCAAACAAACAAAGGACAACACGCATCAATTAAACAATCAGAGGAAAACTAAATCTTAAGACAGCCACCAGAACAAGCACAAATAGAACACGAAGTGACACACATGTTAGATATAGAAGAAAAAATTCAGCTGACATATATAGAATACAAAGACACAAATACAGACATTAGACCATTCTTGCATAGACCACCAAATAACCCACAAGTCGAAACAACAATAAAAACTATCAACACAATCATACACAACAAAATAAATGAAAACACAACTATGGAAGAGTTACAACTACTGGTTTATATAGGAGCACTCACTACACTAAATATACACACTAGGTAGAGATCAGAACCAACCAACACACAGAAGAAACCCACAAAACCAGCATGGCAACACAGGCTACAGATCAGAATAGAAAAACTGAGAAAAGACATCGGACAGCTAACACAATTTATAAGAAATGAAATGTCAGAAAGAAAACGGAAAAGGTTAGGTAAAATCTCAAAACAAGAAGCGATAGAGCAATTAGATGAAAAGAAGCAGAAATTACAAGCATTGGCCAAACGACTTAGAAGATACAAAAAAAGTGAAAATAGAAGGAAACAAAACCAAACATTCAACACAAACCAAAAGAAATTTTACCAGACAATAGATAACACACACATTAAAACAGACAATCCACCAAACATAACAGACATGGAACACTTCTGGAGCAACATATGGTCAAACCCGGTACAACATAACAGGCATGCACGGTGGATACAAGCAGAAACAGACACATACAAGATGATACCACAAATGCCTGAAGTGATAATTTTGCAACATGAAGTCACCCAAGCAATTAATTCTACTCACAATTGGAAAGCCCCTGGAAAAGATAAAATAGCAAATTTCTGGCTGAAGAAGTTCACCTCAACACATTCACATCTAACTAAATTATTTAACAGTTACATTGCAGACCCATACACATTCCCTGATACACTTGCACATGGAATAACTTATCTGAAACCTAAAGATGAAGCAGACACAGCAAACACAGGTAAATATCGCCCCATAACATGCCTACCAACAATATACAAAATATTAATTTTAGTCATTACACAGAACAAAATTATAAATGAAGAACAAAAAAGGCTGTTGCAAAGGAGCACGAGGATGTAAAGAGCAACTGATAATAGATGCAGAGGTGACATATCAAGCTAAAACTAAACAAAGGTCGCTACACTCCGCATACATTGATTACCAAAAAGCTTTTGATAGTGTACCCCACTCATGGTTACTACAAATATTGGAAACATACAAAGTAGATCCTAAATTGATACAGTTTCTAAACATAGTAATGAAAAATTGGAAAACCACACTTAATATCCAAAGAAATTCAAATAATATCACATCACAGCCAATACAGATTAAGCGTGGAATATACCAAGGAGACTCATGAAGTCCTTTCTGGTTCTGCCTTGCTCTGAACCCACTATCCAACATGCTAAATAATACAAATTATGGATACAATATTACTGGAACATACCCACACAAAATCACGCATTTGCTATACATGGATGATCTAAAACTACTGGCAGCAACAAATCAACAACTCAACCAATTACTAAAGATAACAGAAGTATTCAGCAATGATATAAATATGGCTTTTGGAACAGACAAATGTAAGAAAAATAGCATAGTCAAGGGAAAACACACTAAACAAGAAGATTACATATTGGATAACCACAGCGACTGCATAGAACGATGGAAAAAACAGATGCATATAAATATCTAGGATACAGACAAAAAATAGGAATAGATAATACAAATATTAAAGAAGAACTAAAAGAAAGATATAGACAAAGACTAACAAAAATACTGAAAACAGAATTGACAGCAAGAAACAAGACAAAAGCTATAAATACTTATGCTATACCAATATTGACCTACTCATTTGGAGTAGTGAAATGGAGTAACACAGACCTAGAAGCACTCAATACACTTACATGATCACAATGCCACAAATATAGAATACGTCACATACATTCAGCAACAGAAAGATTCACATTAAGCAGAAAGGAAGGAGGAAGGGGATTCATCGACATAAAAAACCTACATTATGGACAGGTAGACAATTTAAGAAAATTATTTCTAGAACAGAAGTATTCAGCAATGATATAAATATGGCTTTTGGAACAGACAAATGTAAGAAAAATAGCATAGTCAAGGGAAAACACACTAAACAAGAAGATTACATATTGGATAACCACAGCGACTGCATAGAAGCGATGGAAAAAACAGATGCATATAAATATCTAGGATACAGACAAAAAATAGAACGAGCAGAAACTAGCAAAATACACAAAGCGATCACTCGTATAAATACATCGGCTACACCACTGCAATTTCATAACCACTTCTACAACCCTTTAGATCACATAACATCAACAGATACGAAGAAAGTAAATTGGAAAAAGAAAATACTACATGGCAAGCACCCATGTCATCTAACACAGCCACACATCGATCAAGACACATCCAACACATGGCTAAGAAAAGGCAATATATACAGTGAGACAGAAGGATTCATGATTGCAATACAGGATCAAACAATAAACACCAGATATTACAGCAAGCATATTATTAAAGATAACAAAACCGCAACAAATAAATGCAGACTTTGCAAACAACAAATAGAAACAGTAGATCACATCACAAGCGGATGTAAAATACTAGCAAATACAGAATACCCCAAAAGACATGACAATTTAGCAAAAATCATACATCAACAGCTTGCCTTACAACATAAACTTATAGAACAACACGTTCCCACATACAAGTATGCACCACAAAATGTACTGGAGAATGATGAATACAAATTATACTGGAACAGAACCATTACAACAGATAAAACAACACCACATAACAAACCTGACATCATACTCACCAATAAAAAGAAGAAATTAACACAACTAATTGAAATATCCATACCCAATACATCAAATATACAAAAGAAAACCGGAGAGAAAATTGAAAAATACATCCAACTGGCTGAGGAAGTCAAGGACATGTGGCATCAGGATAAAGTTGACATTATACCAATTATACTATCGACTACAGGAGTCATACCACACAATATCCACCAGTACATCAATGCAATACAGCTACATCCAGACTTGTATATACAACTACTGAAATCCGTAATTATTTATACATGTTCAACTACCCGAAAGTTCCTAAATGCAATATAACATATACCGCACAGTTAAAAGGAAGTCATGCTTGATGAAGGTCCGCGTCACTTTCCATTTTTGACCAGACATAACGTCTGAGAAAAGAAAGAAAGAAATAATAACAATAATAATAATAATAATTTATTATCATTCAGCTCTTACAGCAATAGACAGTCATAAGCGTACATTTCTATATGAACTACTATATCAATGTAATTTAGTTTACATGAAATAGGTAAAACTAGAAATTATATGTTAGAGAGCAGCATTTTCATTTCCAAAACATTTGTCAACTGGGTAAAGAGGTTGTTTACTAGTAGCTTATACAGAAGCATCTGATTTCACCCGTCTGCTTTGACCCATGACGTCACAAATATGGCGGAAACGACCGTCCACTATGACTCCAATATGGCGCCTATGACTTCATTACGTAAACATGACGAACATGAAAATACATCGAAAAACACACACACACACACACACACACACACACACACACACTCTAGGAAATCAAAATTGCAATCAAACACTTCCCTTGACCTGTTATCCTTACGACATATCCACATATAGCCATCCCTGGTCAGAGACGCCAAACCTTTAGTAAGTCTCATTGCTTCACGACACACTGAACACTTCACGACTTCAGCCAACAGCCCGCATTGCTGAAGAAATTCTATTAGAGACAACGCACTGTCCCCCATCATTGCAGACAACCAAAAACTGTTGACCTTGTCAGTCATATCCATACCTACGAAAGACATAAGCAAAGAAATTTACCAAAATTTACACATGAACAGAAAAAAACTACAGTAACATCATCATAACAAAACCAAAATCATTAATTCATTGAAATATATTCCACTGAAGGCACAGTCATCACTGATACTACACACATGCAATGCTACCACACAAGTGAACCGCATATGCCACATAACACGCTACCCATAGACACACCACCAGAGAGAACCACCGACTGCAACAATACGCCACCTATAAACACGCCACACACACACACTAAACCAAAAACATCACCTAACATACAAATGCACCACTGGAGACCACCACCGATCACATCAAAACAACGCCTACAAACACGCCACTCTCACAAACTAAACTCCGCGCCGTGGTGACATCACACACCACAACAGCCTTACGTCACGAGTCAAAGCCGACGGGTGGGATCGAACGCTTCCGTCGACCCGCTTATACAATTTAGCTTTAAAAATATTTATAGGCAATTCTGTAAAATCTACCCTTGGCCTATTAAACATCCTTAATCCAAAGGCTAGGTAGGAGTTACGTGATTTAGATGATGTGTGGTATGGTATGTCTACATGTGTGCTGTTTCTAGTGTCAAAACTATGTACATCAGTTCTCAGTGTGAAATTAGAAACGTTGTTTCTAACATAGAATAAAACATTATAGATGAATAAGTTTACTGTTGTCAGACATTCCAGTTTAATGAACAGAAGTTTACAATGTTCTGTTTTATCAGAATCTGTCATTATTCTTATTACTTTCTTCTGCAACAATAAAATGTCATTTGCTTAACAACTGCTACCCCATGAAAAAATTCCGTATGATATGATACATTGGAAGAGAGCAAAATTTTGTGATCTTGCATAGTTATTTGGAACATATCTTTTTAAATTTGTGGTTATGAATATAATAGAGGGAAACATTCCACGTGGGAAAAATATATCTAAAAACACAGATGATGTGACTTTCCAAATGAAAGTGCTGGCAGGTCGATAGACACACAAACATACACATGAAATTAAAGCTTCCACAACAAACTGTTGCCTCATCAGGAAAGAGGGAAGGAGAGGGAAAGACGAAAGGATGTGGGTTTTAAGGGAGAGGGTAAGGAGTCATTCAAATCCCGGGAGCGGAAAGACTTACCTTAGGGGGAAAAAAGGGGTATACACTCGCGCCTGCGCGCACACACACATCTGCACATACACAGACACAGCAGACATGTCTGTGTATGTGCGGATGGATATGTGTGTGTGTGTGTGTGCGCGCGCGAGTGTATACCCCTTTTTTCCCCCCTAAGGTAAGTCTTTCCGCTCCCAGGATTGGAATGACTCCTTACCCTCTCCCTTAAAAGCCACATCCTTTCGTCTTTCCCTCTCCTTCCCTCTTTCCTGATGAGGCAACAGTTTGCTGCGAAAGCTTGAATTTCATGTGTATGTTTGTGTTTGTTTGTGTGTCTATCGACCTGCCAGCACTTTCGTTCGGTAAGTCACATCATCTGTGTTTTTAGATATAAATTTGTAGTTAAATAAGTAACTCTTGAAAAGTCTAGAAAATATATTTTTAATATGTGGATTCCAGGCCAATTTATTGTCAGTAAGAACACCTAAAAGTTTAGTAGTTTTTAATTCATGATGGTTAGGAATCTCTTAGAGGCTAAAATTAAGTACATGTGTTTTACTTTCATTTAGTAAGAAAACATCACAGTACCCACATCCTGCGAGGCCTCACTCAGTGAAAACTAACCAATATGCAAAGATGTTTTGTGTTGGCCTTGTAGGTACTGCGATGTTTGCATATGTCTGG
This sequence comes from Schistocerca serialis cubense, assembly GCF_023864345.2. NCBI lineage: Eukaryota > Metazoa > Arthropoda > Insecta > Orthoptera > Acrididae > Schistocerca > Schistocerca serialis. Next base: position 822,939,139 of record NC_064640.1, read on the forward strand.
TTATGATTAACCAATCATATCCGCTCATCTGGGGATAGATTTAGTCGAAAGTTGATCGAAAGGTAGCGATTTGAAGGGCAAAAGGGAAAAAAGTGCCAAGGCAAGAGCCAAGGGAAAGAAACCTGTGTGATAGTTGGGTCAGATTTTACGAGCAGTAGCAGTTTTCTTGCTGTCTGCAACAGGTCACGCAAGGCTAGATTTTGATTCTAGTGGGTATCTTGCAGGCAGATGCCTTTGATGTTGTGCAGTGGTGTTTCTCGGCGGCTGCAGCTTCTCGGTCAGTGTCAGCATACCAGTAACAGTTAGGTTCATCATCATTTAGTGTCTTGATAGGTTGTATATTGGATTAACAGTGTAGGGCGGTGTTGGCGGTTTCTTTGTGCGTTAGTGTGCGAGCTTGTCAGCTTCCCTGTTGTAGCCTGTTGGTCGGCTATAATAGCAACTGGCATATCCAGTCAATGTTGCTGATGTTGTCATGTGAGAATTTATAAATAAACACGGATTAGTAATAAAAACAATAAAGGTCTGAACACCGATCCTTGTAGCACTCCAGGCCTAACATAAACCAAATTTGACTTCTCGCTATCAATGCACACAACTTGGTGTGTGCCCCCCTGCGGGTCCGGGGGTTAGAATAGGCCCGAGGTATTCCTGCCTGTCGTAAGAGGCGACTAAAAGGAGTCCCTCCCCTTCAAGGGGGTAGTTAGCGCCTGTGTCCTGAGACGGATGGTTCCACGACCTATATTTGTGGTCATTTTGGTTTTTCACTTCTTCTCGTTTCTTCCTTCCATTGTTGATTCCTTTCTTTGTTCTTCTCCATCTCACTGTCTTCCTTACTCTTTCCCTTGCCTTCTTCTCCTTGCCTTCTTCTCCTTGCCTTCTTCTCCTTGCCTTCTTCTCCTTGCCTTCTTCTCCTTGCCTTCTTCTCCTTGCCTTCTTCTCCTTGCCTTCTTCGGTCTCCGTCTCAGGGTTTGAGACAGTCTGTCCTCTCTCTCCCTCTCTCTCTTCTTTTTCCTCTTCTTCCTTCCTCCCTGTGCGCGCCTGAAGGCCGACCCACACGTTCGCATGCGTAGCCGGTGACGGGGTAACGCGTAATTCCCCGCCCTGGGTAGACAAGTAAGGCACGCACGTACCCCCTGGTAAAGGCCAGGCCCAGGGAGGGGTGATTGCCTGAGCTGATACCTTCTGACCATGCCGATTGGTCCCTCTGTCTGTTTCTCGGGAGGTGTGACCTGAGGTGTAAATATTCACTTAAGGCGGGAGTGCCCTCTGAGAGGGTCCCCACAAGGAAGGAGCGTGCCATCGGAGACGCTGGCAATCGTGGGGGATTCCTCCGCAATGGATTTCTCTTCTTCTTCTCTCTCGACTTCTGCCCACAAACGGAAACTTGACCAGCCACCAGTGACAAAAGTACTACCGCCTGCCCCACAGTTCGTGGTAGTTTTTCGATCTGAGGACGGAAAGGATTTTTCCTCTGTCAACCCTTTCGTTATCCAGAAGGGCGTAGATGCCATTGCCGGATCGGTCAAGTGTTGTACCAGGTTGCGTAATGGTACCTTGTTACTGGAAACTGAGAGCGCCTTTCAGGCACAAAAACTGCTTCGGGCCACACTCCCGTACACGTTCCCTGTCCAGGTGGAGGCTCACCGCACTTTGAATTCGTCTCATGGTGTTGTATATACTAGACCACTCGACGGATTGACTGACGAGGAGATTCAGTCTTTCCTCGCTGAGCAGGGCGTGACGGCTGTCCGTAGGGTCATGAAAAAGGTCAACAATGACCTTGTACCGACCCGGACACTTTTCTTGACCTTTGATAGTGTTCAGCTGCTGTCGCACATCAAAGCGGGCTACGAGGTTATTTCTGTTCGCCCCTATGTCCTGACACCTACGCGCTGCTACCAGTGTCAGCATTTTAATCACACTCGCCAGTCTTGTTCCAATGCGACTAAATGTGTCACTTGTGGCAGGGATGTCCATGAGGGTGACTGTTCACCTCCGTCTCCTCGTTGTGTGAACTGTCATGGTGACCATGCAGTGTCCTCCCGCAACTGTCCCATCTACAAGGAAGAACGCTGTATCCAAGAAATTCGGGTCAAAGATAAAGTGTCCACCTCGGCTGCTCGCAAGCTATTTGCTAGTAGGAAGCCCACGCTGCTCCCAGCGGGGAGATACAGTACTGTCCTTGCCTGTCCTCAGACTACCAGGGAGGTGGCGACACAGGCATGCGATCTGACCTTCAGCACCACGGTCGTCCGTTCGGCCAGTGCTAAGATCGCGCGGTCGATGTCTCCTCTTCCTCCCGTCACCCCTCAGACACAAGCACCTTCATCAGCTTCTGCCAAGACGAAGACCCAGAAGTCAGATGCATGGGCCTTCAAGAAGGAACCGTCCCGTGCAGACTTCCTACGTACCTCGAACTCCCAGCCATCAACCAGTACTTCAACTAAACGACCTTCCAAGAAGGCTCATAGGAAGCACAGTTCTCCTTCTCCGCCACGGCACATTTCTTCTCCTGCACCACCACCGCCCGGCCATCTTAACAAGATGGCTGATGAACCTATAGAACCAATGGACGATGACTGTCCGCCTACTGATAGCGGCGGCAGAGCTCGCTCGAAGCCAGGCCCTCAGCGGCCTTCGAGGTGACCCCTTCTTTCATCTTCCTTTTCTTCTCACGATGGCACTTATTCACTGGAATATTTGCAGCATTCGCTCGAACCAAGAGGACTTAAAGTTGCTGCTCCGCTTGCACTGTCCGCTCGTCGTAGCCCTCCAGGAAACGAAGCTACACCCATGCGATCAAATTGCCTTGGCACACTACACCTGTGCGTTTTGACCTACCCCCTGTGGTAGGTATTCCGGCTGATGGAGGGGTTATGTTGCTGGTCCGGGATGATATTTACTACGATCCCATCACATAGCACACCGGCTTGCAGGCAGTTGCCATCCGAATTACTCTCCCCACTTTTACATTTTCCATTTGTACCGTTTACACTCCATCGTCGTCTGCCGTTACCAGGGCAGACATGATGCAAATTATTGCTCAGTTATCTGCACCATTTTTGTTAACTGGAGACTTCAATGCCCACCATCCCCTTTGGGGCTCTCCAGCATCCTGCCCGAGGGGCTCTCTGTTAGCAGACCTTTTCAACCAGCTCAATCTTGTCTGCCTCAATACTGGCGCCCCTACTTTTCTTTAGGACACATATCACACCTATTCCCATTTAGACCTCTCTATATGTACTACCCAACTTGCACGCCGGTGTGAGTGGTATGCACTTTCTGATACATATTCGAGCGACCACTTCCCGTGTGTTATCCATCTCCTGCATCATACCCCCTCTCCGTGCTAAACTAGTTGGAACATCTCCAAAGCAGACTGGAGGCTCTTCTCTTCCAGGGCGACCTTTCAGGATCAAACCTTCACAAGCTGCGATAGTCAGGTCGCACACCTCATGGAAGTCATTCTCACTGCTGCTGAATATTCCATCCCTCACACTACTTCTTCTCCACGTCGCGTACCGGTCCCCTGGTGGACCACAGCATGTAGGGACGCTTTACGTGCTTGTCGACGTGCTTTATGCACCTTTAAACACCACCCTACAGTGGCGAATTGTATCAATTATAAACGATTACGTGCGCAGTGTCGTCATATTATTAAAGAAAGCCAGCTGGGCTGCTTTCACAAGCACCTTCAACAGTTTTACTCCTTCTTCTGTTGTCTGGGGTAGCCTGTGCCGGCTATCTGGCACTAAGGTCCACTCACCAGTTTTTGGCTTGACGGTCGCGAATGACGTCCTTGAGGCCCCTGAGGATGTCTCCAATGCCTTTGGCCGCTTTTTCGCAGAGGTTTCGAGCTCCGCTCATTACCACCCTGCCTTCCTCCCCCGAAAACAGGCAGAGGAGGCTAGGCCACCTAACTTCCGCTCCTCGAATCGTGTAAGTTATAATGCCCCATTCACCATGCGGGAACTCGTAAATGCACTTGCCCGGTTACGGTTCTCCACTCCAGGGCCTGATTCTATTCATATTCAGATGCTGAAGAACCTTTCTCCTGCGGGTAAAGGTTTCCTTCTTCATACTTATAATCGCGTCTGGATTGAGGGACATGTTCCCGCATGCTGGCGCGAGTCTATTGTTGTACCGATTCCTAAGCCGGGGAAGGACAAGCACTTGCCTTCCAGTTATCGACCCATCTCGCTTACCAGCTGTGTGTGTAAGGTGATGGAGCGAATGGTTAACTCTCGTTTGGTTTGGATGCTCGAATCTCGACGCGTACTTACCAATGTCCAATTTGGATTTCGTAGGCGCTGCTCTGCTGTTGACCATCTGGTTACCTTGTCGACCTTCATTATGAATAACTTCTTGCGGTAGCACGCGACCGTGGCTGTGTTCTTTGATTTGGAGAAGGCTTACGACACCTGCTGGAGGGCGGGCATTCTTCGCACCATTCATACATGGGGCCTTCGCGGTCGCCTCCCACTTTTTATTCGTTCCTTTTTAATGGATCGACAGTTCAGGGTACGTGTGGGTTCTGTCCTGTCAGACACCTTTCGCCAGGAGAATGGGGTGCCACAAGGCTCAGTTTTGAGCGTCGCTCTCTTCGCCATAGCGATCAATCCAATAATGGATTGCCTCCCAGCTGATGTATCAGGCTCCCTTTTCGTGGACGATTTTATCATCTATTGCAGCGCGCAGCGTACATGTTTCCTGGAGCGCTGTCTTCAGCGTTCTCTTGACCGTCTGTACTCCTGGAGAGTCGCCAATGGCTTCTGTTTTTCTGCCAAGAAGACGGTCTGTATTAACTTCTGGCGCTACAAAGAATTTCTCCCACCATCCTTACGACTCGGTCCTGTTGCTCTCCCATTCGTGGAGGCCACAAAATTTTTAGGTCTTACATTTGATAGGAAACTTAGCTGGTCTACTTCGCCTATATCGGTCGATCGTCCACTCCAAGCTGGATTATGGGAGCTTCGTATACTCCTCTGCACGGCCGTCCATCTTACGCCGCCTCAACTCCATACAACATTGGGGTTTACGTCTTGCGATCGGAGCGTTTTGTACTAGTCTTGTCAAGAGTCTTCATGCCAAAGCCGGTGAATTGCCACTCACATACCGGCGCGATATACTGCTTTGTCGGTATGCCTGTCGGCTACTGTCAATGCCCGACCACCTGTCTTATCGTTCCTTTTTTGACGACTCTCTCGACCGTCAATACGGGTTGTATGTCTCTGCCCTGCTACCCCCTGGAGTTCGCTTTCGTCGCCTCCTTCAACACCTTGATTTTTCACTCCCTGCATCCTTTAGAGTGGGCGATAGCCACACGCCACCTTGGCTCCAGGCTCAGGTTCGCGTTCACCTTGACCTCAGCTTGCTCCCAAAGGAGGTTACCCCCGGTTCGGTATACCACTCCCGTTTTGTCGAACTTCGTTCGAAGTTCATTAATATGACCTTGATTTATACAGGTGGCTCTAAGACCAATGACGGGGTCGGGTGTTCTTTTATTGTCGGGGCACAAAGTTTCAAATACCGGCTCCATGGCCATTGTTCGGTCTTCACAGCTGAGCTCTTTGCCCTCTACCAGGCTGTTCTTTACATCTGCCGCCACCGACATTCTGCTTATGTCATCTGCTCTGATTCCCTGAGCGCCATCCAGAGCCTAAGTGATCCGTATCCAGTTCACCCTTTCGTGCACCGGATCCAACGCTCTCTTCAGCAGCTGGTGGACGACGGTTCTCTGGTTAGCTTTATGTGGGTTCCTGGCCATGTCGGTATCCCTGGGAACGAAGCTGCAGATGCTGCAGCCAAGGCTGCGGTCCTTTAGCCTCAGACAGCTTCTTGTTGTGTCCCTTCATCAGATTGTAGCAGGGTCATTTGTCGGCGCATTTTATCGCTGTGGCATGCTGATTGGGCTGCACTTACGAACAACAAGCTTCGGCCCCCCAGGGGGTCCACAACTCTTTTGTGGATACATGCGTAGCGAGCACGGGACCCCGAGCTAATATGGCCCTCCTTCCTATCCGGGCTGCATACCTTCCTTTTCCGCATCCTTCCCTATCCCCCGTCTTCGCCCCCCTCCCCTCACCTCTGGCTCTTTCCTTCCATTTCTCCCCCTCTGGGAGTATGGTTTGTGCCTACGTCCGGTGACGGACGTTCGTAAATGTAACGCATTCTTCGCCGTCTCTGCTTGTATGTCTTCATCCTTCCTTTGTCCTTCTCTTTTCCTTACCTCTTCTCTTTACCCTTTTCTCCGCTGCGGCGTTTGAGACCTCTCTTCTTTCCTTTCCCTTTCTTTGTTTTTCCCTTTCTCTTTCTTCCTCCCTGTGCGTGTCTGAAGGCCGACCCATGCATTTTCGTGAGTAGCCTGTGACGGGGTAACGCGTAATTCCCCGCCCCGGTTAGACAGGTAGGACACGTACATACCCCCTGGTAACAGCCAGGCCCAGGGAGGGGTGATTACCCGAGCTGATACCTTCCGAAAGTGCCGATTGGTCTCTCCGTCCGTTTGTCGGGACGTGTGAACAATCACCTAAGGCGGGAGTGCCCTCAGAGAGGGCCCCCACAAGGGAGGAGCGCGCCATTGGAGACGCCGGTAATCACGGGGGATTCTTCTGCAATGGTTTCATCACCTTCCACTATGTCTGCTCACAAGCGTAAGTTCACTGAGTCTCAGCCACAGACAGTTCTTCCATCGTTACCACAGTTCCTTGTTGTTTCTCGGTCTGATGAAGGTCACGACTTCTCCATGGTCAACCCTTTCATTATTCAGAAAGGTGTCGACGCAATTGCAGGTCTTGTAAAGTCTTGTTCCAGATTACGGAATGGCTCCTTGTTGTTAGAAACAGTCAGTGCCCTCCAGGCACAAAAATTGCTGCGTACTTCACTTCTCCACACCTTCCCTGCCCACGTGGAACCGCACCGTACTTTAAATTCCACGCTTGGAGTCGTTTATACACGCTCCCTCGATGGATTGTCTGACGACGAAATTCAGCACTACCTGTCTGACCAGGGTGTAACGGCTGTTCATAGAGCTATGAAAAGGGTTGACACGAATATCATTCCAACCCGCACTGTCCTCTTGACATTTGACAAAGTTCAACTCCCATCCAAAATCAAAGCAGGCTATGAGATAATTTCCGTTCGCCCTTGCGTCCCAAACCCTACGCGTTGCTATCAATGTCAGCGGTTCAATCACACCAGCCAGTCCTGTTCCAATCTGGCCAAATGTGTTACGTGTGGCAAGGATGCCCATGAGGGTGCTTGTCCATGTCCATCCCGTCGCTGCATCAACTGTATGGGTGACTACGCTGCTTCCTCTCGAGATTGCCCCATTTTTAAAGACGAAAAGCTCATCCAGGAAATCAGAGTGAAGGAAAAGCTGTCAACCTTTGCTGCTCGAAAATTATTCGCCAGTCGACAGCCCACCATGCCTCAGACAGGAAAATACAGCACTGTCCTTGCTTATCCGCAGCCAACAAAGGAGGCGGCCACGCGGACTTGTGACCTCACCTTTAGTGCCACGGTCGTCAGATCGGCCAGCGCAAAGATCGCCCGTTCAACCTCACCACTTTCGCCTGCCCACTCTATGGCTCACTCTTCATCGGGTTCTGCTAAATCTCGAGCCCAAAAGTCAGACACCAAGACTTTGAAAAAAGAGCGTACTCATGAAGATTTTTTACGTACCCTAACTTCACAACCATCAGTTCCTCTTTCATCTAAACATCATATTTCCAAGAAGGCTAATAAGAATCCCAGTTCATCTCCTTCTCCGCCAAGGCGTGTCTCATCTACAGCACCACCTGGCGGAAATCGCCCTCGGCCGTCTTCTGTGTCGCCGAGGCGCACTGCTGGCGACCGATCAACCGACCGATCGCTGGTGGCAGGAGCTGCTCCTGAACAACCTATGGATCAGGATCTTCTGCCTTCGGCTGAATGCCATTCCATGCTGTCGGTCGCAAGCTCTGAGCAGTCGTTGAGTTGACGGCAACCTTGGTCACATTCCTCCATTTTCTGTTCACCCTATGTCCATTATACACTGGAATATCCGCAGCATTGGAGCCAATCGGGATGAAATGTCGATCCTCTTACGATCCTACTCGCCGGTCATCTTCTGTCTTCAGGAAACAAAGCTGCGTCCCCATGACCGCTTTGTTCTCCCCCATTTTTCAGTCCGTCCGATTTGATCTCCCCTCTGTTGAAGGCGCTCCAGCCCATCGAGGACGCCTGATTCTTCTCCATGATACTCTCCATTATCACCCAATCCACTTAAACACTTCCTTCCAAGCTGTCGCTGTCCGTCTTTCCCTTTCTGGATATACCTTTTCTCTTTGTACTGTATACATTCCATCATCCACACCAATGGCACGAGCTGATCTCCTTCATCTTCTTGGTCAGCTTCCACCCCCCCTATTTGCTGGTTGGGGACTTCAATGCCCACCACCCGCTTTAGGGATCTCCACATCCTTGTCCACGTGGCTCACTATTGCTAGATGTCTTCCACCAAGCGGATCTAGTTTGCCCCAACACTGGGGTCCCTACATTTTTGTCTGCCTCTACGATAAATTTCTCTCATTTGGACCTTTCGGTCGGTACTGTTCCGCTAGCTCGGCGCTTCGAATGGTTCGCCCTTGATGATACACACTTGAGTGAACACTTTCCATGTGTCCTTAGACTGCAGCCCCAACTGCCCTATATGCGCCCGCGACGCTGGAAGTTTGCCCAAGCCGATTGGACACTTTTTTCGTCTCTAGCGACATTCGATGACCGTCACTTTCCCAGCGTCGGCGATGAGGTCTCACATATTACCGACGTTATTCTTACAGCTGCGGAACGTTCAATACCACGCACCTCTGAATTGCCCCGGCGCCCCCCAGTTCCTTGGTGGAACGAGGCATGCCGTGACATAATACGTGAGCGGCGACGTGCTCTTCGCGTTTTCCGCCACCATCCTACTTTGGCCAACTGTATCCGCTATAAGCAGTTCCGTGCGCGATGCCGTTGCGTCATCCGTGATAGCAAGAAGGCAAGCTGGAAATTCTTTATTAGCTCATTTAACACCTTCACTCCCTCCTCCGGAAGTTTGGAGTCGGATTCGATGGTTATCAGGCGCGCCTAGTTTCTCCCCGGTCTCTCGGCTCACTGTCGCGTGTGATACGTTAGTGGACGCCGTCGCAATTTCTAACTCCTTGGGTTAACACTTTGCTGAGATTTCGAGCTCTTCAAATTAGCCACCAGCGTTTCTCCCGAAGAAACATGCAGCGGAAGTGCAACCTCTTGCTTTCTTCTCTCAAAGTCGCGAGAGCTATAATACTGTTTTCTCCATGCGGGAACTCCAACATGCACTCTCTTCTTCTCGCTCCTCCGCCCCAGGACCAGATGGTATCCACATCCAAATGTTCCTGCATTTATCAACCCATAGTCTGCGTTACCTCCTTCGCCTTTATAATCGAATTTGGACCGACAGTACTTTTCCCAGACGATGGCGGGAAGCTATCGTCGTTCCTGTTCCGAAACCTGGAAAGGACAAACATCTCCCCTCTAGCTATCGCCCCATTTCTCTCGCGAGTAGTGTATGTAATGTTTTGGAGCGTATGGTGAATTGCCCTTTAGCTTGGTGGCTGGAGTCCCGCAGTTAACACCTGCCCAATGCGGTTTCCGAAAGCATCGTTCTGCAGTTGACCATCTTGTTTCTCTCTCCACTTATATCATGAACAATTTTCTCCGGGAATGCCAAACAGTAGCAATATTTTTTGATCTGGAGAGAGCATACGATACCTGTTGGAGGACAGGCATCCTCCGCACACTGTTCTCTTGGGGCTTTCGAGGTCGGCTGCCCCTTTTTCTTCGCGAATTTATGACAGAGCCCACATTTAGAGTGCGGGTGAACACTACTCTCTCCCGTACTTTCTCCCAAGGAAACGGGGTACCCCAGGGCTCCGTGCTAAGTGTTGTACTGTTTGCTATTGCCATAAATCCAATTATTGATTGTCTCCTTCCTGATGTCTCGGGCTCCCTCTTTGTGGACGATTTTGCGATCTTCTACAGCTCTCAACGGACCAGCTTTCTTGAACAACGTCTTCAAGGATGTCTCGATTGCCTCTACTCTTGGAGCACCGAAACCGGCTTCCATTTTTCTCCCAGTAAGACCGTTTGTGTTAATTTTTGGCGACGTAAGGAGTTTCTTCCACCGTCCTTACATCTAGGACCTGTCAACCTTCCATTTTCGGACGTCGCTAAATTCTTGGGTCTTATGTTTGACAGAAAACTGTGCTGGTCCTCCCACGTTTCCTATCTTTCGGCTCGCTGTCTGCGATCGCTCAACACCCTCCGTGTCCTGAATGGTACGTCCTGGGGAGCAGACCGAGTGGTCCTTCTCCGCGTCTATTGCGCCTTAGTGCGCTCGAAATTGGACTATGGAAGCATAGTTTACTCCTCTGCTCGGCCGTCTATTCTTCGTCGTCTCGACTCTATCCACCGCCGAGGATTACGTTTAGTGTCTGGAGCTTTTTACACCAGCCCTGTGGAAAGCCTTTATGCTGAGACTGCTGAACCTCCGCTGTCCAATCGGCGAGCAGTCCTTCTGAGTCGTTATGCTAGCCATCTGTCTTCCATGCCTGCTAATCCAGCCCATGACATTTTTCTCGACACCTCCTTTGATTTAGGGTATGCAGGCCGCCCCTCCTCCCTACTACCACCGGGAGTCTGCTTTCGTCAACAGCTCCATTCTCTTTCCTTCCGCTTTCCTAAAACCTTCCTGACAACTTGGGGTACAGCACCGCCTTGGCTCTGTCCCCGGATCTGCCTGCTCTGTGACCTTTGTCAATTTCCCAAGGATGGTACCCCTTCACTTGTTTATCGTCGGGCATTTGCTGCTCTATGTGCACAAATGAAGGAAGCCACATTTATTTACACTGATGGCTCGAAAACATCATTAGATGTAGGGAGTGCCTATATTGTTGGCGACACCCTAAATCAATTTCGGCTTCCTGACCAGTGTTCGGTTTATACTGCGGAGCTTTACGCTGTTCTCCAGGCTGTCCACTACATCCACCGCCATCAGCGGATACAGTATGTTATCTGCTCAGATTCTCTCAGCTCTCTCCTCAGTCTCCTAGCTCTTTACCCTGTGCACCCTCTGGTCCACCGGATTTAGGACTGTCTGCGCTTGCTCCACCTGGGGGCGTCTCGGTGGCGTTCCTCTGGCTCCCGGGACACGTTGGTATCTGTGGAAATGAGGCGTCTGATATTGCGGCCAAGGCTGCAGTCTCTCTTCTTCGGCCAGCTATTCAATCGATTCCCGTCGCCGATCTACGGAGCGTTTTATGTCATCGTGTTGTTCTTTTATGGCACGCAGATTGGTCGACACTTCCCCATAATAAATTGCGGGACGTGAAAGCTCTTCCTTGTGCTTGGACCTCTTCCTCCCGAACGCGTCATCAGGAGGAGATAATTTTAACTAGACTCCGGATAGGGCACTGTCTTTTTAGCCATTGACATCTTTTAAGCGGCGATCCTTCCCCACTGCTCTCAACTTTGGACGGTAAGACACCTTTTAATTGAGTGCCCCCATTTTACTCCGTTACGCGCCTGTCTACAGCTGTCGCCTGATATATCGTCGATTTTAGCAGATGACACGCGCTCGGCCGATCGCGTTCTCGAGTTTATTAGTGCCAGTGAAATGACGTCAGTCACTTGAAGCTTTTTTTTGGGGACAACCAACCCCTTTCTGTAGTGGATTTTTAAGCCTTCCTTCTGCTTTTAGTTTCTCCAATTTTTTGAGTTTCGTTCCCACTTCTCCTGGTTTCCATTTTCGGTTTTTACTGTTTCCTAAGTCATGGACCGGGCGCTAATGACCATAGCAGTTTTGCGCCCTAAAAAAAAAAAAAAAAAAAAAAAAAAAGCTTTGGGCCTTGAAACCTCTTCCCGCAGCTTGGACGTCCTCCTCACGCCCTTCTCGGCGGGAGGAGGTCGTTATGGCCCAGTTACGAATTGGACACTGCCGGTTCAGCCATCGCCATCTGCTGACGGCTGCGCCGCCGCCGTTCTGCCCACGTGGGCAATTGCTGACGGTCCGCCACATTTTAACGTCCTGTCCGGATTTTAATACACTGCATCTTGATCTTGGCCTGCCATGTACTCTAGATGCCATTTTAGCGGATGACCCAGGAGCAGCTGCTCGCATTCTTCGTTTTATCAACTTGACAAACCTGTCTAAGGGCATTTGATTATGCTGTTTTTTAAATCCTATGCCTGTCAATCTGTCTTTTATCGTGTTTTCCCTTTTAGTTGCTGTTTTAAACTTGTGCCTCACGGTGCATTCCTAACGTAGTCTGGGCGCTAATGACCATTGACGTTGTGCGCCCTAAAACCACAAAAAAAAAAAAAAAAAACTTGGTGTGAAGTTCTCTAGCAAAGATTGAAACATATTTAAGCTGTTGCCATCAAAACCATAGTAGAATAACTTATTCAACAAAGTATCATGCTCTGTGCAGTCAAAGCTCTGCTCAGGTACAGAATGTAGCTTGGGAATACCCCTTAGCCTCGAACACATCTAGGACAAATTTTACTAGAGAATCCATTGCATCAGTTGTGGATTTACTTTTTCTAAATCCAAATTATTTGTCACTAATTGTATCCAGTTTATCCAAGTAAACACTAACTTGGAAGAAAGGACAGATTGCTGCTTACCATAAGGAAGATACATTAAGTTGCAGACAGGCACAGTTAAAAGACAGCCTTCATCAGTAAGAGAGACACACACAAACATCGTTCACACACACAAGCAAGCACACGTGACCGCCAACTCCAACATCTCGAGCCAGAATGCTGGAGTTGGTGACGGCGGTGTGTGTGTGTGTGTGTGTGTGTGTGTGTGTGTGTGTGTGTGTGTGTGTGTGTGTGTGTGTTTTTATATATTCCTACCTGCAGTTTCCATTGTTTGATAAACACTAACTTGATCATAAAAAATTTTGTAGAGTACAGGGATTATGGATATAGGCCTACAACTAGCAGGACTGTTCTTTTTGCCTTTTTTATATATAGGCACAACTCCAGAAATTTCTAGTAGATCAAGAAACTTACTATCACCTAGACATATATTTTCACAGTAAGTTAGGGGATAAATTATATAGTCAATAACGTCTTTCAACAAATTGCAAGACAGTTTATAGGTATCAACACTAGCTTAGCTTTTGAAATTTTTCACTATTTTCGGAATGGTTTTTGGACATTCTTCCGTGTAAGTAAACATGCCCAGGGGATGCTTTTCGAACCAGTTATCCATTATACTAAGTGCATTTTCATGGAGGTTTATTTGTGGTACTACTAATATTTTCAATAGATTGGATGCAAAATTTATTAAATTCTTCTTGGGTTATGGCAATATCATTTTGTTTCGTGTGTACAATAGAGTTGATTACACTCCTGGCTTCTTATGTTTGTTATGGGACTTTTCAGTTTGCTATATTATGTAGTTCATTTGCTTCATCGATTACCTATCTATACTTGTATATATGCACAATAAAAAAACACACACAAACACACACACAAAATTTCGAGCTTTCGCAACCCATGGTTGCTTCGTCAGGAAAGAGGGAAGGAGAGGGAAAGATGAAAGGATATGGGTTTTAAGGGAGAGGGTAAGGAGTCATTCCAATCCCGCGAGCGGAAAGACTTACCTTAGGGGGAAAAAAGGACAGGTATACACTCGCGCGCGCACACACACACATATCCGTCCACACATATACAGACACAAGCAGACATATTTAAAGGCAAAGAGTATTGGCAGAGATGTCAGTCAGCCTTTAAATATGTCTGCTTGTGTCTGTATATGTGCGGATGGATATATATGTGTGTGTGTGTGTGTGTGTGTGTGTGTGTGTGTGTGTGGGCGCGCGCAGCGCGCGCGCGCGCGCGCGCGCGCGAGTGTATACCTGTCCTTTTTTCCCCATAAGGTAAGTCTTTCCGCTCCCGGGATTGGAATGACTCCTTACTCTCTCCCTTAAAACCCACATCCTTTCATCTTTCCCTCTCCTTCCCTCTTTCCAGACGAAGCAACCGTGGGTTGCGAAAGCTCGAAATTTTTTGTGTGTGTTTGTGTGTGTTTTTTTATTGTGCCTATCTACCAGCGTTTTCCCGCTTGGTAAGTCATGGAATCTTTGTTTTTAATATATTTTTCCCATGTGGAATGTTTATTTCTATTTTATTTATACTTGTATATACCTTTATACCTATATATACCTTTAGCATACAATACTTTATGCAGTTCAGGATAATTTTTATATTTGTACCAGAATACATTGACAGTATTTTTCAATTGCCCTAACTCTGGAGTACACCAATCCTTTTTTTTTTTAAGCTGCTACTAATATTCCTGTAATTTTTCCAGAGGAATGTTGCTTTCAAACATATTTAAAAATGCAGAGAAAATCTCAGTGAAAACAATATCAGAGGAACAATGTTGAAGCCTACTGAAAAGGGAGTCCCAGTTTTAACAAGTGAGGGCATGTCTAAACCTATCAATCTTCTCTTTACTAATTGCTCTAGTAGTCACAGTTTTAGATTTTGGTTTGGAGGTGTTGGAAGTTACAATACTACATCTAATAAATACTGCATCATGATTGAGAAAGAGACACTAATTACATTAGAGGACATAAAAGTTCTCTTAGTATTTGTAAATATATTACCAAGACAGGTAGGGCCTCTAGTAGGTTTACAGTTAACATACAAAAGGTTAAGTTGTTGAAGCACATGTTTGAGCTCAGTCACAGTTTTTTTGTGCTGCAGTATGTCAAAACTTGAACTGACATCCCCACTGATGAGAATTTGTCTGTTTCCCATTTTGGTATAGTACAGATGTACATTAATAGGTCATCAGTGGCCTGTACACTACTCCTACATCTAGCTCAAGACTCTGTTACTAGATGTGATATTTCCAATTGCATTAATGCATTTCAACACAGAGTGTTGAGATATGACCTACCACAGTTTGGCCCAAGAGATGTTTTTATGTGTATTGCTACCTCCTCCTCCCCCCCCCCCCCTCCTTCCCACATGCAAGTGATGAAGACGAGTCCTCTATTATACCAACTAGGTAATGTGTAATCATTCAGTACTTTGTACCTAAACCCTTCCTTTTTACACCAATGTTCACTTAAATATAAAATGTCCAACATGTTTTCATTTGAAAAATCATTAACTATTAGATTTGTATCTGCCATACCTTGAACATTGAGGTAGCCTGTCCTAAACTCTACTTTTGGCATTACTTTTTTCGTATATACTTAATTGACGTAGGCCAATGTTACTATGTAAAAGTTGATCAGGTTGTGTTCATGTGGCACTGGAACATCCAACCTGGTCTAATCCTGTAAGTTTTTTATCATCTCAGTTGAAACATAACCCAGAGTATTGATCTGTCTTCCTACCTAAGTTTATCCAATAATATTCTTAGACTTGCATCACTTAAAACACATTTACCTAGTTTGTTGAGATGTTGGCCATGCTTGGTATGCCAAACTCTGCGGTAACTACTAGTGTTAGGTAAGGAAACATTCCTAAAGTGTTTACAGATAGCTTTGTACTTCTTCTTGGTTTTCTCCACTTCCTTAGTCACACATGACTACTGAGGCAAATCATGTTGATCAAGCACATTGATGATAATCATATTGGTGTGAGTTAACACTTAGTGTCTTCTTCAGTGTCAATGTAGCTGTCTTCCTCTCATTTCTGCTGATGTTGTTCGCTCCAGCCATTACAACTACAAAGTCTTTGTACTAGGGGGCTGTACTGTCTTTCTTAATAGATGTTGAAACATCTTGCAAACCAGCCCCTAATTTAACAATTCCTTCTATTTTAAACTCTTCCGGCACAGAAGGTCCACTTTCCATTAACATAACTGATAATCCTCGCGCATAACTGTCTGTGTTAATCTTGATTTTACATTTCATCTTATATACTAGTTTGCTATTTACTAAGTTTTGAGTGTCTTGCATTGCCTTATCAGATGAGTGTGCTGATGCAATTTCAATATCATCCATGTTTTGCAATGAATTGTGTTTGTTGTTAATTGATAGAACAAAATCCTTCTCATGTTGATGGGTTTGTAAGGACTCCTCTTTGATTTCATAGTTTCCCATGCTCTGCTGGACCTGTTATTGTGAGTTATTAAAGTCCTACCCTTGCTTTCTGGCAATCCTTCTGGTTTAGATATATTGAGACATACCTGATGATTACTCTCTTCCAAGGTATGCTGGAGTCTTTGGTTTTCATCACTCAGTATTTTAAGTACTCTTGTAGCTCAGCAATAATTCATAACAAAGAATGTTTATCTTCATCAGATAAGTTTTACAATGTTACCTAGGACAAATCCACTCTGTGCTTTCTTCAGGTTGGTCATTTGTGGTAATGTTTGCACAAGTGAAGTGATTCCAATGATCCCACAAATCACCCAAGATACCATTTCTTACATTTCTGTTACATTTTACACACATTTTGGATCAACCTGTTTTTTACGGTAGCTGAATCACTACCTACTACTTCGATCAGTGCCATGTTGTGCAACATATGTACTGAGAAAAAGACTGATAACTGTTTTCAGCTCTGAAGTGTTTACAGTTCTTATCCACAGGTGAACCACACATATATTTAGGGAAAAAAAATCAAAGAATACACGTTTTTATTTATCAGTGGCCTGTAGTGTTGAATGTGGATGGCATGTGTAAGTGGCATTTTCATTTTCTTCTTTGCACCTAACATTGTTTCCCGATATGTAAAAATTTCAGCAAAAAATAAAGTTGTGATACAGTTGTCTATGTACCCCACAGGACTTTGAAATTCGTCAAATTTGACTTTTTTTGTGATGGAGTCATCTTTCAGTGAAGGTAAGAACTACCAGTTTCAATTGCCATTTATACTTGATACTAGCACTAAAGAGTTACAGTGCATAAGATGAAGTCTGTACTGTTCCCCTCTGGAATGTTATGATTTTAAGAAATCACAAACGTAAAGCACATCATGGAAAAGTGTGTTTCTCAACATTTTTAATAAAAAACTGAAGATGTATCCTACTTTTTATGCAATATATCAACTTACTGACTGGCGTAGTAGATGCCTAAAAAACTTGAGGTCTGTAGGTCACCTAATTAGTAAGTAGCAAGTGTGTGAAAATACAGAAATTGGTTCTTTACTAATGACCAGTACACAGCATTGTGTCTTCAAACCTGAATTTATCAAAAGTGGTTAGAGTTATAACAGTGCTATTTGGCAGTTTTCTATTAAGATATGAAGGTACCCATGTACTGAATATGACTAAATCCTGTCATGGTCGCCTTAGGAGCTACCAAAATATAATTTTAAAGGAATGACCCGTACTGCTCTTGGATCACAGAGATGTATTAGTTTTCTCATCTTGACATTAAGATTTATAAGAAATGTAATTATCAGCTTGAGCTAAATTTTCTTCTAGGTATGGCTGCTTCACACTATTTAAAATTAGACCACCAGCTGCTGGCTGGAGTATGGTAGTGCCACCTATCCCGAAACAGTGATTTTCATGACAGTTTTACATTAATTTGGAAGGCTGCAATTTGATCGTGAGCAGGCAAAGTCAACGAATGTGTATCAAACATAAAGATTTTGATAACAGATTGATATACGGTGTAGCCTGATGTGTACATTTCCACCATATCTAATGCACTTTGGCATATTTGACCTTTCTTGTCATGCAAACTAGAACTGGCGGCTGAAGTCTAAATACCTTTATTGAGTAATAGACATATCTTCTCCTAGTATTCTGGTACGTACAGTGTGGGGCAAATAAAAGTAGCTTGGGCAAGAATATATGATTAGACGACCATTTGTGGCAGCATTGACAGAGAGGGAAAAGACATACAGTTACTTCCAGCACGATGGAGCAACTCCCCATACAGCCGGCTGAACCTTTAGAGCACATTTACACAGTCTACATGCCTTACTGAGTTGTTAGGAGAGGTCAGTCTTGTTGTGGACCTGGCTGGCCAAGCAGGTCACTTGATCTATCATTGTGTGATTAATTTGTGTGGGGAGCCCTCAAGTCTAAGGTGTATTGCCACAACCCTCGTTGTCTTCAAGAACTGCAGCAGAACATATCAGATGATATTGCACTAATTCCAGCAGATCAGCTTCGATCCATCTTCAGCACCTTGCTGATAAGGGCCCAAAAGTGCCAAGAGATAAATGGTGATTACTTTCAAGATCTGCTGTTTTCTGTTAGTACTGTATTTCCTTTTCTCTGCTGTGTTTCATTGTACACTGGAACTATGTTCCCAGTGCTACTTCTGTTTGCCTCACCCCGTAGATTGTAAATGAAATTTAAAAAAAATTGCAAGAGAAGGGGTAAGTTATGTTTCCTGAAAATTTTTTATCCAGTTTAATTCTAATGCACAGGAAAGGGGGGGAGGGAGGGAGGGAGGGAGGGAGGGTGGGTATGGGTAATGTCTGACACTGCAAATTTTGTTTTACTAGTGATGCCAGTTAAGGGAGATTTGGCGAAGAAAGTTTGATCATAACCAAATCTCTCAAAACTAACTGAAGCTTCCCCACAATTGATGGTTAATCAACTGATTCAAAACCATGTGGTGGTCTGGGTAATGTATCACTACCACTCCAGTGTCTGCCAGAAAAGTCTTCTATAGTAGCATAGCTAAGTTGGTGGTGAGGAGGAGAAGGTCAGTTCTCCCTGTGCTACATCTACATCTACATCTACATTGATACTCCGCAAGCCACCCAATGGTGTGTGGCGGAGGGCACTTTACATGCCACTGTCATTACCTCCCTTTCCTGTTCCAGTCGCGTATGGTTCGCGGGAAGAACGACTGTCTGAAAGCCTCCGTGCGCGCTCTAATCGCTCTAATTTTACATTCGTGATCTCCTCGGGAGGTATAAGTAGGGGGAGGCAATATATTTGATACCTCATCCAGAAACGCACCCTCTCGAAACCTGGCGAGCAAGCTACACCGCGATGCAGAGCGCCTCTCTTGCAGAGTCTGCCACTTGAGTCTGCCACTTGAGTTTATTAAACATCTCCGTAACGCTATCACGGTTACCAAATAACCCTGTGACGAAACGCGCCACTCTTCTTTGGATCTTCTCTATCTCCTCCGTCAGACCGATCTGGTACGGATCCCACACTGATGAGCAATACCCAAGTATAAGTCGAACGAGTGTTTTGTAAGCCACCTCCTTTGTTGATGGACTACATTTTCTAAGCACTCTCCCAATGAATCTCAACCTGGTACCCGCCTTACCAACAATTAATTTTATATGATCATTCCACTTCAAATCGTTCCGCACGCATACTCCCAGATATTTTACAGAAGTAACTGCTACCAGTGTTTGTTCCGCTATCATATAATCATACAATAAAGGATCCTTCTTTCTATGTATTCGCAATACATTACATTTGTCTATGTTAAGGGTCAGTTGCCACTCCCTGCACCAAGTGCCTATCCTCTGCAGATCTTCCTGCATTTCGCTACAATTTTCTAATGCTGCAACTTCTCTGTATACTACAGCATTATCCGCGAAAAGCCGCATGGAACTTCTGACACTATCTACTAGGTCATTTATATATATTGTGAAAAGCAATGGTCCCATAACACTCCCCTGTGGCACGCCAGAGGTTACTTTAACGTCTGTAGACGTCTCTCCATTGATAACAATATGCTGTGTTCTGTTTGCTAAAAACTCTTCAATCCAGCCACACAGCTGGTCTGATATTCCGTAGGCTCTTACTTTGTTTATCAGGCGACAGTGCGGAACTGTATCGAACGCCTTCCGGAAGTCGAGAGAAATAGCATCTACCTGGGAGCCTGTATCTAATATTTTCTGGGTCTCATGAACAAATAAAGCGAGTTGGGTCTCACACGATCGCTGTTTCTGGAATCCATGTTGATTCCTACATAGTAGATTCCGGGTTTCCAGAAATGACATGATACGCGAGCAAAAAACATGTTCTAAAATTCTACAACAGATCGACATCAGAGATATAGGTCTATAGTTTTGTGCATCTGCTCGACGACCCTTCTTGAAGACTGGGACTACCTGTGCTCTTTTCCAATCATTTGGAACCCTCCGTTCCTCTAGAGACTTGCGGTACACGGCTGTTAGAAGGGGGGCGAGTTCTTTCGCGTACTCTGTGTAGAATCGAATTGGTATCCCTAATGTCTTCTTCTACATGAATTGCCAATTAGTTGTTTGCTCATCCTCTGACTATGTATGCACACTGTTGCCGCAACTTAATTTTTACAGTGATTGCTATTCAAATATCGCCATAAGGAGACCATGCCTTTCAGTGGCATACTTATGTGACACTACTTCATCTGATTCATACAGCTGTTAGTGGTACAGTTTTAATTATCTGTTGTTGGTGATTCAGTCATATGTGTGTAGACTGTTTGCAAGTGTTCTTTTGCTGTGATAGACCAAGTGATTTGAACCACCATCCTCCTGAATGCAGGTCCAGTATTTATTACTGGGAAAGACCAAGTGGAAGTTGAACTTTCTTTCTGAAAGATTGTGGTTCACACAATCATCCAATCATTCAGATACAGATCTTCTGGGGTTTCCCTAAATTGTTAAAGACAGATGCTTGGGTTGGTCCCTGTAAAAAGGATGTAGCCAACTTCCTTCCCCACCCTTCTACTTCCAAGCTTGTGCTTCATCTCTAATGACATTTTATTGTGAGACTTTAAATCCTACTATTTGCACAGAGAGAAAAATGTGTTCCCTCTCTTAATGTCCCAAATTCTCGGTTGATTACAGTTTGCTGCACTTTCTTAAGAGAAAGCTAACTTTCCAAACTTGTTCACGTATTCTATACTGTTTCTTAATTTTGAGTCAGCTTGAATCAGTCCCAAGATAAATGTACACAAAGGGGGAATCACATAGGAAGTGTATGAATTTATTTATTTTTTTTTATTTTCACCTCAAGCTCCGTATGACCAAATTGAGGAGGAAATCTCCAAGGTCATGGAACATGTCAGTACATGAAATTAAAACATAAAAGTAATAACAGATAAAAATAAATGCTTATGAACCCGAAAAAAGTTAGTCCGTAAATTTAAGTAAACGCAATCAACAATACAACAAGAAGCAGCTTAAGTTTTCAAGGAACTCCTCAACAGAATAGGAGTAGTGACCCACAAGGAAACTCTTCAGTTTTGACTTGAAAGCTCGTGGATCACTGCTAAGATTCTTGAATTCGAGTGGTAGCTTATTGAAAATGGATGCAGCAATATACTGCACACCCTTCTGCACAACAGTTAAGGAAGTCTGATCCAAATGCAGGTTTGATTTCTGCCAAGTATTAACTGAGTGAAAGCTACTTATTCTTGGGAATAAGCTAATATTGTTAACAAGAAATGACAGTAAGGAATATATATATTGAGAGGCCAATGTCAAAATACCCAGGCTCGTGAACAGGGGTTGACAAGAGGTTCGTGAACTTGCACCACTTATTGCCTGAACTGCCCATTTCTGAGCCAAAAATATCCTTTTAGAATGTGAAGAGTTACCCCAAAATATAACATCATACGGCATGAGTGAATGAAAATAAGCAAAGTAGACCAATTTTCGTGTCGAATGATCACTCACTTCAGATACAATTCGAATAGTAAAAATGGCAGCATTAAGTCTTTTAGCAAGATCCTGAGTGTGGCCTTTCCATGACAGCTTACTATCTATCTGAACACCTAGAAATTTGAACTTTTCAGTTTCACTAATCATATGCCCATTCTGTGAAATTAAAACATCAGGTTTAGTTGTATTGTGTGTGTCTTACTGTGATTTGGAGATAGTTTATTTTCTACAAGCCATGAACTTATGTCATGAACTGCTCTATTTGAAACCAAGCCAATGTTGTACACAACATCTTTTACTACCAAGCTAGTGTCATCAGCAAACAGAATTATTTTAGAGTTACTCGCAATATTAGAGGACATATCATTTATATGAATAAGGAACTAGAGTGGCCCCAACACTGATCCCTGGGGCATCCCCACTGAGACCCCACATCACAGCCATTCTCAACATTATGAATAAAGACCTTTTACTCTCTGTTGCTAAAGTAAGAGGTGAACCAATTGTGAGTAAATCACCGTATTCCATAATGGGCCAACTTCTGGAGCAATATTTTGTGATCAACACAGTCAAATGCCGGAGTTAAATAAAAAAATATGCCTGGCATTCGAGACCTTCTGTTTAACCCATCCAGTACCTCATAGAGGAAAGAGAATATAGCATTTTCAGTTGTTAAACAACTTCTAAAGCCGAACTCTACATTTGATAGCAAATCGTGTGATATAAAATGATCAATTATCCTTACATACACAGCCTTTTCAATAACTGTAGCAAACACTGATGGCATAGAAATAGCTCTAAAATTATCTACATTATCCCTTTCTCCCTTCTTATAAAATGGCTTTACTACCGAGTACTTTAATCGTTCAGGAAACTGACCATTCCTAAAGGAAAAATTACGAATATGGCTAAATGCAAGGCTAACATGTGCAGCACAGTATTTAATATTCTGGTAGGCACTCCATCATAACCATGAGAGTCCTTAGTTTTCAGTGATTTAATTATTGACTCAATCTCCCTCTTGTCTGTTTCACAGAGGAGTATTTCAGACATCAATCTCAGAAAGGCATTTGCCAAGAAAGTTATACGATTCCCTATAGGAACTAAATTTTTATTTAATTCACCAGCAATGCTCAGAAAATGATTGTTAAATACCGTACATATATCTGATTTATCAGTAACAGAAATATTTTTACTGCGAACTGACTTAATATTGTCGAGCTTGTGCTGCTGACGGGACGTTTCCGTCACAACTGACCATATGGTTTTAATTTTATCTTGTGAATTAGCTTTTCTGTTTGCATACCACATACTCTTAGCCTTCCTAATAACATTTTTAAGCACCTCACTACTGTCACTTGGTTGTGACTACTTCTAACATTTTCATATAATTCCTGCTTTGTTCTACATGATATCCTTATCCCACTAGTCAGCACCCAGGCTGCCTGTTACTGGTAGTACCCCGTTCAGAATGTTCTAATGGGAAGCCACTCTCAGAGAGCACGAGAAATGTGTTACGGAAAGCATTACATTTATCATCTGTTATTGGCACTATAAACATCCTGCCACACTTGTTCCTAAAAGCCTTTGAGTGTTAGGATTTGTGCATAGTGGTCTGAGAGGCTGTTCACCCTTTTCCTAACAGAATGCCTATCCTAGTAACGAAGAAAGAATAAAAATATTGTCTATGGCTGTGCTACTGTTCCTCTGCACCCTAGTTGGAAAAAACACAATCTGCATCAGATCATATTAATTTCGGAGCTCTACAAACAGCCTCTTTTTTTTCTTTCTCCCCACCATCATATACAAAATTTATATTGAAGTCACCACATATAACAAATTTCTGGTACTTCCTGCAAAGTGAATCAAGAACACTCTCTAGCTTGAGCTGTCTTTGTGACAGGTAATTCCAGAAGTGTAAAACCCTGTTGACCCTGCAGATTCTTCCACCAAAAGCATGTGATGTTTTATTTTGAGTAGCTCAGAGAAAATGTGCATAAGCACAGAAACTGGAAATCTGTGATAAAGAAAATAGGTTTCAGTTTTTGAGGATAAACGTTACTGGAAGATGAACTGTTACTGATTTCAACAATTTCCAGTAGGTGGTTTTTGCCAAAACTGTTTTACATTTCTGTAATCACAAGTATTCCACACATGGAAAAATTGCTACCTGAAAAAATGTATCGAAAGAAAATTCATTTGTGGAGAAAACTGTGGAATTACCGATGCGTGCCTGAGCATTTGTAAAGGCTTGGAAGGGCTTGCCTTAAAATCTACTAAGCGGTTACGAAACGGTTCCTTATTGGTTGAGCAGAACTTCTTAAGAACTCACAAAAATTGGGTGGCTATGACGTAACTCGAACAAGGGTGTGGTCACATGCAATGATATTATTGACATAGATATCTCAGAACTAAAATGAGAATGGCATCACAGGAGATAATGGATGTGGAACAAGGACATCAAGGAACAATGGGGCAATTGAGAAGACTGCCACCTCAACTGCAACCTTCATTTCTCCGATGCTGCATTATGGCAAGGTTCCTCCGACTTAGGCATTATGTACCTAACCCTATGTGTTGCAATAAATGGCCATACAATACTGAATTGTGAAGGTTAAGCAACCTGCACTGCCCTGGTCTTGAATTGGTACCCTCCTGGGCTCTGCTGTGCTGTGGCCGGAATGCCCTGGAAGGCAGATCACTGGTGGGAAGGTGTAAAGTCTAAGAAGGTGGACTCGGGGCCTGTAGTCAGACTGATTGTGGTGAAGGCTCAGACTCATGGTGGTTGCTTGTAGAACCATATCACCTCTCTTCATGGTTGGTGCTGCCAGATTAGAACCCTTTGGCTAGAAATACTGGGTGTTTGTACTCGTTAGGTGCTCATTTGTTGAGCCAATGCACTGCTTCTAACCACGTATGGTGTAAAAAGTCCATCACTCAAAGTTGTGGAAACTGCCCAGCCAGTCCTGCAGAAATCCTGTCCTCTTGCTGTGTCATCAGTATTGCAATGCTGAGGCTGGATCGGCCCAGAGTGTATGAACAGGCCAGTTGCCACAACTGCCATGACAGTGTTTGGGCTCCCGCCAGCTTAGAAGGCTTTTTGTACCTACTGAGGCAGAGCTACTATTTTCATAGTAGTGCCCCAAAAATAGTGGCTGCTCTACATACCTCCCTTCTTCAGTATACCGGGTCTCTGCCTCTGGTTGATCTGCAAAGACTCAACGTACATGAAAAACAGTGTACAATATATTCATTTGCTCCTTATGTGCTTGTCAGCTTGAACCGCAGTGTTCAGCAGCTGTGAACTCAATCTACAATTCTAGCTAACTGGTTTTCAGTTTATGTGTATCTAGTAACGTAGTAACGTGCCTGAAATCTCCACTGCAACTGACAGGATAGTGTGCTCAAATGCCCACTCTTGCTTACAGTTACTTGACAGTAAATTCATCTCATGGACTCCTTGTAAAATTGCACAACAGAATTCAACTGTTAGCATTGTTGGCACTTATGCAAAATGTCGTTTGCCATAAAAAAAGAAATAAAAGCCACTTAAGTGTACCATGCTGTTAGGTGCATCAGCATTCTGTCACATAAGTAAAAAATCTGCAGACCATTTTAAATGCTAGGAAACAGATTCCATAGCTTTTGTACATTAAATGCTCACATATAACAACAATTTTTAACCCTTCATTTCCCACTTTTTTGTGGATTATACATGATTGATAATCCAGTCTGCTGGTAGCTGGTGTAGTGGGGGTTCACATGGATGGGCAGCCCTCCATTTAAGGCAGATGAAGGCTGCACAGAACAGAGTCAGAAGTGTTGTGGTGCTGGATACTGTGAGACTAATGATCATAATGGTCATAACTGTAAGACACTTTTTCCTGCTACTGCTGCACATGCTGAAGGATTTATTCCACAGGTATATACTCCCTCCTGGGTTGCTACAAGTTGGTTCAGGCAGAGGATGAGGTCAGATTCTAATGTACCATTGAGTTAGGTCAGATTTAATGCTGGGAGCACCACTAGTGGTTTGTCCGGCTAGTACAACTGTGTTTATGTTATGTTCATACTGGTGGTCACCATAACAGTAGCTGTAAGGTGAAATGTAGGCCCCGTTATTTTGTAAATTGTCTCGCTAATTAGCAATCCACAGCCATGTAATCCCAGTCACATTGTTCCTGGGTCATTCCATGTCAGACTGCCAAATTTCAGAATGTTTTCCTGCTCGGGCATCACCTTATGTAAACATTTTTTCATGTCCCTGATGAACACTGGTTAAGTTTAACATTCCTCGAAGCAATACTGGCTGGGATATAGTTGGAGTGAGTGTGAATTTCTGGCACCTTTGAGCTGTTATATCTTGGACAGCATTTTGTTGGAAGAAATGAAATGTGGCCATATGAAAAGAATTTTAAGAACCATATTCAGCCAGAAAAATTAAGACAAATTCGCTCAGAAAAGTCAGCCCCCCCTAAAATTGCTGGGACCACAATTAATGCTTACAGATACTGTGAGACTGAAAAAACTCAAACAAGCAATTCAGAACCAGAGAAGAGGAATGTTGAGCAAGGGCGTACACATTCTCCATGACAATGCTCGCCCACACATCGCTCGGCAAACCGTTGCCCTCCTGCAACAGTTTCAGTGGAACACAATCACCCACCCACCCTGTAGCCCTGACTTGGCACCCAGTGACTATCACCTGTTCCCTGGGTTGAAAGGACA
Organism: Schistocerca serialis cubense; assembly: GCF_023864345.2. NCBI lineage: Eukaryota > Metazoa > Arthropoda > Insecta > Orthoptera > Acrididae > Schistocerca > Schistocerca serialis. The sequence continues at coordinate 822,965,485 of NC_064640.1, forward strand.
TTTGGCTGGAAAGCGATTCAGTTCCAACGGTGTGGTGAAAGAAGAGGTTCACAACTTTCTGAACAGCATGGCGGCGAGCTGGTATGACATGGGCATACAAAAACTGCCACAGTGTCTACAAAAATGCATCGACAGAATTGGTGATTGTTGAAAAATAGCTAAATGTTCAAGCTGTAAACTGATGTAAACTATTGTAGAAATAAACAGGTCTATGTACTTATAAAAAAATAGGAGACCTTACTTTTGGGATTACCCTCGTACAATATCCCCTGTTAGTCGTATTTGGTACGGGTCACAGACATATGAGTGGTATTCTAGAATAGGTTGTATGAGTGATTTGTAAGCAATCTCTTTCATAAACTGGTTGCATTTCTCCAGTATTCTACCAATAAACCAAAGTCTACCACCTGCTTTACCTGTGACTGAGACTATGTGATCATACCAGTTCATAACCATACAAAGTGTTAAAACTCGGCTTTTTGTATTAGTTGGCCAATTCCATCTGTGACTTGTTGATATACCAGTCATAGGATAACGCCCTTTTTTATCATTTTGTGAAGACACAATTTTACATTTGTGAACATTTAAATCAAGTTGCCAATCTTTGCATCACTTTGAAATCTTACCGAGATCTGACTGAATATTTATACAGCTTCTTTCAGACAGTACTTCATTGTAGGTAACTGAATCATCTGCAAAAAGTCTGAGGTTACTATTAATACGGTCTTCAAGGTCATTAATATAAAACATGAATAGCAAGGACCCCAACACACTTTCCTGGGGCACACCTGAAGTTGCATGTACTACATCTGATGGTGATCTCCATCCATGATAACATGCTGTGTCCTCCCTACCAAAAAATCTTTAACTCAGTCACAAATTTCATTTGATACCCCATATGAACATACATTTGACAATATGCATAGATGTGGTTGTGATTCGGATGCCTTTCAGAATTCAAGAAATACTGCATCTACCTGACGGCCCTGATCCATAGCTTTCAGTAAGTCACGTGAGAGAAGTGTGAGTTAGGTTTCATATGTTCGAAGTTTTCATTCTGTTTGTAATACCACATTATGTTTGAGCTCAGGATATGTTCTAAGATTCTACAAGAAATGAATCTCAAGGATAATGGACGGTAGTTTTGTGGATCATTTCTACTATCCTCCTTGTAAACATATGTGATATGTACTTTCTTCCAACTACTGGACACAGTTTTTTCTTTGTGATATTAGATAGGTTATAGTTAGAAGGGAGGCTAACTCAGCCCCAAATTCGGGATGGACTCTGATAGGGATTCCATCAGGCCATCAGCTTTGTTCAGTTTTCATGCTTTCAGCTGTTTCTCAGCTCCACTAACACTTACTGCGCTCATCTTTTCAGTGGTAGAAAGATTAAACTGGGGCAGTTCTCCAGGGTTTTCCTGTGTAAAGGAACATTTGAAAAACAGTTAATCGTTTGTGCTTTTCCTTTGCTACCCTTAATTTCAGTTTGCATCTCATATGCAAGTGACTATACATTATCTTTGGTGCCACTAACAGCCTTTACATACAACCAGAATTTCTTTGAGTTTTATATAAGATCATTTGACAGTATTCTGCTGCAGTAGTCATTGAAGGCTTCATGCATTCCTTTCTTGACAGCCAAGTATGTTTCACTTGGCATCTCCTATCCATAGCCCTATGCTTTCTTTTACACCTGTTATGTAGTAGTCTCGGTTTCTTTAGAAGTTTCTTTACGGTGACTGTAAATCGTGGAGGTTTCCTCCCATTATGAACTGTTCTACTGGGTACATATCTTTCCAGTGCCTGGCCAACTATTCTTTTAAACTTGAGCCAGAGTTTCTCAACATGCTCCTGCCGTGTACTGATAGTTTAAAGTTCATCATTGAGATATGGCACTACTGATTACCTTTGTACTTTGGTAATCATTGTTGCAACATTCGTGTCATGATCACTAATACCAGTTTTGATGTAGACATTCTCAAAGAGATCAAGTCCCTTAGTTGCTTTATTGATCCAATATATTTCCGTCATGAGTGGGGTTCTGAACTATTTGTTCTAGGTAATTGTCAGCAAAGGTATTTAGTACATGATGTCTGGTCATGTTCACTACTAATAAAACTGCAAGTTTCCCAATTTATTGTTGGATGATTACTGTGTGATTGGGGAACTTAGGCATAAGTTAACTGAGGTTTGGTTTAAAATTTTCAGTTAAATCAGGAGGGGAATGTGGCAGTCGATAGAAGGATCCAATCACCACTTTATGCCCACTCCTGATACTGAGTCTTGCCAAGTCAGCTCTTGGATATGCCCATCATCTACAGCCCCATCACTCTTTTTTAAAATCCCCCTCCCCCAGCACCCAACCAACCACATTTGTGCTGTTGCAAGGTATTTAGTACTACGAGGACATGCCAAAAAGTAATGCCCCCGAATTTTTTATGTGAAAACTCTTAAAGCTTGCTATATAAAACAGATGTTATTACCATGTCTTCATGTCTAAATATTTGTTTCTCACCATACACACAGGTGATGGACACATTTCCACAAATGAGATACAAGTTTGTAATTTTTTTTTAAATTTTTTTTATTTATGGACACAATCACATGTTTATGACACAGTCGTAACCGGTTTCAGCCATGCAATGACCATCTTTAGATTCTAAAGGCGGCATACACTGAACACAGGTTCATGGGTTCGACAACGCATGAACCTGTGTTCATTGTATGCCGCCTTTAGAATCTGAAAATTGTTATTGTATGGATGAAACTGGTAATGACTGTGTCATAAATATGTGATTGCGTCTACAAATAAACAAACAAAAATTTACAAAATAATCAGTCACGCATTCCATAGACAAAATGTCCTTTTTTCCAGAGACAAGTTTGTTGATACCGCCACTGTAGAATGTTTGACTTTGTTGATGGAGCTACAACCTCACCTCTGCTTGCAACACTTCATCACTATCAAAGTGAAGGCCTCGAATGTATTCTGTAAGTTATGGAAACAGATGAAAATTGGATGGGGCCAAGTTGGACTGTGTGGAGGATGATCAATACCAATGAACTCGAGGCATTGAATTGTTGCAGATGTCGCAGTGCTCATGTGGGGTTTGGCATTGTCATGCTGAAGGAGTGGGTGATTCATGTGTGGACAGGCTCTTCAATTTCAGAACCCGATTACAGCACGCTGTTTCTCGTGCACAAACTTGTTTTATGCTCAACTCTGAGACCTCTAGTGGCAGATGGCTGCAAACATGTAGACATGAATTATAAAGATGTAGAATATTCATAATTTTCGTTTTATTTAAAAAGTGTTAAGAGTTTTTATATAAAAGTGGAACTTGCCCTAGTGGACGAAGGTGCTCAGCACCAGGATACCTGCAGCAGCGTAGGACCCCGCTGTGGTTCCAGGGGTTAGAATAGGCCCAAGGTATTCCTGCCTGTCATAACAGGCAACTAAAAGGAGCCTCAAACGTTTTGGCCTTCAGTGAAGGCCCCCGTAGGGTTTGATCTCCATTCTCCAAAATTCTTGTGAAAAGCGAGCTAATTGGGGAAGGGGGCCTTACATGGTGCATCGTGTCCCTAGTGCACTGAAACCTTCAGCGTTCTTTATCACCGTGACTTTGCAGTTCCACTCATTCTCCATATGTTTCGTGAGGGTATCTTCCCGCGTGCCTTTTCCTCCATCCACTGTGCGGTGTCTCTTTCTATGCTGACGATGATCGTGGACTTCTTTGCACCTCATATCCAACATGGTAGTCAGTCCGTTGCGGTGGGGCTGCAGTGTACCCTATTGGTTGTAGCCCCCTGACAACACAGGGATCACTGTGCTGATGCCTGCGCCGTTAACTCCTCACATATACCAAGGAGTAGATATCCATCTCCCTGGTGCCTTTGCTGAAGCTGGGTGGTGCCCGTGGTGAGGACCCCTGGTCAGAGTGGGTGGCATTAGGGCGAATGACATGCCATGACGTGTACTACATCATCTCTTGCTGGTGGTCCAACACCAGCGTTCTCTATATGGTCGAGATCTAACTTTAATGCGAAGAAGTAGGACTCCAAATCGTGACCACACCAAGGGAGGAACACCTGGCTAAGTATGGCAGTGACCTTAATTTGCCCCAGTATCTCGTACGTACGAGAGCTGATGGGGAATCTTTCATCTTTTTTGTGGAGTATTTAGAGGACAAGTTTGGGTAGGTGGAGGGATTGTCCAAAATGCGATTCTATTTCACAGGGACTTTCTTTTGCAGCCTGATGATGAGCTGCATTCCAATTTAGAGCGGCGAGGGGTTCATTTTGTGCGGCGCTTCCATCGGGGTCCGAGGGATAATCAGGTTGCCACCAGTGCCTTCATCTTGGCCTTCGAGGGTGACACATTACCTGAGAAGGTCAAGGCCTACTGCTGTGATGTCAAGCCATATATTCCTCCCCCAATGTGGTGCTGGAAGTTCAGCCATATGTCTTCCCATTGTACTTCCAGCGTCACCTGTCGAGATTGTGGATGTTCTTCACATCCCAATACTCTATGTGCCCCCCCCCTCCCCCCCGCCCCATATGTGTCAACTGCAGAGAGCACCATTTGCCTCGCCAGACTGCAGGATTCTACAGAATGAAAGGAAAATCATGGAATACAAGACACTGGACTGACTGACCTACACTGAGGCTACGAGAAAATTTGAACAGCTACATCCTGTGCATATGACATCCTCTGATGCCACCACTAAGACAAAGGTTGTAGCCCCATCAGTTCTGCCATTTACAGTTGGCTCTCAGAGCTGTAAGACTCCACCTGCACCTTGATGGTGGGGGGCACTTCTGTCCCTGTTGCTCCTGCAGCACCTACTTTGGAAGCAATGCCCCCTCAACCATCAGGGCATAGTCCCCACTTCTCAACTGGAGAAGCATCAGTCTTCTTCAGCTCCTCTCACTAAGAAAGGGTCTCTTGGGTCGCTCCCTTCCCAGGTTCCTACCAGTTGGAAAGTGGACACCCACCAGTGGCTGAAGCACCCACAGGCAGCTGGTCATAGGGCTTCATGATCCTCCTGTGTCCCTTAGTCTGAATCAGCGAAGCTCTCCCAGCCAGAGAAACCTAAGGAGCAGCGAGATAAACCTAAAAAGAAAAAGACCCCCAAGAACCAAGACACTGCGGTGGCACCCACACTACCACTACCTACAGGCTCTGCATCTGAGTCTGAGGTGGAGATTCTGTCGTCCCCCGAGGACCTATATCTCGCTGGCCGCTCGGACACAATGGATATTGATTGCACAGGTACTCAGTAGGTGGTAGCAGGTGACCCTGAGGCGTAAATTGCCTCCTTGAGTGCTTCATGCCTTCCCAGCCTCATGATAATGTCATCCTCCAGTGGAATTGCTGCGGTTTTTCCCACCAGCTGGCTGAAATATGGCAGATGTTAAGCTTGCATTGCCCTCCAGGAAACCTGGTTCCCGGCAAAGCGGACCCCTGCCCTCCGCAGCTATAGGGGATATTACAAGAACCATACCGAATATAATAGTGTCAGGTGTTGTTTGCATCTGTATCCTGGACTCGGTATGTAGTGAAACTGTGCCCCTTCAAACTCTTCTTGAAGCTGTGGCTGTCTGGAAATAACAGTCCGCAATGTACATCTTCCTCCAGGTGGTGCCGCATCCCTGAACATATTGGCTGCACTGATTCATCAACATATTTTTATGCCCATAACCCCTTGTGGGGTGGCATCATGCTTACTGGTCGAGGTCGAAAATTTACTGTCTAAACTCGACCTCTGCCTCTTAAATACTAGGGCCCCCACACATTTCAGTGTGGCTCATAGTACTTACTCGGCCATTGATTTATTACTTTGCAGCCCAGGACTTCTCCCATCTGTCTACTGGAGAGCCCACAATGACTTGTGTGGTAGTGACCACTTCCCCATCTTCCTATCACTCCCCCGGCATCATTCCCCAGATGTCTACCCAGGTGAGCTTTAAACAAGGCAGACTGGGAAGCTTTCACCTCTGCTATTACCATTGAATCTCCCCCACATGGTACCATTGATGTGGTGGTTGAGCGGGTTACCAGAACAATCATTTCTGCAGCAGAAAATGTAATCCCTTGTTCCATAGGGTGCCCCCAGTGGAAGTCAGTACGTTGGTGGTCGCCGGAAATTGCTGAGGCCATTAAAGAGTGTCGATGAGCTCTACAGTGACATGAGTGGCACCCTTCCCTGAAGCACTTAATAGCTTTTAAATGTCGCCGTGCCCACATTTGCAAACTTACAAAAATAGCCGGCCGGAGTGGCTGAGCAGTTCTAGGCGCTACAGTCTAGAACTGCGCGACCACTATGGTCGCCGGTTCGAATCCTGCCACGGTCATGGATGTGTGTGATGTCCTTAGGTTAGTTAGGTTTAAGTAGTTCTAAGTTGTAGGGGACTGATGACCTCAGCAGTTGAGTCCCATAGTGCTCAGAGCCATTTTTTTTTATAAAAAGACGAAAACAGGTGTTTTAGGATAGGTACATCTCAAACATTGGGTACCATACATTGCCTTCACAAGTCTGGACGAAGATCAGACGTGTCTTTGGGTACCAGACCCCGACAGGTGTCCCTTGCCTTAATATCAATGGAGTGTTATCTACCGACGCAAACGCAATTGCTGAGCTCTATGCTTGAGCCTCTGCTTTGGAGAATTACTCTGCAGCCTTTCGTACTCTCAAACGGCGGATGGAAGGGAAATTCTTCTCATTAACTGAACATCACAGTGAACCCTATAATGTTCCATTTACTTAGTGGGAGCTTCCCAACGTCCTTGCACGTTGTCCTGACACAGCTCCTTGGCCAGATCAGATCCATGGTCAGATGATTAAACATCTCTCATCGGACTACCAGCGAGACCTCCTCATGATCTTCAACCAGATCTGGTGCAACAGCATATTCCCATCACAATGGTGGGAGAACACCATCATTCCAGTGCTAAAACCCAGTAAAAACCTGCTTGATGTGGATAGCTACCAGCCAATCAGCCTCAACATAATTCTTTGTAAGCTGTTAGAACGTATGATAAGTTGGCAGTTGTGTCGGCAGTTGTGTTGGCTCCTGGAGTCACGTGGCCTACTGGCTCCATGTCAGGGCCACTTCCGCCAGGCTCGCTCTACCACTGATAATCTTGTGTCCCTAGAGTCTGCCATACGAACAGCCTTTTCCAGATGCTTGCTGTCTTTCTTGATTTGCGAAAAGTGTATGACACTACATGACGACATCATATCCTTGCCACATTGTATGAGTGAGGTCTCCGAGGTCCACCCGTGATTTTTACCAAGAATTTCCTGTCACCTCGTACTTTCCATGTCCAAGTTGGTGCCTCCCATAGTTCCCCCATATCCAGGAGAATGGGGTCCCGCAGGGCTCTGTATTGAGTGTCTCTTTATTTTTAGTGGCCATTAATGGTCTAGCAGCAGTTGTAGGGTCGTCCGTCTCACCTTCTCTGTATGCAGACGACTTCTGCATTTCATACTGCTCCACCAGTACTGGTGTTGCTGAGTGGTACCTCCAGGGAGCCATCCACAAGGTGCAATCATGGGCTCTAGTCCACAGCTTCCAGTTTTCGTCTGCAAAGTCGTGTGTTATGAACTTCTGTCAGCGTCGTACCATTCATCCAGAACCTAAACTTTACCTTAATGACAATCCACTCACTGTAGTGGAGACATATTGATTCTGAGGACTGGTTTTCAACATTTGATTGACTTTGCTCCCCCACCTTCGTCAGCTTAAGCGGAAGTGCTGGCAGCCCCACAGTGCCCTCCGGTGCCTGAGCAACACCAACTGGGGTGCAGATCGTTCTACACTGCTGCATCTCTACAGAGCCCTTGTTCGGTCCTGCCTTGACTATGGGAGACTGGTGTATGGTTCGGCAGCACCCTCAGCCTTGCAGTAACTAGACCCAGTGCACCACTGTGGAGTTCGACTAGTGATGGGAGCTTTTAGGACAAATCCAGTGACCAGTTTACTGGTGGGGGCTGGAGTCATTCCATTACAGATCAGGCGTGCACAACTGCACGTGAGTTAGATCACACACATTCGTAGTTCTCCTGAGCATCCAAATTACTGTCTCCTTTTCCCAACCATCGTGGTTCATCTCCCGCATCGGCGGCCCAGGTCAGGGCTTAAGATTGCTGTTTGCATCCGATCCCTTCTGTCTGAATTGGAGTCCTTCCCTTTACCACCTCTGCTCAAGGTCCATTCACATACACCTCCACGGTGTAAACCTAGGCCGTAGCTTTGTCTGAATCTTTCACATGGCCCTAAGGACTCAGTTAAACCCGTGGCTCTCCGCTGTCACTTCCTCTCGATTCTTGACATGTCCCGGGGCTCTGAAGTAGTTTACACCGATGGCTTGATGGTCACGTTGGCTTCGCCTGTGTTCACAGAGGACATATTGAACAGCACTTCTTGCCAGATTGCTGCAGTTTCACTGCAGAGCTGGCGGCCATATCTTTTGCTCTTGACTGCATCTGTTCATGTCCTGGTGAGTTGTTTCTTCTCTGTAGTGACTCCTCAGCCTCAAAGCTATCGACCAGTGCTACCCTTGCCATCCTTTGGTAGCGACCATCCAGGATTCCATCTATGCCCTGGAATGGTCCCATCATTCAGTGTTGTTTGTCTGGATCCCAGGGCACGTCGGAATCCCAGGCAATGAACTTGCTGACAGGCTGGCCAAACAGGGTACATGGAACCCGCTTTTGGAGATCAGCATCCCTGTAACTGACGTTCATTCATTGTTACACCACAAGTTTTTCAGCTTTGGGATAAGGAATGGCATAACCTCGGCACGCATAACAAAGCGCATGTCATTAAGGGGGCTGTGAATGTGTCGAAGTCCTCCATGTGGGCCTCTTGCAGGGACTCTGTGGTTCTCTGTCGACTCCGCATTGGCCACGCTTGGGTGACCCATGGCTATCTCCTGCGCCATGAAGACCCACCTCAGTGTCGGTGCGGCATCCAGTTGACAGTGGCCAATATTCTGTTGCACTGCCCTACTTTGGCTGCCATATGACGTAATATTCGGTTTCCAGACTTGTTTCCATTCATTTTAGCTGACAATGCCTCATCGGCTGATTTAGTTTTATGTTTTATATGTGAGGGTGGGTTTTATCATTCTATGTACGTTTTAGCGCATGTCCTTTGTCCCTCTGTGTCCTCCACCCTAGTAGTTTTATGCTGGAGGTTTTAATGTAGACTGATGACCATAGATGTTAAGTCCCATAGTGCTCAGAGCCATTTGAACCATTTTAATGTGTTGCAGAGTGGTTGCCTTATTCTCTCATGATCAGCCAGCCATGGTCATCTGCTCTCTTGTTTTAATCCCTTCTACCTGTTTCTTGCATGTCTCTGTGGTTTTCTTGTCCTATTTTGTCAATTGTAGTGTTCATTGCTCTTCTGTCTTTCTTGTGGTTTTTTCCCTTTCTCCCAGTTTTGTGTTGTAAGTCGCATTTGTTTTATTATCGCCCTTGTGGAATTGTTTTAATAGGATCAAGGGACCGATGACCTAGCAGTTTGGTCCCATGCCCCCCTCTTTAAATCAATCAACCAACCAACCAACCAACAAACCAATGTGGGATGGTGAATCACTGCATTGTCCTGGCCTTGAATTGTTGTCCTCCAGGGCAGAAGTCCGCTGTGGCCATGGCAAGTTGCAGGGCAGCTCGCCAGTGCGAGGGCACCAAGTCCAAGAAGGTGGACTGTGAGTCTGGTGGTGAAGGCTCAAACTTGTGGTGGCTGCTTGCAGGACCAAATTACCTTGTCAACTGACATAGCCCTCTCCTCATGGTTGGCACTACCAGAGTGGATTCCCTTTAGCTAGAATTACTGGGTATTTGTACTGGTTCTGTGCTCATTTTGTTGCTGCGATGTACTGCTTCTAACCATGTACAGTATACTAAGTCCAGCACTCAGTGTGGAAACTGGCCATCCACCCCCACAGTAGCCATATCCTCTTGCTGTGTCATTGGTATTGCAATGCTCAGGCCAGTTCAGCTCATAATGTGTGAATAGGCCAGTTGCTGCAACTGCCATGATGGTGTTTTGGCTCCCGCCAGCTTCTAAGGCTTCTCACACACGCTGTGGCAAAGCTGCAATTTTCGTAGTAGCACACAAACAGTAGTGGCTGCGCTACATACATCATCAGGCCTGCAAATTAAAGACGTCCTTCCCACCCCTCCTAAAGTAGTATTCTGCTCCTCACCCAACCTCCACAATATCCTGATCCATCCCTGTGACACTCCAACTCCCAACCACTGTCGCGGGGGTCATATCCCTGTGCAAGATCCAGGTGTCAGACCCGCACCATTCACTCACACAGTACACCCTACTCTAGTCCTATCCCAGGCTTATCCTGTCCCACCAGTGGCAGGGCCACCTGTGAAAGCAGCCATGCCATATACCATATTTGCTGCAATTCCTGCACAGCGTATTACCCGTGTATGACCACTGCCAAACAGCAACCAGGAGCAGAGTTGACCGACCTCCCAGTGGCAGAACACTCTGCTGAGCACAACATGCTAGAGTTCAACAGCTGCCTCACAACCCATGCCATTTTAGTTCTTCACCCAGGTATCAGCTTTTCTCAACTACATGGATGGGAGCTATCCTTGCAACATGTCCTCCATTCCCACACTCCTCCTGGCATCAAATTTCTGCTAACCCACTGCACCCACACCCTCTACGCAAGTCTCCCCTCCATCTGCTCTGTCACCCCTCCCAGTGCACTTCTCCATATCATCATCATACACCACGACTCACTGGCTCTGGTGCCTGTATGTCACATTCCTATCCTGCATACCAGCTGCCTCCCTCTTAGCCATCGGCTATCTTTCCCCAACCCCTCCTGTCGCTTCCTGCCTCCTTACTTCTTCACCCATCCACTCCCTCCCTGACAACACACAAAACACTTAACCCCAGTATACTTCCTAGACTGCAAGCCCAGTGATATGTGTTCAGCTGGCCCAATGTAACTGCAAGAGTATGTGGGTGTGTGCGCATATATATGTGTACTCTAGTTTGTTAAATGATTTGTCCCTAAGCTAGTAAAGTTTTCATTCATTTTGTGTGCATGTCTGTGACTCAGCACTTATACTATTCAGTGAAGTGCCTCATTGATTTCTTAATTATTTACTTCAAGAAAGAAATAGGTATGGCATTTCTGAAGCTACTTACATTATTTTCAAGTTTTAGAGTGACACTAACTCATGTTTTTTCCCTGATGTGGTATTCTGCAGACATTAAGGGCATTACTAAATAGCTCCAAGAGCCACAGGAATACTGTGTGATGAGTGTTTATTGTCAGGAGTGCCCTAGGGCAGTGTAATAGGACTGATCTTACTCCCTATATGCATAAATGATCTGATGGACAGGGTGAGCAGCAGTCTGTGGCTGTTTGCTGATAATGCTGAGTTGTACAGGAAGATGTCATTGAGTGTCTGTAGGAGGATACAAGATGACTTAGACAAAATTTGTAGTTGGTGTGATGAGTGATAGCCTGCTCTAAATCTAGAAAAATTTTAAGTTAATGTAGATGTGTAGGTAAAACAAGTCCATGATGACCAAATGGAGCAATACCAGTGTGCTGCTTGATACAGTCATGTCGATTAAATAGCTTGGCATAATGTTTCAAAGTGATATGAAATGGAACAAGCACATAAGGATGGTAGTAGGGAGGGCAAATGAGTGACTTTGGTCTTTGGAAAGTGGACATCATATGTAAAGGAGACCGTGCAAACCATTCTTGAATACTGCTAGAGGGCTTGGGATCCCCACCTGGTTGGGTTGGACATCAAAGCAATTCAGAGGTGGGCTGTTAGATTTGTTACTGGTAGGTTCAATCAGCACACAATTATTATGGAGATGCCTCATGAACTCAAATGGAAATCCCTGGAGGGGAGAAGATGTTTTCGCAGAACACTGTTGAGGAAATTTAAAGAACCAGCATTTGCAGCTGACTACAGAAAGATTCTGCTGTTGCCAACATACATTTTGCATAATGACCATGAAGATATACCCCCTGCAGGTCCGGGGGTTAGAATAGGCCTGAGGATTTCCTGCCTGTCGTATGAGGAGACTAAAAGGAGTTTCACACATTTTGGCCTCCATTCTCCAAAATTTTCCCGAAGAGCGAGCCAATTGGGGAAGGGCGCCTTACAAGGTGTGTCGTGTCCATCTTGAATTGAGATCTTTAGCCCACTTTCTCATTGTCGCTTTGCAGTCCTGCCCATTCTCCATCTCTTGGGTGAGGACATCTTCCTGGGTGCGTTTTCCACCATGCACTATGCAGTGTCGATTTCTGTGTCGACGATGACCATGGACTTCTTTGCACCTGATATCCAGCATGGTAGCCAGTCGGTTGTGGTGGGGCCATCATGTACCCTGTTGATTGTAGTCCCCTGACAACACAGGGATTGCTCTGCTGATGCCTGCGCCGTTACCTCCCTACGTATGCCAAGGGGTAGATGCGCATCCCCTGGGGCATCGGGACTCCCGGCAATGACCATCCTGCCAGGTGGCCTTTGCTGTGGCTGGGTGGCGCATTTGGGGAGGACCCCTGGTCAGAGTCAGTGGCATCAGGGCGGATGATGCACGATAAAGCATAGTCCATCATCTCTTGCTGGTGGTGAAACACCAGCAGTCTCCAAGCAATGACGAGCTCAATTCAACGCACAGAGTACGACCCCAAATCGTTCCACTCCCTGGCCACACCATGGGAGGAACAGCAAGCAAAGGATGGCAGCGGATATTATTTGCCCCGGTACCTTGTATGTTCGAGAGCTGATGGAAAATCTTTCAAGACGATGAAACCTCAGTTTTTTGTTGAGCATTTAGAGGACAAGTTCGGGGAGGTAGAGGGCTTGTCCAAAATGAGATCTGGGGCAGTCTTGATCAAAACAGCATCCTATTCCCAGTCACGGGAGTTACTTGTATGTGACAAGCTGGGGGGATGTTTCTGTAACCAACACACCCCATAAGAGCTTAAATATGGTCCAGGGTATCATATTTCACAGAGACCTTTTGCAGTCCGATGATGAGCTGTGCATCAATTTAGAGCGGCGAGGTGTACATTTCGTTCAGCATGTCCACCGGGTTCCAAAGGATAATCAGGTTGCCATCGGTGACTTCATCTTGGCCTTCAAGGGTGATACATTGCCCGAGAAGGTCAAGATGATGGATTACCTGTGTGATGTAAAGCCCTATATCCCTCCCCCGATGCGGTGCTTTAAGTGTTTCTGTAACCATCTGTAACCATCACACCCCATAAGAGCTTAAATATGGTCCAGGGTATCATATTTCACAGAGACCTTTTGCAGTCCGATGATGAGCTGTGCATCAATTTAGAGCGGCGAGGTGTACATTTCGTTCGGCATGTCCACCGGGTTCCAAAGGATAATCAGGTTGCCATCGGTGCCTTCATCTTGGCCTTCAAGGGTGATACATTGCCCGAGAAGGTCAAGATGATGGATTACCTGTGTGATGTAAAGCCCTATATCCCTCCCCCGATGCGGTGCTTTAAGTGTTTCTGTAACCATCTGTAACCATCACACCCCATAAGAGCTTAAATATGGTCCAGGGTATCATATTTCACAGAGACCTTTTGCAGTCCGATGATGAGCTGTGCATCAATTTAGAGCGACGAGGTGTACATTTCCCGCTGTACTTCCAGCATCACATGCCGAGATTGCGGACGCCCGTCACATCACATTACACCATATGCCCCGCCTCCCATCTGTGTCAGCTGTGGAGAGCACCATTCGCCTTGCTCGCCTTTCTGCAGGATTCTCCAGAAAGAAAGGAAAATCATGGAGTAAAAGACCCTGGTCAGACTGACCTACACTGAGGCTAAGAGAATATTTGAACGCCAGCATCCAGTGCATATGACATCGTCTTACGCCACCGCTACAACAGTTCTGGCACCATCAGCTCCACCAACACAGGTCACCTCTAAGAGCCGGAAGACTACAGCTGCCCCCTTGATGGTGGAGGTCATTTCCCTCCCTGTTGCTCCTGCACCACCTACTTTGGGAGAAACACCCCCCCCCCCCCAATCATCGGGGACATCCATCCCCACTTCTAAGCTGGAGAAGCGTAAGTCTTCTTCGGCTTCTCTCGCTAGGGAGGGGTCCCTTGGGTCCCTCCCTTCCCAGGTTCCTTCTAGTGGGAAAGACGACACCTGCCAGTGGCTGAAGAGCCCAAAAAGCAGCTGGTCATACGGCTTCACACTCATCCTCAGTCCTGGAGATTGAGCCAGTGAACTCCTCTGAGCCAGGGAAACCCAAGGAGCAGCGAGGGAAATCCAAAAAGAAAACCCCTAAGACCAAGGAAATTGCGGTGGCACTCACACCTCGGCTACCTACAAGCTCTGCAGCTGACGATAGGGTGGAGATTTTGGCATCCACTGAGGACCTAGGTCTCTCCAGACCCTCAGACACAATGGATATAGACTGCTCAGGCAATAAATCGGTGGCAGTTGGTGACTGTGAGGCGTAAACTGCCTCATTGAATGTTCCATGCCTTCCCAGTCTCACGATGTCATCCTCCAGTGAAATTGTGGCTGTTTTTTACACCGCATGGCTGAGCTACGGCAACTATTAAGCTTTACACCTGCTATCTGCATTGCCGTCCAGGAAACCTGGTTCCCAGCAATGTGGACCCCTGCACTCTGCGGCTATAAGGGATATTACAGGAACCGTAGTGACTATAATCGAGTGTCAGGTGGAGTCTGCGTTTTGTCCTAAACTTGGTTTGTAGTGAACATGTGCCACTTCAAACCCATCTTGAGGCTGTGGCTGTCAGAATGACGACGACACAGGAAATAACTGTCTGCAATGTTCCTGTGGATGGTGCAGTACCCATGAATGTATGAGCTGCATTGATTGATCAACTCCGTAAACCTTTCCTACTTCTGGGAGATTTTAATGCCCATAACCCCTTGTGGGGTGGTACCATGCTTACTGGTCGAGGCAGAGATGTTGAAACTTTACTGTCTCAGTTCGACCTCTGCCTCTTTAAATACTGGGGCGCCACACATTTCAGTGTGGCTCATGGTAGTTACTCGGCCATTGATTTATCAATTTGCAGTCCATGACTTCTCCCATCTATCCACTGGAGAGCACATGATGACCTGTGTGGTAGTGACCACTTCCCCATCTTCCTGTCACTCCCCCAGCGTCAGGCACATGGATACCTGCCCAGATGGGCTTTGAACAAGGTGGACTGGGGAACTTTTACCTCTGCTGTCACCACTGAATCTCCTCCACACGGTAACATTGATATGACTAGCACAATTGTTTCTGCCACAGGAAACACGATCCCTTGCTCTTTAGGGTGCCTGAGGCGTAAGGCAGTCACTTGGTGGTTTCCGGAAGTCGCTGAAGGAATTAAGTAGCGTCGGCGAGCTCTACAGTGGCATAAGCGGCACCCTTCTCCGGAGCACCTCATAGCCTATAAATGGCTCTGGGCCCGTATTCGCTACCTTATCAAACATGGGAAGAAGTGTTGGGAGAGATACGTCTCAACCATTGGATCCCACGTGTCACCTTTCCAAGTCTGGGCAAAGATCAAACGTCGTTTCAGGTATAGGCCCCAACACCTGTCTCCGGTGTTACCATAAATGACAAGTTATGTACTGACGCAAACGCGATTGTCTAGCACTTTGCTGAGCACTTCGCTCATGCCTCTGCATCAGAGAATTACCCACTAGCCTTTTGCACACTCAAACGGCGGCTGGAAGGGAATATCCTCTCATTGACTGCACCCTGCAGTGAAAGTGAATCCTATAACGCCCCATTTACGGAGTGGGGAGCTCCTCAGTGCCCTTGCACATTGCCCCGACACAGCTCCTGGGCCTGATCGCATCCACAGCCAGATGATTAAACATCTCTCATCTGACTACAAGCGACATCTTTTCGTCATCTTGAACTGGATCTGGTGCGATGGCATCTATCCATCACAGTGGCGGGAGAGCACCATCATTCCAGTGCCCAAACCCGGTAAAAACCTGCTTGATGTGGATAACTATTGGCCCATCAGCCTCACCTGTGTTCTTTGTAAGCTGCTGGAACGTATGGTACGTCAGCAGTTGGGTTGGGTCCTGGAGTCATGTGGCTTGCTGGCTCCATGTCAGAGCAGCTTCTGCCAGGGTTGCTCTACCACTGATGATCTTATGTCCATCGAGTCTGCCATCTGAACAGCCTTTTCGAGACGGCAAGACCTGGTTGCCATCTTTTTTGACTTGCGTAAAGCATACGACATGACTTGGCGACATAGTATCCTTGCCACATTGTATGAGTGGGGTCTCCAGGGACCACTCCTGATTTTTATCCAAAACTTTCTGTCGCTCCGTACTTCCTGTGCCCAAGTTGGTGACTCCCATAGATCCATACATGTCCAGGAGAATGGAGTCCCGCAGGGCTCTGTATTGAGTGTCTCTCTATTTTTAGTAGCCATTAATGGTCTAGCAGTAGCTGTTGAGCCCTCCGTCTCACCTTCTCTGTATGCAGACAACTTCTGCATTTCGTACTGCTGCTCCAGTACTGCTGTTGCTGAGCGGCGCCTCCAGGGAGCCATCCACAAGGCGCAGTCATGGGCTCTAGCCCATGGCTTCCAGTTTTCAGCTGCAAAGTTGTGTCTCATGCACTTCTGTCAGCAGCATACCGTTCATCCGGAACCCACACTTTACCTTAATGATGATCCACTCACTGTAGTGGAGACATATAAATTCCTAGGACTGGTTTTTGAGGCCCGATTGACTTGGCTCCCTCATTTTCCTCAGCTTAAGCCTCATTTTCGTCAGTTTAAGCGGAATTTCTGGCACCACCTCAATGCCCTCCGTTGCCTGAGCAACACCAGTTGGTGTTCAGATCGCTGTACGCTGCTGCAGCTCTACAGAGCCCTTGTCCAATTGTGAATTGGTTCAAATGGCTCTGAGCATTATGAGACTTAACATCTATGGTCATCAGTCCCCGAAAACTTAGAACTACTTAAACGTAACTAACCTAAGGACATCACACAACACCCAGTCATCACAAGGCAGAGAAAATCCCTGACCCCGCCGGGAATCGAACCCGGGAACCCAGGCGTGGGAAGTGAGAATGCTACCGCACGACCACGAGCTGTGGACCAATTGTGAATTGACTATGGTAGTGTGGTTTATGGTTCAGCAGCACCTTCAGCATTGCATTTACTCGACCCTGTGCACCACTGTGGGGTTCGACTAGTGACAGGAGCTTTTAGGATGAGTCCGGTGACCAGCTTACTGGTGAAGGATGGTGTCCCTCCACTGCAGATCAGATGTACGCAACTGCTCGCTAGTTACGCAGCACAAATTCATAGTTCCCCTGAGCATCCAAATTACCGTCTCCTTTTCTTGCCCGTGGCAGTCCATTTCCCGCATCGGCGTCCAAGATCAGGAATAACGGTTGCAGTTTGTGTGCGGTCGCTTCTCTCCGAACCGGAGTTCTTCTCTTCACCACCTCTACTTGCGGTCCGTTCACGTACGCCTCGGCTGCAGCTTCGTCTGGATCTTTTGCGTGGCCCTAAGGACCCCATTAATCTCGCCGCTCTCCGCTGTCACTTCCTCTCGATTCTTGACGTGTTTCGGAGCTCTGAAGTGGTTTACACTGACGGCTCAATGAGTGTTGGTCACATAGGCTTTGCATATGTTCATGGAGGACATATTGAGCAGCACTCCTTGCCAGTTGGCTGCAGTGTTTTCACTGCGGAGCTGGCAGCCATATCTCGTGCTCTTGAGTTCATCCGCTCATGCCCTGGTGAGTGTACTGACTCTTTGAGCAGCCTGCAAGATATGGACCAGTGCTACCCTTTCCACCCTCTGGTAGCATCCATTCAGGAGTCCACCTATGTTCTGGAACAGTCCCGCCGTTCCGTCTTGTTTGTGTGGACCCCAGGACACGTCGGAATTCCCGGCAACGGACTTGCCGACAGGCTGGCCAAACAGACGACGCCGAATCCACTTCTGGAGATATGCATCTCCGAAGCTGACTTGCTTTCTTTCTCACACCACAGGGTTTTCCGGGTTTGGGAGACGGAATGGCATAACGGCATGCACAACAAACAGTCATTAAGGAGACTATGAATGTGTGGAAGTCTTCCATGCAGGCCTCTCGCAGGGAATAAGTTGTCCTCTGCCAGCTCCGCATTGGCCATACGTGGCTAACTCATGGTTACCTACTCCGACACGAGGACCCACCTCAGTGTCGCTGTGGCTCCCAAATGACAGTCATCCACCTAATGCTGGACTGCCCACTTTTAAGCCGCTATGCGGCAGACTCTTAACTTTCCCAGCACCCTGCCTTCGGTGTTGGACGACAGTGCCTCCACAGCAGCTTTAGTTTTACGTTTTATCTGTGAGAGTGGGTTTTATACTTCTACGTAGGTTTTAGCACATGTACTTTGTCCCTGTGTGTCCTCCACTCTAGCGCTTTTAGGGTGGAGATTTTAATGTGTTGCAGAGTGGCTGACTTTCCCTTTTTATTCTCGTGGTTGACCAGCCACTGTAATTTGCTTACATGTTTTATTCTCTTCTGTTTCTAGTGTCTCTCTGTTGCTTTCTTGTCCTCTTTTGTTCCTTTTAGTGTTCATTGCCTTCCCTTCGTTCTTGTGGCTTTTTCTTCCTTTCTGCTTTGTGTTATATGTTTCGTCTGTTTTATTCTCACACTTGTGGCATTGTTTTGTTAGGAACAAGGGACCGATGACTTTGTAGTTTCGTCCCTTCTCGTGCCTTTAAACCAACCAACCAGCCAACCAACAAACCATGAAGATATATATGGAAGCATATAGATAGTAGTTTTTCCCTCACACTATTTGCGAATGGAACTGGAAAGGAAGTGACTATAGTTCAATTCTTTTATCTTGGCGGTTCGCGCATGCCCGCCCAGATGCGGGAGATTGCTGCGTTGCCAGTTGTACGCGCCAAGAGAACAGCGCCATAGTATAGTTCGCAAACTTACGTTTAGGGGGGAGCGAGCAGTTTATGAAGTAAAGCCACCACGGCCGCATTAACCCTTTCGCTGCTGCAGAGACGTGCTCCCCGCATTCCGGGCTGTGCGCGATTTTGTCATCACTGCACTGCTCGCCTGTGCAGACACGTGGTGTTTCGACTGCTTTGACACACTTTATCATTCGATTTCACAAAAACTATTTGGCCCAAAAATTTGATTTTTACACATCTTCTTGACTGATACCTCCTCACATAACTGACTTAATTTTGTTTGGATGTTCAACGCAGTTATTGTGCAGCATTACATGTAGTAAACCACTGCACGAAATTTTGAAGAGTTTGCAGAGGTAAAAGTCCATAGCATATACTTTCCATATGGTCGATTTTAGTTGCCACTACAAATTTCAAAAAATTACATTCAAACGAATAAAATTCATAAAGTAAGACACTTCGATATTGTTTTTAAATAAAGAAAATATTAAGCATCGAACAAGATTTGAACTCACAACCTTTCGCTTGGCAACCAAAATATTTAACCATTACGCTAACGCAGCTCATCCTTCAATAAATATCCGGCAGGACTTTAAAATGGCACGCAAAATACCGACAAACACTGCTGGTATGACTATGAATTACTCACATTTCGTCGAAGTACAATAGGAAATAAACAATTACCGCTCTTCTTTATTGCGAAAAAGAGGTTAGTGGGAATGATACAGACACCTTTCCTTGTTATCGCCTGAATTGGAGGCTTATTGCTTGTTTGTTTTAATTAATTAATACAATATGAAGCAATTGGTATAAAGAATGCTTTTTCCAAACTTTCTGTAAAAGAAAGTCTGCTATCAAGACATTGCCTTTGTTCAATTACTTTATTTATGACTGAACGTTTCTAAAACTGAAGTCACTCGTCCGTGCTCTGCACTGCGGTCGAGCTCTGGCAACGTCGTTCTCTGTTCATTGGCTGACTATGTTTTGTGACGTCAGATGCGCTGAACGAACCTAAAGTCAGCCACCGTCGTAAATGATGTGCACTTTAGTAGAGGGACAAGATGTCCTCCGCCATGCACCGTGAAATGGCTTGTGGAGTATGTATGTTAATGAAGGTCTAGTTAATGAATATTACTAGGGGTGTTCAATGTGTAATGCAACACTTTTGTTCTGAAAACCAGTTGGTTTTTTTCAGGATTCCAATACATCAGAGCCGGCCACAGTGTCCAAGATTCATGTTTGCAGCATGTGCAGGCTGTGGGCAGGCCAAGACTCAGCCTCCCACTCTGCTTTGCTCAGTCCTTAGAAGTACGTGGAACAGTGCTATGTTTCATTTAGCATTGCAGTGCGGTATTTTTCAGTTGGTAAAACTCGGAGTTCGGCAGAATCGTACTGTCAGCGCTGTTTAACCTTCGCTGTTTGATCGTGGCGTGAAGGTCCAGTGGCTGTTTGCTCAAAAAGAGGCAATCTAGCGAACTGTCTTCACAATCTGTTAAAATGAATGGGAATGACAGGAGAGAGGGATGAGAATTAGCAATTTGCATAAGCGACAGATACTACATATTTGCTATGAAATGACATTACAATACCATGCAGAAAGAATTTAAAGATTTAGTTGACAATGAAAGAGCAAAGAATTACAATGATCAGCAGATGTAACTCATTGTTCTGTACATCAAAAAGCACTTTCTGCTAAATTTGCTGGCCTGCAGCATGTGAAGAAATTGGTGATACAAATAATAAAAATTTCTGAAGTCGCACACATTATTCCATTCAGAATCAACAGTTTTCAGTGGAACTGAATGAATAGTATGGATACTTCATATATTACTGCAAAGTATGTTGGTTAAGTCAAGGAACATGTCTGGAATGATTTATCAATTTAAAACTTGCTATTGTTTAATTTATTAAGGACAAAGGTGTGCAAGAACAAAAATTAGAATGGAATGTAGACTTCGCGTTTTAAATGGATTTCACTGCACATTGCCCCCAGCAAGATGTTACAAGATGTTACAAAGTAACTTATTTCTGATTTGATGGGGATACATTTAAAAAGAACATCAAATTGTTGAACGCAAAGTTTGAAGAATTCAGTGTGGCCTTGAAGGAATTACAAGAATAGTTTTATAAAGATCTTGAGGGCACTGTCAATCTTACATCTGTTTCTGATCTGTTTTCGAGATCGTTTGCCATTTCAGTTGAAAGCACCACTGTGCATGTGCAGATGTAACTGATTGACCTGCAAGGTAATTCTAGTTGTAATGAGAAATCTTTTTGTGCTAAAACTGCCCAGCATGTCAGCATTGCTTTCCTCAGGTAGAGTTTCCAAGTCTCCATAATGAGGTTGCAAAAACGCTACAATACTTTGATTGACATATTTGTGTGAAGGACCTCTTTTCAATTATGAAATTAAGTAAGTTGTGATATGTGGCAAATTATGTGTCAAACTCAGTGAAATTGTATAGATCTGTCTATACACCAACAGTTTGTACCAGTTAAAAATCATATTATGTCTTCAGTGCACCAAAAATAATTAAAAAATACTGGAAATTTGTTTTGTGTGTGTTCTATGTTGTTGAGAAATGTAAAATATAAAACCAAGTAGCATGCAGTGCGACTGTACTGACATTTTAAATGCAGCACATTCACAGTTTTCCCTCTTACCCCTCTTTGTGCTCAGACAGCGTGGTGTGGTAGTGGGGGAAATGTGAAGGAAAGCTAAGCACTTTGGCACTCGTGTCCGGGCCAGGCCCATGAGCTGAATTCTTGGCCATCCATGCAATACATCATTTTATTCCCCACTCTTTTGGCTACAAAACCCTATTTTACAACGTAATTTCAGTTCAGTGTGGCAGCCTTATGCCATCTTTCAGGGAGGGCTTGTATGCCCGCATGGTACTACTCTACTGGTCGATGTCAGACCTAACATCTTGCTGCATCAATAACCGCCCCATCATCTATGTACTGCTTCCCGTGGAGTGCATCCTTCATTAGGCCAAACAGATGGAAGTTGGAAGGTGCAGCACCTGGGCCGGGCTATAGGGTGGATGAGGAAGAACAGTCCAATGAAGTTTTGTGAGCTCCTCTTGGATGCACAGCCGTATGTGAGGCCTTGCAGTGTCATGAAGAAAGATAAGTTTTTTGCATTTTTGTGACACTGAACACTCTAAAGTCATTTCTTAAATTTTCTGAGGGTAATACTATACATTTCTGAGTTCACTGTTATGGCGTCAAAATGTATAGGCTCTAGGACAGCCACTAAATCTGGCAAAAACCCTGGAATTTCTTAGAAGTCTGGGCTTTTGGTTTTGAGTTAAATTATTGTCATTGTGACTGGTAAGAACTGATACACTAACAAAGAATTTTACTTTAGCCCACTACTACAGCAAACTACTGCACCAATAAAACATAAATGAGAGAAAAACACCAATATAAAACTTAAGTTACAAAGAAAATGCACCACTTGCAACAAAACACGGTGCACACAACTGTCTGCCAGCAACAAAATGTGTCAAAGGCTTTAGGACAAAGACTATGCAATACTCCATAACAACAAACTGCTTTCGATGAGCGTGGCATCACAACAGTTTAAATTCTAACAGGTTGCGGGAAAATTTGTGAAACGTAGTTTGAGAAACTTTACTTTAAATGTAAATATACTTTTATACAAGATAAATTATGTTAAGTGTCGGACTCTGCAATGAATTTTTTAAATCACAGAGTGTTTGACTTTCATTCAAACCTTAACACTTTGTTGACCAGTCACTTGGAAAAATTTTGAGCACAGAAGACCAGCCATTGATGCCACTATTTCAAATTTTACCAGCACATTTGCGTTTGATATGTCGTGCAGTAGCATTCTCGCTTCCTGAGTACGGGGTCCCGGGTTCAATTCCTGGTGGGGTCAGGGATTTTCCTTGCCTCAAGATTATTGGGTGTTGTTGTGTCATCTTCATAATCATCATTCGTCCCCATTATGGTCAGAGGAAGGCAATGGCAGTTGCGATGACCGGGTGGACTATCTCACAAGTGTTATCCTTACTGCTGCAGAACTCTTTGCAATTCTTCAGTTCCACGTCATGTCCCATTCCCTTGGTGGACTGAGGCATGTCACAACGCAATTCATGCGCGGAGACGTGCTTTCTGCATTTTTAACTGCAACCCTGTGCTGGAAAATTGCATTCATTATTTCCAGCGTGCAAAGTGTCGTCGAGTTCTTCGGGATAGCAAGAGAGCTAGTAGGATTTTGTTCACTAGTTCTTTTAACAGTTCCACACCTTTCTCTGTTGTTTGGGCCAACCTCTGATGGCTCTCTGGAACAAAGATCCATTCCCCCATTTCTGTCCTGACAGTAGGCGCCGCTGTCATCGTGGATCCTATTGCTATCTCCAACACCTTGGGCCGCCATTTTGCGGAAGTTTTGATCTCTTCCCACTATCACCCTGCCCTTATCCATAGGAGGCTCAGGTGATACCCTCCTCTTCTCAGAATCGTGAGTGCTACAATGCCGCCTTCACTATGAGGTGGTAGCTAGATCATGCTCTCAGTTCATCCCGGTCCTCCACCCCAGGACCAGACACTATCCACAGTGATTTCCCTACATCTACATCTACATCTACATTTATACTCCGCAAGCCACCCAACGGTGTGTGGCGGAGGGCACTTTACGTGCCACTGTCATTACCTCCCTTTCCTGTTCCAGTCGCGTATGGTTCGCGGGAAGAACGACTGTCTGAAAGCCTCTGTGCGCGCTCTAATCTCTCTAATTTTACATTCGTGATCTCCTCGGGAGGTATAAGTAGGGAGAAGCAATATATTCGATACCTCATCCAGAAACGCACCCTCTCGAAACCTGGCGAGCAAACTACACCGCGATGCAGAGTGCCTCTCTTGCAGAGTCTGCCACTTGAGTTTATTAAACATCTCCGTAACGCTATCACGGTATAGGTCGAACGAGTGTTTTGTAAGCCACCTCCTTTGTTGATGGACTACATTTTCTAAGCACTCTCCCAATGAATCTCAACCTGGTACCCGCCTTACCAACAATTAATTTTATATAATCATTCCACTTCAAATCGTTCAGCACGCATACGCCCAGATATTTTACAGAAGTAACTGCTACCAGTGTTTGTTCCGCTATCATATAATCATACAATAAAGGATCCTTCTTTCTATGTATTCGCAATACATTACATTTGCCTATGTTAAGGGTCAGTTGCCACTCCCTGCACCAAGTGCCTATCCGCTGCAGATCTTCCTGCATTTCGCTACAATTTTCTAATGCTGCAACTTCTCTGTATACTACAGCATCATCTGCGAAAAGCCGCATGGAACTTCCGACACTATCTACTAGGTCATTTATATATATTGTGAAAAGCAATGGTCCCATAACACTCCCCTGTGGCACGCCAGAGGTTACTTTGTCTGTAGACGTCTCTCCATTGATAACAACATGCTGTGTTCTGTTTGCTAAAAACTCTTCAATCCAGCCACACAGCTGGTCTGATATTCCGTAGGCTCTTACTTTGTTTATCAGGCGACAGTGCGGAACTGTATCGAACGCCTTCCGGAAGTCAAGAAAAATAGCATCTACCTGGGAGCCTGTATCTAATATTTTCTGGGTCTCATGAACAAATAAAGCGAGTTGGGTCTCACACGATCGCTGTTTCCGGAATCCATGTTGATTCCTACATAGTAGATTCTGGGTTTCCAAAACCGACATGATACTCGAGCAAAAAACATGTTCTAAAATTCTACAACAGATCGACGTCAGAGATATAGGTCTATAGTTTTGCGCATCTGCTCGACGACCCTTCTTGAAGACTGGGACTACCTGTGCTCTTTTCCAATCATTTGGAACCCTCCGTTCCTCTAGAGACTTGCGGTACACGGCTGTTAGAAGGGGGGCAAGTTCTTTCGCGTACTCTGTGTAGAATCGAATTGGTAGCCCGTCAGGTCCAGTGGACTTCCCTCTATTGAGTGATTCCAGTTGCTTTTCTATTCCTTGGACACTTATTTCGATGTCAGCCATTTTTTCGTTTGTGCGAGGATTTAGAGAAGGAACTGCAGTGTGGTCTTCCTCTGTGAAACAGCTTTGGAAAAAGGTGTTTAATATTTCAGCTTTACGCGTGTCATCCTCTGTTTCAATGCCATCATCATCCCGTAGTGTCTGGATATGCTGTTTCGAGCCACTTACTGATTTAACATAAGACCAGAACTTCCTAGGATTTTCTGTCAAGTCGGTACATAGAATTTTACTTTCAAATTCACTGAACGCTTCACGCATAGCCCTCCTTACGCTAACTTTGACATCGTTTAGCTTCTGTTTGTCTGAGAGGTTTTGGCTGCGTTTAAACTTGGAGTGAAGCTCTCTTTGCTTTCGCAATAGTTTCCTAACTTTGTTGTTGTACCACGGTGGGTTTTTCCCGTCCCTCACAGTTTAACTCGGCACGTACCTGTCTAAAACGCATTTTAGGATTACCTTGAACTTTTTCCATAAACACTCAACATTGTCAGTGTCGGAACAGAAATTTTCGTTTTGATCTGTTAGGTAGTCTGAAATCTGCCTTCTATTACTCTTGCTAAACAGATAAACCTTCCTCCCTTTTTTTATATTCCTATTAACTTCCATATTCAGGGATGCTGCAACGGCCTTATGATCACTGATTCCCTGTTCTGTACATACAGGGTCGAAAAGTTCGGGTCTGTTTGTTATCAGTAGGTCCAAGATATTTTCTCCACGAGTCGGTTCTCTGTTTAATTGCTCGAGGTAATTTTCGGATAGTGCACTCAGTATAATGTCACTCGATGCTCTGTCCCTACCACCCGTCCTAAACATCTGAGTGTCCCAGTCTATATCTGGTAAATTGAAATCTCCACCTAAGACTATAACATGCTGAGAAAATTTATGTGAAATGTATTCCAAATTTTCTCTCAGTTGTTCTGCCACTAATGCTGCTTAGTCGGGAGGTCGGTAAAAGGAGCCAATTATTAACCTAGTTCGGTTGTTGAGTGTAACCTCCACCCATAATAATTCACAGGAACTATCCACTTCTATTTCACTACAGGATAAACTACTACTAACAGCGACGAACACTCCACCACCGGTTGCATGCAATCTATCCTTTCTAGACACCGTCTGTACCTTTGTAAAAATTTCGGCAGAATTTATCTCTGGCTTAAGCCAGCTTTCTGTACCTATAATGATTTCAGCTTCGGTGCTTTCTATCAGCGCTTGAAGTTCTGGTACTTTACCAACGCAGCTTCAACAGTTGACAATTACAATACCGATTGCTGCTTGGTCCCCGCATGTCCTGACTTTGCCCCGCACCCGTTGAGGCTGTTCCCTTTCTGTACTTGCCCAAGGCCATCTAACCTAAAAAACCGCCCAGCCCACGCCACACAACCCCTGCTACCCGTGTAGCCGCTTGTTGCGTGTAGTGGACTCCTGACCTATCCAGCGGAACCCGAAACCCCACCACCCTATGGCGCAAGTCGAGGAATCTGCAGCCCACACAGTCGCAGAACCGTCTCAGCCTCTGATTCAGACCCTCCACTCGGCTCTGTACCAAAGGTCCGCAGTCAGTCCTGTCGACGATGCTGCAGATGGTGAGCTCTGCTTTCATCCCGCTAGCGAGACTGGCAGTCTTCACCAAATCAGATAGCTGCCAGAAGCCAGAGAGGATTTCCTCCGATCCATAGCGACACACATCATTGGTGCCGACATGAGCGACCACCTGCAGATGGGTGCACCCTGTACCCTTCATGGCATCCGGAAGGACCCTTTCCACATCTGGAATGACTCCCCCCGGTATGCACACGGAGTGCACATTGGTTTTCTTCCCCTCTCTTACTGCTATTTCCCTAAGGGGCCCCATTACGCGCCTGACGTTGGAGCTCCCAACTACCAGTAAGCCCACCCTCTGCGACTGCCCGGATCTTGCAGACTGAGGGGCAACCTCTGGAACAGGAGAAGCAGCCATGTCAGGCCGAAGATCAGTATCAGCCTGAGACAGAGCCTGAAACCGGTTCATCAGACAAACTGGAGAGGCTTTCCGTTCAGCCCTCCGGAATGTCTTTCGCCCCCTGCCACACCTTGAGACGACCTCCCACTCTACCACAGGTGAGGGATCAGCCTCAATGCGGGCAGTATCCCGGGCAACCACAGTCTTAGTCCGATCAGGGGATGCGTGGGACGAGCTGGCCGCCCCCGACAAACCCCCATCCGGACCCCCACAGTGATGCCCATTGGCAACAGCCTCAAGCTGTGTGACCGAAGCCAACACTGCCTGAAGCTGGGAGCGAAGGGATGCCAACTCAGCCTGCATCCGAACACAGCAGTGGCAGTCCCTATCCATGCTAAAAACTGTTTTGCAAAGAACGTCTGAACTAATCTACAGAGAGAGCAAACAAATCAACAAAATTTAAACGGTTATTAAAATACAAGATTGCCTAGTAAATGCAGTAATGCTGCTACTTGCGCTCCAGGCAAATGCCGGGATGGTTCCTTTCAAAGGGCACGGCCGACTTCCTTCCCCATCCTTCCCTAATCCGATGAGACCGATGACCTCGCTGTCTGGTCTCCTTCCCCAAAACAACCAACCAACCACTATCCACATTCAGATGTTACAGCACCTCTCTTGCGGGCAAGCACTTCTTGCTTAACACATACAACCACATCTTGGCTGAGGGCACATTTTCTGGATGCTGGCGTGAAGCTACTGTCATACCCAATAAGGACAAAAACCTTCCTTCTAGCTACCGCACCATCTCTCTTACCAGTTGAGTTTCCAAGGTGATAGAACGTATGATTCATGCCCGGCTGGTGTGGTGGCTCGAATCTCGCCATTTACTCAAGAATGTACAGTGTGGATTTAGAGCGCGGCGTTCTGCACTTGACCAACTCATTACTTTGTCCACCCATGTCATGAATGGTTTTCTGCAGAAGTCCCAGGCTGTGGCTGTGTTTTTCGATTTCGAGAAGACTGACGATACCTGCTGGAGAACTGGTATCCTCCATACTCTTTACACGTGGGGCTTCCGTGGGGGCCTACCCTGTTCTTTTCGGGCATTTTTACAGGACGAGTTTTCAAGGTGCGTGGAGGTTGTGCTTTGTCGGACACTTTTATTCAGGCAAATGGTGTACTTCAGGGTTCCGTCTTGAGCATCATCCTCTTTGCTATCGCCATTAACCCTATCATGGCCTGTCTCCTGCCAGGCATAGCCAGCTCTCTTTTTGTCGATGATTTTGCCATCTATTGCAGTTCTCCACAGACCTGTCTCATTGAGCGACATCTTCAGTGCTTTCTTGATCGTCTTCACTCCTGGAGCATCGCCGATGGCTTTTGCTTTTCCACTTACAAAACCGTCTAAATTTCTGGCAGTGAAAATGGTTTCCCCCACATCTCTACATCTTGGGCCTGTTGCCCTTCCGTTTGTTGGCACTACGAAATTCCTTGGGCTAATGCTTGATACAAAACTCGCTTGATCCTCCCATGGATCTTACCTGTCAGCCCGCTGTACACAGTCCCTCAATGACCTAAGTGTCCTCAATTGTACTTCTTGGGGTGCCGATCGAACCACCCTCCTTCATTTGTACCGGTTCCTTGTCCATTTGAAACTCAGCTGTGGGTGCTTTGTTTATGCACCCAGCATGCCCATCCCTTTTACGCTGTCTCTACACTATCCATCATCGTGGCATCCGTTTGGCGACAGGCATATTTTACACCAGCCCGGTTGAGAGTCTGTATGCTGAAGCTGCTGAACTACCACTGTCGTACCGCCGTGACTTTCTCCTCAGCAGGTATGCGTGCCGTTCGTCTGCCATGCGTGGCCACCCTTCCTATACTTCCTCCTTTGATCGTCAGTATGGGGCTCATCCCTCTTCTCTGTTACCTCCTGGAGTCCGTTTTTGCCACTTGCTACCGGTGGCTTAACTTCACGCTACCTGCAACTTTCCCTTTGGGTGTGAACCCTTCACCACCTGGGATTCGTGAAGCAGCCAATGTTAACCTGAGCCTTCATTTGCTTCCTAAGGACACTACTCTAGCCTTGGTCTATCGCCTTCAGTTTCACGACCTTTGCATGGAACCTAGTGATAGTACCTTTGTATACACTGATGGCTCTTGGACAGACCATGGGGTTGGGTGTGCATTCGTCATTGGCACCTATGTCTTTCGATATCGGGTTCTGGCTAACTCCTCAGTATTTACAGCCGAGCTTCTCTCCTTGTATCAGGCCGCAGAGTACATCCGGCGACACAGCCTTCCCAACTGTGTCCTCTGCTCTGAGTCACTCAGTGCCCTTCAAAGTCTCTCTGCTCTGTACACTGCTCATCCCTTAGTGCAGTGGGTACAGGAAAACTGTCACTTGCTCACTCTTGGTGGAGCCAATGTCATGTTTCTGTGGGTCCCTGGTCATGTTGGTCTGCCAGGAAACGAGGCTGCAGTCCTCTTACATCAGCCCGTGAGTACCTCTATTCCCTCCGATGATCTCTGCGTTGCCATCTGTCAGGAGGTGGTGTCCCTTTGGCATTGCCAATGGTCCCCCCTTCATGGGAATAAGCTTGCATATTAAGCCTCTCCCAGCACCTTGGACGACCTCCTCTTGGCCCTCCAACTGAGAGGAGATTATTTTAACTTGGCTGCATATTGGGCACTGCCTTTTTTAGCCATCGTCATTTGCTCAGTGGCGCTGCCCCACCACTGTGTACACATTGTGCCCAAATTTTAACTGTCTGCCACTACCTGCTGGAATGCCCTTTTTTTACTAATTTACGTTCCATCTTGGGTTTGCCGTGTAATTTATCAGCTGTTTTAGCAAATGATGTGCAGGCTGTTGCCCACATTTTACTTTTTATCCACAGAAGAAATATGGCGAAATCCATTTAATTTTTAGTTTGGGATCTCCATTTTTGTATGGCATTTTTTTAGTCCTTTTTCCATGTGCCTTGTTTAGATTTCTTCTATTCTTTCCATTGGGACTGACATCTACTCGTTTCCCTTGTCTCTGTGTTTGCGTCCTATAGTTTTGACTTGGGTGCATCTGACCTCAGTTATTTTTTGCATCCTAAAACAAAACGAAACAAAACAGAACAATGAACTGCTTTCTCAGTTACCTGCCTTATCAATTTCTCTTGAGTATTGAGTCCCTGGTATTTGGAATTGATGCAGGTGAACACAAAGCTCTGCTGTAATCTTGGATTAACACTTTTTGGATGCTTGTATATTACTCAAGTCGAAAGTAATATGTCAAGTGTTTGAATTTTTTTTCCCAAAAGAAATTACGTAAGTTTTAGTTTAAATTTAGTATTACTTCAGGCTACCAGGAAATAAAACATTCTATCAGCTGTTATTGGAAAGTTCTTGTAGAATTTAAATACTGATGACCATAGATTTTAAGTCCCATAGTGCTCAGAGCCATTTGAACCATAAAAAAAACCACAAACACACACACACACACACACACACACACACACACACACAAATCTATGCTCCTACAGGGTACTGTCTGGACTAAGACTGCAAGTGCTCTTTTTTGGCAGTCGAATTGGCTGTTGTCAGGGTAGTATCAGGTGGAGTGGGTAGGGAGGCAAGGAGAGAGATTGGTGATGGGTGGCTAGTGGCTCAGAGGGATGCGGCCAGTTTGCCTGCTTGGAGTGTGTGAGGGAGGGGTGGCAAGTACATGGGCTGGCCTGATTGTAGCAGCTGGTGGGAAGCGGCACATGCTGAAGGTGATATGGGTACATGAATTAGAAGGGGATGACAGGTTGGGGTCGCACCTACAACTACTTTTCCTTTGAGGGGAAAGTTAACGAACAACTTAGTGGCACAACCATGGGCACCTTTATGACACCCTCCTATGCCGACCTCTTTATGGGCTATCTAGAGGAAACCTTCCTACCTCCAAAAACTCTCAACCCCTAGTCTGGTTCAGGTTCATTGATATCTTCATAATCATTCCTTCACAACCTCAACACCTTTTCTCCCATCCCCTTCACTTGGTCCTCCTGTACCCAACATGCTGCCTTCCTGGACGTTGACCTCCACATCTCTGATGGCTCTATCCACACCTCTATCTGCTTGAAACCCACTGACCCCCAGCAGTGCCTGAATTTTGACAGCTGTCATCCTTTCCACAGCAAGAAATGCCTGCTGTACAACCTAGCCATATATGAATGACATACCTGTAGTGACAAGAATTCCCGTGTCCAGTGTGCTGAAGGCCTCACAAAGGCCTTCACAGACAGGCAATACCCCCCAAACCTAGTCCACAGAGGGATTTCTGTGCCATATTGACACATGCAACCAGTCCTCCCACCACACCCAAGAATCAGCTACAAAGGAGTGCCCCCAATGTCACCTATTATACCCCAGACTGGAACAATTGAACCATTTCCTTTGCCAAGGCTTTAACTATATCTCATCCTACCCAAGATCCTTCCCCCCCCCCCCCCTTTCTTCCACAATCCTCTCAAAGTGGTGTTTCATCGCCCATCAAACCTACACAACATTCTAGTCCTAACCATGTGCCTCGGGGATAATATCCCTGTGACAGACAAAGATACAAGACCTGCCAAATCCACCCACCCAGCACCTCCTCCTCCAGTCTTATCACAGGCTTATCCTACCCTATCAGAGACCGGACCACCAGCAAAAGCAGCCATATCATATTTCAACACTGCTCAGCTCTTTATGTTGGTATGATTGTCTATCAGCTGTCCACCAGGATGAACGGCCACCGCCATACTGTTGTCAAGAACAAAGTTGACCACCTAGTGCCCAAAATGCAGCTGAGCACTGCATGTTTAAATCCAATGGCTGCTTCACAAATTGAGCCATCAGGTGCCTTCCCTCCACCACCAACTCCTCTAAACTATGCGGGTGGGAGTTACCTTTACAACACATTGTCCACACCCATAATCATCCTGGACTCAATCCGATATCTCACTGTCCCTACACCCTCCTCCCAACAGTTTCCCTTTCCTCCATCCTGTCACCCCTTCCAGTTCATATCCCCAGTTCACCTTCAGCATGTGCCGCTTTCCACTGGCCAATACAATCATGCCACCTATATACCTGTCGCCTGTCCCTACTGCATTCCTAACTGTCAAACTGGCTGCCTCCCTGCGAGCTGCTAGCCACCCACCCCCCAGTGCCTCTCCCCGCTTTAATCTACCTCTCCTGATAGTGGCCCCACCACAACCAGTCAACCTGCCAAAAAATAGCATTTGCACTGTTAGTCCTGTCGCCACCGTGTAGGGGCATAGGCATGTGCGTGCGTGTTACTGTAGATCATCAAAGGATAACTTTGAAAGCTAGTCAGTTTTCTTTCTTTTGTGTTTGCCTATCAACCACTGTAACACTTCTGCCGAGTGGGGTCTTCAGGGCCTGCTCCAGATTTTTATCTGCCAGTTCCTGTTCCATCGGTTGTTCAGGGTTCGGGTTGGTACCATTTTCAGTTCTCCAAAGACCCAGGAGAATGACATCCCACAGGGTTCTGTATTGAATGTACTTCTATTCCTCATTGCTATAAATGGACTTGTGGTGTCTGTCGGTCCTTTGGTCACCCCTGCTCTGTATGTGGATGATTTCTGCATTTGGGTTGGTTCCTCTTTGATGGCCTCTGCAGAGTGGCAGCTCTAGGGAGCTACACGGCATGCCTCTGCATGGGCCCTCTCACACGGGTTTCAATTCTCTCCTTTAAAATCGCAGATGGTCCACTTCTGTCTCTGTACTACGATCCACCCCGATCTGGAGCTCTACCTCGATGCATAATGATTACCTGTGGTCCCACAGTTTCGTTTGCTGGGTCTTCTTTTCGACAACAAGCTCACTTGACTGCCTCATATTAGACTTCTGAAGGTAGGATGTTTTTGTAAACTCAATGTCCTTCGCTTACTTGCCCACATCTCTTGGGGTGCGGACCGCTCCATCCTTCTCCGCCTTTATCGAGCCTTGGTGCTGTCTTGCTCGGACTATGGTTCTCAAGTTTATGGTTCAGCTGCTCCTTCCACACTGCGCTTTCTGGATCCCATCCACCATCATGGTATCCGTTTGGCCACTGGTGCCTTCCCTACTAGCCCTGTTGATAGTCTCCTGGTTGAAGCTGGGATCTCCCCCCTTTCTGTTTGGTGGTCCCAGCTTCTGGTTTCTTATGGAATTGCTGTCCATTCCTCCCCCACTCATCCTTCCTTTCCTGTTCTGTTCCCAGACCAAGGATGTTGCCCACCTGATTCCCGCCCTCAGGCGGGTTTACCAGTTGGGCTCTGCCTTGCGTCTCTCCGCCATGATTTTAATGGTGTTCCATTGTGCTTTCGACCAAATTTTATGGGAGTTTTTGGGTGCTGTTGTTTTTTACACTGATGGCTCTAAATCTGCTGATTGTGTGGGATATGCCTTCACGTCCTCTGTTGGCATGGAAAATCATCTCCTGCCAACTACATGTGCCGTGTTTACTGCGGAATTGATGGCAATTTCCCAGGCCCTTACCTTTATTAAACAGTTCCAACTCCACCATGTTTTGCTATGTACGGACTCGAGTGGCCTTCTTGCTATTGACCGGGGTTTTTCCTGCCATCCCTTGGTCTCGACCATCCACAACTGTCTCGCTTATCTTCACTGTGCTGTTGTTCCGTTGACTTCCTTTGGGTCCCTGGTAATGTGGGTATACCAGGTAATGAGCTTGCTGATTGTTTAGCTCTGTGAGCAGTCACTGACGCTCCCCTTCTCTGTAACCCCTCATGGGGCGGATTTACGGCTTCACATCAAATCCCACTTCACACAATCATGGGCCAACTCTTGGGAGGCTACCTCCCTGTCTATTAAACTTCATGCAATTAAGGTGACACCTGTCCTGTGGCGTTTTTCCTTCCATCTCTCCCAAAAGGACTAGACCACCCTGTGTCATCTCCACATTGGCCATACCAGGCTGACCCATGGTTTTCTTTTGCGTAATGAGCCACCACCACTTTGTGATTGTGGAGCCTTCCAGTCAGTAGCCCACTTTTGGTGGAATGCCCCCTTCTTTTGGCTCTGCGTACTAAGTACAGACTTCCCCACACTTTACCTTTAATGTTGGCAAAAGATTCGCGGATGGTCGAACTGGTTCTCTGTTTCCTCCATGAAAGTGGTTTTTATTCTCAGTTTTAAGGTTTTTAATCTCGCTCTGGAGTACCGAGCGAGGTGGCACAGTGGTTAGCACACTGGACTCGCATTCGGGAGGACGACGGTTCAAACCCGTCTCCGGCCATCCTGATTTAGGTTTTCCGTGATTTCCCTAAATCGCTTCAGGCAAACGCCGGGATGGTTCCTTTGAAAGGGCACGGCCGATTTCCTTCCCAATCCTTCCCTCACCCGAGCTTGCGCTCCGTCTCTAATGACCTCGTTGTCGACGGGACGTTAAACACTAATATCCTCCTCCTCCTCTCGCTCTGGAGTAGGGGCAGGGTGATGAGGGTTGGGGTGTCTCCCACTGTAAGCTGTGTTTGGAGATCCCTGACTCCCCTCCTTGGCCAAGATCCTCTTTTCTTTCCCTTTTACTCTGTTTTTATCACTTTTTAGAATTGGTTAGTCTCCTTTTACAATACACACTTCTACATTCTAGCAGTTGAACACTTTTGAATAGCAGGTGGTCTTGCCTGTACTGCATCAGATGTGGAATATTTCCTGCCTCTAGCATAGCCTTAGAGTTGCTCACTTCTTGACTTCCCTCATTTTGTTTTCACCATTGACAACACGACTGCACTTCTATGTTTTTTAGCCTTTTAGCTTTTATTGTTTTGACTTTTCTGAGATGTCAGTCTGTCTCAATGGACCACATTTGAAACAAGGGACTGATAATCTTGCTGTTTGGTCCCTTCAACCCCAATCAAACAACCAACCATTTCTTGCATAGTTTTCTGCTTGTTGAGTTCCTTCCCAGATGTGAAATCCTCAGTGCAGTACAGTACTGTGGAACATGGAGGAAACTTTGATGTGCAATTCAAAACAAAAGGTGTGGAATGCTCAGTCCTGGCATTGTGTTGCTTCATTAAATGCATGTCCCCATTCTGCTGGTTTCACACAAAACCTTGTTCAGAAATTCGGTTGGAAGCGGTTCGATCACCTTACTGTACAGCCCTGACCTTGCACCTTCTGGCTATCATTTGTTCTTGAATGTAAAGCTCAAGTTTGGAGGAAGGTGCTTTGACAGCGTTGGTACTCAGAAAAAACTCTGTTCATCATTGACTGTCTTCACTGGCAAACATCTTTCTATGAACTGGACATAGAAAAGTTGGTTTCCGTCTATGACAAATGTCTGAACAATGGTGGCAACTATGTAGAAAAATAGTCTAAGAAATGCTCTTTCTTGTAAAAATAAATTTTAGTTTGAAAAAAATGTTTTATGAGGTTTTTTATTTTTTTATTTTTTCCCCAAAACAATACTTACATTCCGGACATGCCTCATAAATTAATTTATTTATGCAATAATATATCTTTAATAGTATAATTGATATTACCTATCCCATGTGCGAGATTGTCCTCCTCTATAGCTTTGTGCTCTATTCTGTAAGTTAAACAGCCAGATTAAAAAGGGGTGATTTCCAGTGTACTGATATTTCAGTGAGTGTGACCACCTTATTGCAGCAACTTTCCCAATTTCTTATTCTACTTGGGTACTTCAATCCACACTACCTCCTTTACGGGCATACCACTTCTTCTGGTAGGAGTCTTCTGACTGACCAACTTCTTATTGGCCGTGAACTGTGCATCGACAGTGAATCCACTTCTGTGCCCCCATGACATCTTTTCGCCTGTCGATCTACCATCTCTTCCCCCAATCTCATGGCTTTTCTGTGTTGGTCACTACATGATACTGCCAGATAGATTGACTACCACAGCGGCTGCTTTGAAGAGCCAACTGGCAGATGTATAACTATACTGTTAACTTCGCCCCCTCTTTATTAGACTGCATTGATGAGGATATGGAAGATCTCTGATGCGATCACCCATGCTGCTAGAGCTGCTGTTCCCCATTTTACGGGTCCCCTCCATCACCGACTGGTGCCATGGTGGACTAAAGACATTTCAATAGCTGTTCAGGATTGCCAAAGTATGTTGCAACATTTCTAGCAACATCTTTCGCAGACGATCTGTATCACCTTTAAGTGACTTCATGCTAAGGCTTACTACCTAATTAAACACAATAGTAAGAAATTCTAGGAGTGCTAAGTCTCCTCCTTGGGAACATATGCCTCTGTACCTCAGGTGTGGGCCAAGCTCTGTAGTTGACTGGACTGCCAAAGATTTACAACTTTCCGTCCCCCTTCATGACGATGGTGGTGACCTCTTCTTATGTGACTGCTTTCAAGATGCGTAAGCGACGAAATGAAAACATCCCCTTATTGTTCACATCTTGGCATGCCGAATTATGTAATGAATCTTTCACTGATACAAGTCTGACTGTTACTCAACTGCTGCCTTTTCTCAGGATATTAAGCCGTATTTGGCTCAATGGTGTCTTCCCTTCACAGTGGCAAGTTAGTGTCATTGTTCCGTCATTAAGCTGATCAAAATCCAATTTCCATTGATAGTTACTATCTGTTTAGATGGACCGATGGTCTCTGCAAACTGGTTGAAAGGTTGGTTGCCTGCCAGTTATGCTGGGATCTTGAATGTTATGACCGCTCTTTCCGTGTGCCGCTCTTTCCGTGTGCCGCTCTTTCCGTGTGCCGCTCTTTCCGTGTGCCGCTCTTTCCGTGTGCCGCTCTTTCCGTGTGCCGCTCTTTCCGTGTGCCGCTCTTTCCGTGTGCCGCTCTTTCCGTGTGCCGCTCTTTCCGTGTGCCGCTCTTCCCGTGTGCCGCTCTTTCCGTGTGCCGCTCTCTTTTTCCTCTGCTGGGGTGTTTGGGGCCATTCTTTCTTTCCTCCTTTCCTTCATATCTTTTTTTCTCCTCCCTGTGTGTGCCTGATGGCCACCCATGCGTTTGTTGCATTGCAAGAGACTGAGTAATTGGTAATTCCCAGCCCTGAGTTGGAATATAGGCCCCCCATGTACCCCCTGGTACAGGCCACGCCCAGGGAGGGGTGATTGCTTGAGCTGTTACCTTCCTCTTCTGCCGATTGGTCCCTCTGTCTGTCGTTCGGGAGGTGTGACCTGAGGTGAGGACAATCACCTGAGGCGGGGAGTTCCCCTTTGGAGGGGCCCTGGCTGGAAGGAGCGCACAATCGGAGACGCTGGCAATCGTGGGTGACTTTCTCCCAATGACTGACTTTCCTTCTCTTTCTCTGAGTGTTTCCCGTAAACGAAAGTGGAATGAGGCTCCTGCCTCAATGTCTCTTCCTGTTGCACCTCGATATCTAGTGGTCTTACGTTTAGACGAAAACCAGACTTTTACTACTGAAAACCCCTTTGTTATACAGAAAGGCGTTGATGGCATCATCGGCCCGGTGAAGTCATGCTCTCGACTCCGCAGTGGTACTCTGCTTTTGGAAATTGATAGTGCTCTCCAGGCCCAGAAACTATTCAAGGCCCAAATCATCCACAAATATCGTTTAAAAGTGGAGTCTCACAAGGACACTTAACTCGTCCCGTGGTGTTATCTACAACTGGCTGTTGGATGGTTTGACAGAGTGTGAAATAACTAATTATCTATTGGATCAGGGTGTTAATGCTGGTCATCGAGTTATGAAAAAGGAAGCTGCCTCGCACATTGTTCCTGACTTTAGTTCAGTTAACGATTCCTACCAAGATAAATGCAGGCCCCATGCGCCTGTAAATTCCCAATCCGTTCAGATGTTATAAATGCCACCAGTTCAATCATACCAGAACGTCATGTAGAAATGCAGCCAAATGTGTCACTTGCAGCAGGGATGCACACAAAGGCACCTGTCCACCTCCTTCCCCCCACTGCGTTAATTGTCATGGAGACCATGCTGCTTCTTCTTGTCTTGTCCCATCTATCAAGACAAGCGGGCTGTTCAGGTGATAAGAGTGAAGGAGAAGGTACCTTTTCCTGTTGCCCGGAAACTGTCGGCAAGCCGTAAATCGACTGTCCCTTCGTCTGGAAGCTACAGCACCGTGTTAGCCTCTCCCCATCCCACGAAAAACATGGCTACGCAAACTTGTAACTTACAGTTCAGTTTGATGGTGGCCTTCAAGCTGACACTCCATCTCCCGCTTCCCTGGCTGCGGATTCTGCTACCCGTTCTTCACCCTCACTGACGAAGACAGTTGCAATGCAGCCAGTGAACCGTCAATTCATAAAGGAATATTCCCAAGAAGATTTCTTGCGTACCTCGAGTTTGCAGCCGTCTGGCCATTCTGCCAATTGCCAAAAGCTAAAACAATCATCTAAAGGCAAACAGTCTTCCCCCTCTTTGACTCGTCAGCCCTTTTCAACTGATCGACACCGGGGAAGCTCCATTGATCCTGCTGAATTGATGGACAAAGATCCTCCACCTGTGGATTCCAGTGGCCATCCTCCCTCGACAGCTCACCCTAAGCGGCCGTCGAGGTGAGTGTTTCTTCTTCATTCTCCGGTTTTCCTAAATTTTATGGCCCTTTTACAATGAAATATCCATGGCCTTCAGTCTAACAGGGTGTACCTCCAGCTGCTCCTGCGATCGCAATGTTCGCTTGTAGTTGGGGTCATGCTGCTTCTACGAGATGATGTTTGTCATCATCCTATCCCATTGCACACCCACCTGCAAGCAGTTGCTGTCCGAGTTTTCCTTCCCGAATTTACCTTTTTCCTCTGCACTATTTACATCCCTTCGTTTTCTGCTGTCACTAGGGCAGACCTGATGTAGCTTGTTGCTCAGCTTCCTCCACCCTTTCTACTCCTCGTTGACACCAGTGCCCATCATCCTCTTTGAGGCTTGCCTGTCGCCTGCCCGAGAGGTTTTTTTTTTTGGCAGTTCTTCTTAATCATCTTAATCTTGTGTGCCTTAACGCTGGCAAAGTCACATTTCTCCCTGATTTCACGCACACTTATTCCCACTTAGACCTTTCGATCTGCTGTGCCCAGCTCGCTCGACTTCTCAAGTGGTGTGCTCTTTCCGATACTTAATCGAGTGACCACTTCCCTTGTGTGACTCGCCTGTACACTCATACCCCACCACAGCTGCCCGTTCATTGGTAATTCTCTCTTGCTGACTGGAGGTTATATTTCTCCTTGGCAGTCTTTGACAAACGGCCAATTCCAGCTGTGATTATCAGGTCGAGCACCTCATGGATGTTATTCTCTCAGCTGCCAAATCCTCTAGCCCTCATACTACTACTTCTCTTCATTGGGTCCGGGTCCCTTGGTGGATTGTGGAGTGCAGCAATGTGATTCGTGTCCGACGACATGCGCTTCGTGTCTTTCACTGTCGTCCTATGTTAACGAACTACATCCGCTACAAACAACTACGTGCACAGTGCCGTTGCACTATTAAGGAAAGCAGGAAGGCATGCTGGGTTTCCTTCACCAGCTCGTTCAACAGATTTACTTTACTTTACTTGGGGTGTCCTGCACTGGCTTTTCGGGACTACCACCCCCTCCCTGATTCCTGGTCTGACTGTGGCGGGAAACGTCATAGTCGACCCTGTTGATATTTCCAGTGCTTTGGGCCGGTACTTTGCGGAGGTTTCTAGCTCCACCCACTACCATCCTGCCTGCCTTCCTCGGAAACAGGCGGAGGAGGCTCGTGCAACCTCTTTCCTCTCTTTGAATCGAGAATGCTACAATACTCCTTTTACTATGAGGGAGCTCGAGCGTGTTCTCTCCTCATCCTGGTCTTCTGCTCCTGGGCCCGATACAATCCACGTCCTCATGCTGCAGAATCTTCCTCCTGCGGGAAAACGCTTTCTCCTGAATACCTACAACTGTATTTTGACTGACAGTGTATTTCCCACGCTTTGGCATGGAGCTACTATTGTTCCCCTACCTAAGCCTGGTAGAGATAAAATCTCTTCCTTCCAGCTATCGTCCAATTTCCCTTAGCAGCAGCGTTTGTAAGGTGATGGAACCCATGATAAATGGTCGATTAGTGTGGTGGCTCTAGTCACACCATCTTCTCACTAATGTTCAGTGTGGGTTCCGAAAGCGGTGCTCAGTGGTTGATCATCTCGTCACCCTGTTGATGTTCATCATGAATAATTTTCTGCAGAAGCGATAAACAGTGGCCGTTTTCTTTGATTTGGAGAAAGCCTATGATACATGTTGCCAGACAGGCATTCTACGTTCTACGTACTATGCACACATGGAGCCTCTGTGGTCGTCTTCCCACTTTCATCTTGGAATTTTTAACGGGTATGTGTAGGTTCCTCCTTATCTCACACCTTTTCACAAGTAACAGGGTGCCTCAGGGCTCCTTACTGAGTGTCGCCCTCTTCGCCGTAGCCATCAATCCTATTATGGACTGCCTTCCAGCTGGCATTTTTGGCTCTCTTTTTGTTGAAGAATTTGCTATCTATTGCAGCTCCCAGTGGATGTGTCTCCTGCAATGCTGTCTTCAGTGTTGTCTGGACCATCTCTATTTGTGGAGTGTCATAAATGGTTTCCACTTTTCTACTACCAAATCCATTTGCGTCAACTTCTGGTGGAACAAGGCGTTTCTTCCACCGTCCTTGTGACTGGGCCAAAATGCTCTCCCGTTCGTGGATGCAATAAAGTTCTTAGGGCTTATGTTCGATAGGAAACTCAGTTGGTCTCCCCACATGTCCTACCTGGCCTCACGCTCCACCCGATCCCTCAATGTCCTTCATGTATTGAGTGGTACCTCTTGGGGAGCTGACCGGACTGCCCCCCTCCGCCTCTATCAATCTCTTGTCCACTCCAAGTTGGATTATGGATGCATTGTCTACTCCCCTGCACGGCCTTCTATCTTAGGCCATCCGAATACACCATTCGGGGATCTGTCTCTCCGCCGGTGCCTTCTGTACTAGCTCCGTTGAAAGTCTCTACGCAGAAGCTGGTGAACTACCACTGTCATACCAGCATGACATCATACTCGGTAGGTATGCGTATCGGCTTTCTTCCATGCTGCCAGGCCACCCAACCTTTGACCTTTTCTTGACCGCCAGTACGAGATATATGTTTCTTTTCTGTGGCCTCCCGGTGTCTGCTTTCGTCACCTGCTTCAGCAGCTGCAGTTCACATTTACTGCCACTTTCCGAATGGGGGAGAGCCCTTCACCACCTTGGCTTCAGACACAGGTTTGTTTCCATTTTCACCTCAGCTTGTTCCCGAAGAATTTGACTCCCCAGCTGACCTATCGCTCACAACTTGCCGATAGCATATTTTTGTACAATGATGGTAGAACGGGCCACAACAAGAAAAAAATTGTCAGGTAAACGTGGACTCTAAATTGCACATCTTTAATAGCTTTGCTACTGTGAAAGACATCTTTTCTACTGAACAAGGGTTCACAGCTCTTAAGGTATGAATTTTAGAGCCTATGTTTACTACACAATTTTTTTTTGGTTTGGTCCATGCTACCCCCTACCAAAATATGGAAAGCAAAGAGCTCATGGTAGAAGAGATTTGGTTCACAGTATCGAATATGAGGTGTTCATAGCTCTTAAGACATGCGTTTTGGAGTCCATCTTTACCAGATTATTTTGCTTCGAATGATTGTTCCTTTAATATCCCTGAATATAGACCATTCGGTGTTGGCTGTGCTTTTGTCGTCGGGACCGATAAGTTTCAATACCGGCTTCTTGACCAGTTCACAATTTTTACAGCAGAGCTTTGTGCCCTCTATCAGGCTGTTCACTGCGTCCGTAGGCAGCAGCTCACTCGTTGTGTGATCTGCTCCGACTCTCTCAGTACCCTTCAGAGTCTAGATGATCCCGATCCAGTCAACCCCATCATCCGGCGGATGCAGGACTGCCTCCATTTGTTCCCGGATGGGAGAGCCCAAGTGATGTTCATGTGGGTTCCTGGTCATGTTAGTTTGCCTGGGAACGACGCAGCTGATGCTGCAGCCAGGGCCGCCGTCCATCGTGGTCAGCCCGCCTCTTACTCTGTTCCCTCCCAAGATATTTGTACTTTCCTCTATTGGCGCATCATCTCACTTTGGCATGTGGTGCTCCCTTCATGGGAACAAACTAAGAGAAGCCAAAGCTCACCCACCAGCCTGGTCGACTTCGTTCTGGCTGTCTCGCCGTGAGGAAGTACTGTTAGCTTGGTTACGAGCGGGGCACTGCCGCTTTAGTCACCACCATTTGTTGAGTGGTGACCCTGCAACCTGCTGTCCTTTCTGTAGCCAGCCATTAACGGTCAGACATTTCCTGGTCCTCTGCCCATATTTTAGCCACGTACATCTCAGGGTTGCGCTACCACCGCTTTGCCAGACATTTTGGTAGATGACGTGCGAGCTGTGGCTCGCTTTTTAAGTTTTTTAAAAAGCAGTAATATGACAAGAGATTTGATTTCAACCTGGTGACTCCGGTGTCTTGTCAATGTCTTTCAGATACTCTTCCATAATGTCTTGATGTTTTAGATTTTTTTTTCACCTCGCAACGATTTTTTACCCTTGCGGTCCCAGCATTCTGTGGTTCTCTACTGGGTGCCCATGTCCTTAGATGTTTTGTGCCCTAAAACCCCACAAAAAAGAAAAAAAAAGACAAATTGGTTAACTTCTGCAGAAATTGTTTTCTTACCACCACAAACAACAAAGCAGTTTATATCATTTTTAGGACTCTGTAATTACTATAGGGAATTTGTTGAGAAGTTTGCCAAAATTGCTAAGCTGTTGAATCATTTGTTGAAAAACGATGTGGAATTTCCGTAGTTAACTTTCAGACAGCATTTGAAAAATTGAAGGGAGCATTGACAACGAACCTGGTACCAGTGTTCCCAAACTATGAGTGAGAATTTATTCTGTCGTGTGACATGAGCAGTCAGGTGATTGAATGTATTCCCAGTTACGATGTAGATGGCAACGAACACTTGGAAGAATATGCATTGACACAGATGAATAAGCAGAACAGAACTATTCAACCACAGAGATGGAAATGTTGGCTGTTATTTATGCTATTACGTATTTCCATTGTTATTTGTACACGACAAAGTTTAAATTTGTGAAGTGATTGCTGGGACCACAAGAGGCTCGCAAGTATGTCAACATATTGTGCTCTGAAATCAAGTGAATTCAACTATGAAGTCATACACCAATCAGGAAAGAAAAACAGAATTCTGAGAGCCCAAGGAGGAAGATTTGATTTAAAGTATTTAGGGCACAACTGCAGTCCGCAAAGCACTATGGCCTGTTGTGTAGGAAGATGAAATACAGCCCCAGTGTGGTGCCAACTGCGCTTGACATGATTAACGACTATCATATGACCTTATACATGGTATTTCATTACGAATGGTCTATATCCAGTGATATTAAAGGAACTATCACTCGAAGCAAAAAAATCTGGTAAAGATGGACTCCGAAACGCATGTCGTAAGAGCTATGAACACCTCATATTCGATACTGTGAACCAAATCTCTTCTACCGTGAGCTCTTTGGTTTCCATATTTTGGTAGGGGGTAGTATGGACCAAACCAAGAAAAAATTGTGTAGTAAACATA
This sequence comes from Schistocerca serialis cubense, assembly GCF_023864345.2. Classification (NCBI taxonomy): domain Eukaryota; kingdom Metazoa; phylum Arthropoda; class Insecta; order Orthoptera; family Acrididae; genus Schistocerca; species Schistocerca serialis. The sequence goes on from NC_064640.1 coordinate 823,009,001, forward strand.
GACTCTAAAATGCATACCTTAAGAGCTATGAACCCTTGTTCAGTAGAAAAGATGTCTTTCACAGTAGCAAAGCTATTAAAGATATGCATTTTAGAGTCCACATTTACCTGCCAATTTTTTCTTGTTGTGGTCCATTCTACCTCATCCCAAAATATGGAAAGCATGTTACATAGTATCAAAGATGAAGAAAGCTCATAACTGTTGCAGTATGCATTTTAAAGCAAGTACAGTGGCAAAGACAATGGTGAAAAGCTGGTTGCTGAAGTTTAGTGTTCCTGATACAATAATTACAGATCTACATCTACATTTATACTCCGCAAGCCACCCAACAGTGTGTGGCGGAGGGCACTTTACGTGCCACTGTCATTACCTCCCTTTTCTGTTCCAGTCGCGTATGGTTCGCGGGAAGAACGACTGTCTGAAAGCCTCTGAGCGCACTCGAATCTCTCTAATTTTACATTCGTGATCTCCACAGGAGGTATAAGTAGGGGGAAGCAATATATTCGATACCTCATCCAGAAATGCACCCTCTCGAAACCTGGCGAGCAAGCTACAGCGCGATGCAGAGCGGCTCTCTTGCAGAGTCTGCCACTTGAGTTTGCAAAACGTCTGCGTAACACTATCACGGTTACCAAATAACCCTGTGACGAAATGCGCCACTCTTCTTTGGATCTTCTCTATCTCCTCCGTCAACCCGATCTGGTACGGATCCCACACTGATGAGCAATACTCAAGTGTAGGTTGAACGAGTGTTTTGTAAGCCACCTCCTTTGTTGATGGGCTACATTTTCTAAGGACTCTCCCAATGAATCTCAACCTGGTACCCACCTTACCAACAATTAATTTTATATGATCATTCCACTTCAAATCGTTCAGCACGCATACTCCCAGATATGTTACAGAAGTAACTGCTACCGGTGTTTGTTCTGCTATCATATAATCATACAACAAAGCATCCTTCTTTCTATGTATTCGCAATACATTACATCTGTCTATGTTGCCACTCCCTGCACCAAGTGCCTATCCGCTGCAGATCTTCCTGTATTTCGCTACAATTTTCTAATGCTGAAACTTCTCTGTATACTACAGCATCATCTGCGAAAAGCCGCATGGAACTTCCGACACTATCTACTAGGTCATTTATATATATTGTGAAAAGCAGTGGTCCCATAACACTCCCCTGTGGTACGCCAGAGGTTACTTTAACGTCTGTAGACATCTCTCCATTGATAACAACATGCTGTGTTCTGTTTGCTAAAAACTCTTCAATCCAGCCACACAGCTGGTCTGATATTCCGTAGGCTCTTACTTTGTTTATCAGGCGACAGTGCGGAACTGTATCGAACGCCTTCCGGAAGTCAAGGAAAATAGCATCTACCTGGGAGCCTGTGTCTAATATTTTCTGGGTCTCATGAACAAATAAAGCGAGTTGGGTCTCACACGATCGCTGTTTCCGGAATCCATGTTGATTCCTACAGAGTAGATTCTGGGTTTCCAAAACCGACATGATACGCGAGCAAAAAACATGTTCTAAAATTCTACAGCAGATCGACGTCAGATATATAGGTCTATAGTTTTGCGCATCTGCTCGACGACCCTTTTTGAAGTCTGGGACTACCTGTGCTCTTTTCCAGTCATTTGGAACCTTCCATTCCTCTAGAGACTTGCGGTACATGGCTGTTAGAAGGGGGGCAAGTTCTTTCGCGTACTCTGTGTAGAATCGAGTTGGTATCCCGTCAGGTCCAGTGGACTTTCCTCTGTCAAGTGATTCCAGTTGCTTTTCTATTCCTGGGACACTTATTTCGATGTCAGGGCACTAATTTTATATCCAGTATGATTAAGCACCTATGTCATTTACTAAGCACTCACAAGCACAGGACTAGCCCTTGGCTCCCTCAGTCTATCAGGAAAACAGAATACATTCACTGTACCGTTGGTAAGATGTTGAGTAGTTGTTGTGAACTTCCATCACAATGATTGGTACATTTACCTTCCATATGTCGTGTCAGCTTACAATTCTGATGTCCAGTGTAGTGTTGGTCTATCACCATGTGAGGTAATATATGGTACAAACCTGCCTTCTCTTTTTGAGGTGATTAAGCCTAAAATTGGAAAAACTGGGAATCAGTTACGAAGTTTGCAAAGACGTTACATGATGTTTGTAAGAAGTTAAAGAAAGCAAACACAGAAGCACTCGAGCGTCAAGAGCAAGCAGGATGACATATTGGCCAATTACTGCAGTTTGGAGTTGGCCAGTGGGTCTTAGTGACGAATCCCTGCTCACCTAAGGACAAAGCAAAGAAATTCCTGACAACACCACGGACCATAGCAGATCATAAAAATGAATTCACTCATTAATGTAAAGTTGTAATTACCAACAAAGACCCCCTCATTGTTCGCGTTGGACATGTTAAGCCATTTAAGGGAACTGCGATGCTGCGCTGCAGATGCTGACATCACCGCCAATAGAGGGCACTAAATCTAAGAAAGCAATGAAGGAAGGATCAGCAAAGTGTGCATTAAGTGCCTTACGCAATTAGATCACAATGAGGAGTATTAATGATTGTTTTGTTTTGTTTTAAGGTGCTAAAACAACTGTCATACACGCCCATCTCAGAAGAGGAAAAAGGAGTTAAATGCGACTACAAGCCCAATTGATGGACAGCCATTCCCTTGGAGAAACAGCCATAAAATATGGAGGTCCTGAACTAAAGATTAAATGTCCTTCGCCATACTGCTACAAAGGATAAAAAGTAAAACACGGTTGACGGCTCTCTCGCTGCTCACTAAAATGGCCGATAATTCAGACAGCAAACATACAGTAGAACATAGGTGGTTAAAAAATAGGGACATTCCATCTGGAAATGGCGAACCATAAAAGTTTGATGACAATGAGCATACAGTGGTGAGGGATTCCACTTAACAAATGGCGATGGTTAAAAAGACAATGCCCAACATGCAACCTAGCTAAAATGATCTTATCATGGTGAGATGACCAAGAGGAGGTCGGCCAAGCTGCTGGGAGAGTTTTAATTCCCCGGATCTTGTTCGCATGAAGGGAAGACCAATGGTCTTACCAAAGTGACACGACTTGCTGACAGATGGCAATAAGGAGATCATCAGAAGGAATGGAAGAACAAGCTAGTCAAGATAGGAGGGCTGCAGCCTTGGCAGCAGTAACAGCAGCCTCATTTCCCATCAGACTGACGTGACCAGAAACCTGCATAAACATCACAGTGGCCCCATCAAAAGTGAGGAAGTGAAAGCGTTCCTGGACCCACTGCACTAAGGGGTGGATGGTGTGCAGCACGCAAGAGGCTCTGACCCACCCAGGGGGTCCACAACTGTTTTGTGGATGTGTGTGCGGCAAGCACGGGACCCTGAGCTAGTGTAGCTCTTTTTTCCTTTCTGGGCTGCATACTTTCCCTTTCTGCATCCTCCCCCCACCCCGCCCCGCCCCTTCCCTTCCTCTTCCCCTTCTCCCTCTCTTTGGAAGTATTTTTCGCATTTACATCTATAGACGGACGCTTGTAATTCTATGACGTGGTTTCTCTTCTTTCATCTCTATAATGGAAAGTCTCTGTCCCTACTTTGTCCTTTTCTTTTCCATGATTCTCCTCTTTATCTTCTTCTCCACTTGGGCTTTTGAGAATTCTTCTCTTCTATCCTTTTTCTTTGTTCCTCCCTTCCTGTTTCTTTCCTCCCTGTGGGTGTCTGAAGGCCGACCAATGTGTTCTCACGTGTAGCCAGTGATGGGGTAATGCGTAATTCCCCATCCCGGGTAGACAAGTAGGACATGTACGTACCCCCTGGTAAAGGTCAGGCCCAGGGAGGGGCGATTAGCTGAGCTGGTACCTTCCGAACATGCCCATTGGACCCTCTGTCAGTTCTTCGGAAGGTGTGATCTGAGGTGTGGACAATAACCTAAGGTGGGAGTGCCCTCAGAGAGGGCCCCCACTTGGAAGGACTGCGCCATCAGAGACGCCAGTAATCGTGGGTGATACTTTGCAATGGTTTCTTCTACTTCTACAAAAGAAAGCTAGTGAGTCTCAGCCACAGAAAACTCTTCCCTCACTGAGAAAGTTCCTAGTTGTTTCTTGATCTTGTGAAGGTCAAGACTTCTCAACAGTAAACCCTTTCATTTTTCAGAAAGGTGTCCTGTAAAGTCTTGTTCCCAGTTATGCAATTGGGACCTTGTGGTTAGAAACAGACAGTGCCCTCCAAGCACACAAATTGCTTCGAACTACACTGCTACACACCTTTCCTGTCCGGGTGGAAGCACACCATAGATTAAACTCATCGCGTGGGGTGGTTTATACCCGATCACTTGACGGATTATCAAATGAGGACATTCAAAATTACCTGTCTGATCAGGGAGTAATGGTAGTATATCGAGTAATGAAAAGAGTTGAAAAGGAATTGGTACCAACCCACACTCTCTTCTTGATGTTTGACAGAGTTCAACTTCCATCGAACATTAAAATGGGATATGAGGTAATTTCACTTCACCCGTACATCCCCAACCCTACATGTTGCTATCGGTGTCAGAGGTTTAATCATACCACCCAGTCGTGTTCCAATGTGGCCAAATGCGTTACCTGTGGCAGGGATGCCCATGAGGGTGATTGTCCACCCCCCATCCTCTCACTGTGGCATTTCTCTGGATCCCAGTGCATGTTGGTATCTGCGGAAATGAGGCAGCCAATATATTGGCAAAGGCTGCTGTCTCTCTTCCTCGGCCCACTGTTCACACGGTTCCCTTTGCCGATCTACAGAGCATTTTGTGTCATCGTGTTGCTCTTTTATGGCACACACATTGGTCTGCACTTCAGGATAATAAATTACGGGACATAAAACCTATTCCCTGCGCCTGGACCTCTTCCTCCCAGCCTTGCTGTTGGGAGGAGGTAATTTTAACTAGACTCCGGATTGGGCACTGTCTTTTTAGCCACTGACATCTTTTAAGTGGCGATCATCCCCCATTTTGTCCCCACTGCTCTCAATTGTGGACGGTGAGACACCTTTCACTTATGATGCACGCTCACCTTATCGCATCCTTGAGTTTATCAGTGTTAGTGAGAAGACATCGGTCATTTGAAGCTTTCTTTTGGAGAAAACAACTCCCGTCAATAGCAATTTTCTAAGATTTCCTTCCGTTTTTAGTTTCCCTCCTACTTGAGTTTTGCTCCCATTGCTGCTGATTTGACATACGGTTTTTTACCCTTCACTAAGCCACAGAATGGGTGCTTATGACTGTAGCAGTTTTGTGCCCTAAAAGATGATGTGACTTACCAAACGAAAGCGCTGGCAGGTCGATAGACACACAAACAAACACAAACATACACATAAAATTCAAGCTTTCGCAACAAACTGTTGCCTCATCAGGAAAGAGGGAAGGAGAGGGAAAGACGAAAGGATGTGGGTTTTGAGGGAGAGGGTAAGGAGTCATTCCAATCCCGGGAGCGGAAAGACTTACCTTAGGGGGAAAAAAGGACAGGTATACACTCTTGCACACACACGCATATACATCCACACATATACAGACACAAGCAGACATATTTAATATATATATAGGGCCAGCTCTGTTGTAAATACTGAGTAGTGTTCTGAAAGCTGATATCAAAAATGTTTAGTGCCAGTGATGAAGGCATACCTAATATCGTGGTCAGTCAGAGAGCCATCAGTGTACACCAAGGTACTACCATGAAGTTCCGTGCGAATATCAAGAAACTTATGGGGACAGAGCAAGTCCTTAGGAATCCAATGAAGTAAAAGGTGAACACAGACCACTGCACGAAGCCAAGGTGGTGAAGGGTTCACACCCAAAGAAAAAGTAGCAGGTAGCATGAAGTTAAGCTGCTGTGCATTAGCCGAAAGCAAACTCCAGGAGGTATTAGAGAAGAGGGGCATGCCCCATGCAGGTGGTCAAAGGAGTTATTGCAGGAGGCATAGGATGAGTGGCCAGGTATGGCAGACAAACAGCATGCATATCAGCTGAGGAGAACATGATGTCGGAATGACAGTGGTAGTTTGGCAGTTTCAGCATAAAGACTCTCAACCAGGATAGTGTAAAAGGCGCCAGTGGCCAAATGGATGCCACAGTGATGGATTGTACTCAGACAGCATAAGATGGACGGACGTGCAGATGCGCAAACAAAAGACCCATAGTCTAGTTTGAAATGTACAAGGGACCGGTACAAGCAGAGGAGGGTGGTCCATTCCGTTCCCCAGGAAGTACCACAAGGAACACACAGTATACTGAGGGACAGGGTACAGCAGGCAGTCATGTAAGACACATGGGAGGACCAAGAAAGTTTCCAATGGAGCACGAGTCCTAGTAATTTCATAGTTTCAACGAACGGAAGAGCAACAGGCCCAAGATATAAAGATGGTGGAAGAAACTCGTTGTGCCACCAGAAATTCATACAAACTGTTTTGTCAGTGGAAAACTGAAAGCCATTGTCGATGTTCCATGAGTAAATAAGATCGAGACAGTGCTGAAGACACTGCTCAAGCGGACAAGTCCATGGAGAATAACAATTGATGGCAAAATCGTCAGTGAAAATGGTGCCGTAAACAGTCGGGGGCACAGTGTCATCGGCTTCTTCGGGACAGCAAAAATACTAGCTAGATTCCATTTACTTGTTTTCTCTCTTGGACCTAGGTCCATTCCCCAATTTCCGGCCTAACAGTAGCAGATGGTGTCGTCTTGGACCCCACAGCTGTCTCCAACACCTTAGGTCGCTATTTTCTGGAGATTTTGAGCTTTACCGACTATTGCCCTGCCGTCTTCCATCCGAAATGAGTGGAGACGGCTCGGGTGATACCCTTCTCCTTTTATAATTGTGAATCCTGCCACCTTTACTGTGAGGGAGCTAGATCACACTCTCGCTTCATCCCAGGCTGGACGATGTTCACATTCAGATGTTGCAGTACTTTTCTCTTGTGGGTAAGGCATTTTCTCCTCCATACATACAATGACATCTGAGCAGATTTCCAGCGACTGCCCCATTTCTCTCACCAGCTGTGTTTGCAAGCTGATGGAATGTATGATTAATGCCCGGCTGGTATGATGGCTTGAGTCTCGCAGTTACTAACTACTGCACAGTGTGGATTCCTAGCCTGCCGTTCGGCATCGACCATCTCATGACTTTGTCAATCCATGTCGTGAATGGTTTTCTGCAGAAGTACCAGACTGTGGGATGTGTTTTTTGATTTGGAGAAAACTTATAACACCTGCTGGAGGACGGGTATCCTTCATACTCTCCATACGAAGAGCTTCAGAGGCTGCTTGCCCCATTTCCTTCAGGAATTTTTACAAGACAGAGTTCTCAATGTAACTGTGGTTTCTGCCTTGTTGGACGCTTTTAACCAGGAAATTGGAGTGCCTCAGGGCTCCATCCTGAGTGTCATCCTTTTTTGCTATAGCCATTAACTCTATAATGGCTTGTCTCCCGCCAGGCATCTCTGGCTCCTGTTTCAGTAATGATTTTGTGATTTATTGCCTTCAGAGGCATCTTCAGCGATGTTTCAATCGTCTTACTTATGGCACATTGACAATGGCTTTTGATTTTCCACTAACAAATCCGTTTGTATGAATTTGTAGTAGCGCATTGGGTTTCTTCCACCATCTTTAGATCTTGGGCCTGTTGCTCATCCGTTCACTGGATCAATGGAATTCCTCGGGCTCGCACTTGATGGGAAACTTTCATGGTTCTCCCATGTGTCTTGCCTTGCTGCATACTGCACCTGGTCCCTCAGTGTCCTGTGTGTCCTCAGTGGTACTTCCTGGGGAGGGGATCAGACGTTTGTACTGATCCCTTGTCCATTCAAAACTAGGCTATGGGTGTTCCGTTTATGCATCTGCATGTCCATCCTTCTTACACTGTCTAAAAACTCCCCTGCGGGTCCGGGGGTTAGAATAGGCCTGAGGTATTCCTGCCTGTCGTAAGAGGTGACTAAAAGGAGTCTCACATGTTTCAGCCTTTGTGATGGCCCCCTGTTGGGTTTGACCCCCATTTTTCAAAATTTTCCTGAAGTGCCCCTTACATGGTGCATCGTGTCCATCGTGCGCTGATACCTATCACATCCTTAGTTGACGTGGATTTGCACTTCTGCTCATTCTCCAACTGTTGGGCGAGGTCACCCTCCTGGGTACGTATTTTTCCATCAACTGTGTAGTATCATTTGTATGCTGACAATGATGATGGACTTGTTTGCTTGGTTGCACCTGATGTCCAGCACCATAGCCAGTCAATTGCGGTGGGGCCACCATGTTCCCTGTTGGTTGTAGCTCCCTGACCACACAGGGATCTCTCTGCTGATCCCTGCGCCATTAACTCTCCTCATATGCCAGGGGTAGATACCCATCCTCCTGGGGTATCGGGACTCCTGGCAATGGCCATGCTGCCAGGTGGCCTATGCTGTGGCTGGATGGCACCCGTGGGGAGCCCCCCTGGTTGGAGTGGGTGGCATCAGGGCGGATGACACCCGATGAAGCGTAGTACATCATCTCTTACTGGTGGTCAAACACCAGTAGTCTTTCAGCGTTCACAGGCTCAATTCAACACACAGAATTAAGACCCCAAATTGTTCCCCTCCCTGACCACACCATGGGAGGGACATCAGGTTAAGGATGGCAGCAGCTCTTATTCGCCCCGCTACTTTATATGTTTGAGAGCTGATCGGGAATCTTTCATGATAATGAAGCCTCAGTTTTCTGTTGAGCATTTAGAGGAGAAGTTTGGGGGGGGGGGGGGTTGAGGGATTGTCCAAGATGAGATCTGGGCCAGTCTTGATCAAAACAGCATCCTCTGCCCAGTCACGGGTGTTACTCAGTTGTTGTGACAAGCTGGGGGATGTTTCTGTAATCATTGTGCCCCATAAGCGCTTAAATATGGTCCAGGGTATCATAATTCACAGGGACCTTCTTTTGCAGTCCGACGATGAGCTGTGCACCAGGTTAGAACGGCGAAGTGTACATTTCGTTCGGCGTGTCCATCAGAGTCCGAGGGATAAGCAGGTTGCCACCGGTGCCTTCATCTTGGCTTTCGAGGGAGATACATTACCTGATAAGATCAAGGTGATGGTCTACTGCTGTGATGTGAAGCCCTATATCCCTCCCCCAATGTGGTGTTTTCAATGTTGGAAGTTCCGTCGTATGTCCATCCAGGGGGCCGACAGTCCCTTTGTGGGTACGTGTGTGGCGTGCACGGGACTCCGAGCTATTTGCAGTCTCCTTCCTTTTCCCAGACCTGCATTACCATCCCTGTTCCTCTCCTTTCCTTTCCTGTCCTTGCTCCTTTCCCCCTGGCCCCTCCTTTCCCTCTTGGTGGAATTCATGTCGACTTGGCTTTCCTCCCGGCTTTGTTTTGGTATGTGCAATTATTTAGTTTGCTGTTTCCATCTCCTTTTCAGCATTTTGGTCCCCTTGGAGTTTGACCTCCATTTCCAACATTTTCCGTCAGTGTGAGAATTTGGGGATGAACTCCCTACCTAGTTTCCATGTTGGAGGCTCATCTCACCCTCCCCTCCCCACCCCTCCATTTTCCCCCTTGCACCCTGGCCCCCCTTCACGCTAGGTCACCAGCATGGTAGCCAGTCCGTGTGGTGGGGCTGTTAAGTACCCAACTGGCTGAGCCCCCTGACAACACAGGGATCACACTGCTAGTACCTGAGCTGTTAACGGCTCGTGTATGCCAAGGAGTTGATGCTCATCACTTTGGGGCATCGGAACTCCCAGCAATGGCTGCCGTGCCAGACGGCCCTCGCTATGGCGGGGTGGTGCCCACTGGGCGAGCCCCTGGTCAGGGTGGGTGGTACTAGGGCAGACGCCTTGCATATGAAGTGGGAAAGGCTTCAATATCCTGGCCATTCTTTGGCCATTTCTAAGAGTGATAGTAGACATGATAGTCTTTCTGATCCTTTGGCCTTCCCCTCCCTCGCCACCCCATGGGAAGAAGGTCAAGCTTGCCGACTTGGGTTGAAACCTTTCCCTCGGTACCTGGTTTGTATCAGGACAGGTGGTGAGAGTTTTGCCACGACCAAGCCTTTGTTTTTTTGTTGAGGCGATTGAAGATAAGTATCATGAAGTGGAATCCACGAGTAAAATGCAGTCCGGTTCTTTGCTCATAAAGACATCTTCTCCTGCCCAGTCTGCAGAGGCCGGCCGGAGTGGCCGAGCGGTTAAAGGCGCTACAGTCTGGAACCGCACGACCGCTATGGTCGCAGGTTCGAATCCTGCCTCGGGCATAGATGTGTGTGATGTCTTTAGGTTAGATAGGTTTAAGTAGTTCTAAGTTCTAGGGGACTTATGACCACAGCACAGTCTCCATCGCACCCCACCAATCTTTGAACTCGGTACACGGTATCATTTTCTACTGGGATCTTCTTCTCCAAACTGACAAGGACCTCCATGCAAACCTCGAGCGGCAAGGAGTCCGATTTATCCACATTGTACAGCGAGGCCTTAAAAACAATCACACTGATAGAGACTCCTTTTTTCTGGCCTTCGAGGGGGATATCCTCCCAGAGAAGGTAAAGGTGGTGGTGTATCGGTGTGATGTAAAACCTTACATTCCACCACCGATGAGATGCTTCAAATGCTTACGGTTTGGACACAGGTCTTCCCGCTCCACCAGTTATCACCTCTGTGGTGACTGTGGGTGCCCCCTCCATGAGGGGAGTGCCTGTGGTCCTCCGCCTGTGTGCATCAGTTGTGATGCGCAGCATCCTCCGCACTCGCAAGCATGCCTGGTGTATGTGAAAGAATGACGGATTCAAGAGTACAAGACTTTAGATCGACTTACCTACACCGAGGCTTGTCGAAAGTATGACCGGCTCCATCCTGTGCCTCTAACTTCTGCTTTTGCTTCAGTTACGTCCACTCCCCTTCGTACCCCCTCCTCTTCCAAGCCGCGCCCAAATTCACCCTCACCCTCACCCTCACCCTCACCCCTTTGGGTGCTAATCCCCCTCCCCCGCCAGAGAAGTGCTCCCCTTCTTCGGCAGCCGATGGTACTGGAGCTCCCTCCCGGGACTCCTCTTCCCGGCACCCCCTGAAAGGCGATCTGCAGCTCCACATAGGCCGCACGATCTGCGGCCGGTGGGGGCCGCTATTGTCAGGTGTAATTCCTGGAGTTGCAGCCCCTTCTTTCCTCCTACTCTGCTGCTTGTATTGTTCTCCAAGAGACCCATTTTGTCAATTCTTACTCACCCACCCTTCATGGGTTCCATGCTTTCTGTTGAAACCAGATTGGCCCTGTGCAGGCTGGTGGTGTTTGCACCTTGGTGCGCAAAGACAATTTTAGTAAATGGGTTCCCCTCCATACCACTCTGGAAGCAATTGCTGTCAGGGTCAATCTCACCACTCCAATCACAATCTGTAATCTCTACCTCCTGCCTGACAGGCCACCCACATCCCTTGCCCTAACCACCCTTCTTCAACAACTCCCTTCTCCCTCCCTGCTTGTAGGGGACTTCAATGCCCACAACCCTCTTTGGGGTAGTCACCCGACTATTGCCCTGGGCAGGACAGTTGAATCTGTTCTGGCAGCGCTTGACCTCTGTAACACCGGTACTCCCACAGATTTAAGTGTGGCACACGGCACTTTCTCTTCCATTGGCCTCATCATCTACAGTCCCAGCCTTCTTCCCTCCATTCAGTGGGGTGTCCACGATGACTTATGTGACAGCGATCATTACCCGATTGTTTTGACCTTCCTTCAGTATGTCTTGCTCCGTCACCCTCCCAGGTGGGCCTTCTCTACAGCTGATTGGGGTGCCTTCTCTTCTGCTACCATCCCCCCCATACTACCACACCGTAGTATTGATGAGTCTACACAGACTTTAACTGCCGCCATTCTTGCCACAGCGGTTTCAGCCATCCCTTCTTCCTCGGGGTTCCCCCCTCCCCTGTCAAATGATGGTCCCATAGTGGACTCTGGAAATTGCTGCAATCAAATTTCAGAAACGGATTTGCTGGTAATGGTATGTATCTGCCATAGGACCACACACCTGCTCTTCACAAGACTGGGCAAAACTCAGGCAAATTTATGGCTATTGTCCCGTTGCAGGAATTTCTGTGCATGGTGTTGTCCTTCCCATCTGTACTTTGTTGCAGAGTGTTTCGCTCAACACTTTGCCCAAGCCTCTGCGTCGACTCAGTATCCGCCCTTGTTCCTCCTCCTCCTCCTCAAACAGCGCTCATAACGACTGCCTTTGTCTTTCATTTCTCGCTGCTTGGAGCTTTGTAATGCCCCATTTAGCGAGTGGGAATTCGCCAGCACCCTCACCCTTCGTCCTGACACGTCTCCTGGACCGGATTGGATACATAACCAAATGCTCCATCACTTATCGGTGGCTGGCCACCATCGTGTACAGACCCTTTTCAACCATCTGTGGAGTGAGGGGGTATTTCCTACCCAGTGGCAGGAAAGCATTGTTATTCCGGTGTTGAAGCCTGGGCAGCCACCTCTTCAGTAGGATAGCTACTGTCCAATTAGCCTTACCAACACCCTCTGCAAGCTCATTGAACGCCTGGTGAGTTGGCGGCTGTTTTGGATCCTCGAATTCTGCGACCTTTTGTCATCGACTCAAGGTGGTTTCTGCCGTGGCCACTCTACATTGGATAACTTATTCCACCTGGATTCTGCTATCCGGTTGGCTTTTGCCCATTGGCAACACCTCACTGCAGTCTTCTTTGACCTGCATAAAGCCTACGGCACCAACTGGTGCCACCACATCCTCACCACCCTTCACGACTGGGGCCTTTGTGGTGCTCTGCCCATTTTTATCCATAACTTTCTTTCATGTCGCTCTTTCCGGGTCCAAGTTGGTTCCTCCTACAGCACTTCCCGTCGGTAAGAAAATGGGGTTCCACAGAGTTCTGTACTGAGCGTCCTTCTTTTTTTCATCGCCATTAATGGACTGGTAGTGGCTGCTGGGCCGACAGTGTTCGTGTCTTTGTATGTTGACGATTTTTGTACGTATGTCGCTTCCTCTGTCGTGGGCGCTGCAGAAAGCCGTCTACAGGGGGGCAATCTACCGGGTGCAATCTTGGGCTCTCTCCCATGGCTTTCAGTTTTCGGTGACCAAATTGTATGTCACGTATTTCTGCCGTTGCCATATAGTCCATCCTCATCCGGACCTGTTCCTCGATGGCCAATCCCTCAAGGTGGTGGACACCCGTCTCTTCTTGGGTCTGGTCTTCGATGTCCGGTTGACACGGCTCCCTCGTCTTCGCCAGCTGAAGAGGATGTGCTGGTTACGTCTCAATGTTCTCAGATGTCTGTGCGATACCACCTGAGGTGCAGACCACTCTATTCTCCTGCGATTGTACAAAGCACTGGCCCAGTCTCGTTTAGACTACGGGAGTCTTGTCTATGGTTTTGTGTCACCTTCAACATTGCAGATACTAGATCCCATCCACCATTGTGGGGTCCGACTTGTGACTGGCGCCTTCCGGACTAGCCCCGTGATTAGTCTTCTCACAGAGGCAGGGGATTCCACTTCTGCAAGTTTTGCACCAACAACAGCTGATATCTTATGCGCTCTGCATTTGCTGCACCCCAAAACACCCTAATTATGGTCTCCTTTATCCAGACACTCCAGTGCTGTAATTCAAGAAAAATAAAATGCACTATACCTGTCCATCCCTGGCCAGCACCGCTGCTTCCACAACCCACCACTTCACAGCCTCTGTACCTTAGAGGCCCCAGTGACCCCAGGTCGCTATTGTATCGTGCACACGTGTGACCACATTGACGTAATCACTAATATGTTGGCCACTACTGACCTTAAGCAGCTAGTTGTTTCTGGGTAGAATCATGTTCTGTGCCAAGTTTATTCCCTAGGTGGCACAAATCACAGATCCCCTAGATCGACTATGCAAGAAGGGTGTCAAGTTTGTGTGGTTGACCACCTGCCAATTGGCATATCAGAACATTAAGTACAGTTTCAAGGTGGCATTGTGACTGACACTATATTCATTGGACCTGCCCTTGACACTCGAGACAGACACTTCCCGATATGGTATAGCGGTTGTTTTGTCCCATAAGGTGTCGGGTAGTAGTGAATGGCCAGTTGCTCTCACCTCTGGAATGTAGACTGTATGGCAGCAAATTACACCTGTTGAGCGACTGCAAAGCTCAAAGCCTTGATTTTGTTGTTTGTGCATTGTTCTAAACTCCTGGAAAAGATGATGCATTGTATGCAGAATTGGGCATCGTTTTTGATTGGGTATCAATTAAAATCCACTTTCACCCAACTCACCAATGTGAACACCCTACACCCAATTCCTCTTGGTGCCAATGTGCAGTTCAACCACAAGGAAACAGTTTGTTTCCCCTGGACCAACATCCACAATAAATCCTGGTTCAATTCCTTCTGACTGCACGTGAGGTATCCACTGTGTTGTTTCACGATCCTGTCCTGTTGAAAGTTTTGTCTGAGGTACTGGAGAGGTGTCCAGAGAATGTTTTGAGCCTTACTGATCTAGCCTTTCACAATTATTTCATGTTATGCTACTGATTCAATGCTACAAATGATGTTTTAATGATGGCTGCAGAGGACTCTCGAAAACCTGACCATCATTCTATCCTCGCTCTGTCCCCGCATCCTCCAGCTCCTTTGTGCTTGTCATTGGTGGAGGACATGTATGGAGGCACTAGCCCCACAGCACGTGTACTGGCCCAACATCAATGCAGACATTGAATGCGCATACGGCTCGTGTCATGCCTGATCTCTCAATCACTTGTCCCACGGTCAAGGTTCCTCGTCGTGGCCCCATCCTGATAACTTGTCGGAGAAGGTCCTCGTTGATTTTACCGTGACATTTCAGGTTGTTATGTGGCTTTTGGTGGTGGCCACGCTCTCAAAACTTCCCTTACGTGGCGTGGATGCTGTTCATTACCACCATTTCTACCACTTGTGACCTCATGATGGTATTCTACCTTGAGGGAGTGCCACTTATTCCCTGGTGTTGGAAAGTTAGCCCCCATTTACGTAGATGCAGCTTTAGGCTGTCTGTGGCTGTAATGCGATCACCACCCTGTTTCACCATGCTCCTAATGGGGAGATTGAGCAGATGGTCCATACATTTAAAACACAGCTGCTGAAGACCTTGCAGACATCATCTGGCTGAAATACTGCATTTGAGTTGGTATTGTACACCATTAGACCTCCTGCATCCTGTGCTGTGTGCCAAACCTGCCTATAGGCCTGCCTGTGGATGGAATGTCTGTCTGGGCATGCATATGCAGTTGGTGTCTGGGATGGACCCAAGGGGTCATCATTGGTGACAGAGAGCATCAGTGGCTTGATGTTAAGGCCAGACATGACTGTCTGACCCACCAACACGAAACAGCTCTGGCTGTGACCACAGTCGCATTTGGCACCCTGTCGTCACTTCCGATGCTCAGGCTGGAACTAAGATGACCGCCACCTGTGCCTCGTGTCCCTTCTCACTGGAGGATGGTTGAGAGGATCACAGTGTGTGTGCCTGTGGAGGTGGGGGACCAGTCCCTCTGTCCTGACCTTCCATCACTCTTGTTGTAACTGTGCAATCTGCTGGCCTCTGCTACCCATGCAGTCCTCGGGCCTGGGTTTGTGTCGTAAGAATGAACAAGAAGTAATAATTGCTTTTGCTACTTTTTTTTCCATTTGAAATGGCTGATATGATTACATGTGTTTAATAAAAATGAATCTTTCACTTTACATTGGAGTGTACATGTAATGAAATTTTCCTTCAGAATAAAACTTTTCACTTGACTGAATCTCAGACTTGAACCTATGCCTTTCGTAGTCAATACTTCTACTCCCTGAGCTGTATGACCACAGGTGCAGTGTGGCTCTCACAGTTTGTCTGCGAATACCTATCCTCTCATTCACATGCTGTAATAGTTTAATTTCTGTACCTCGTGCTATTTCTGTTGAATTTATTTAAATTTACGTAATACACATTTATGGGAAGAAATGTGGAGAACTGCGGGATGAACCACTTAAAGTTTCCAATATTCATTTTCATCAATTTGTTGACATATTTCTCACAATGTCTGCCAGATCACATGTGTAGCCTCTGACTTTATCAGAGCTTCAGTCACTCACCCCAGATGGTGGAGGAATATTCCATAGTAAATTTGTAAGGATACCACAGTTTTCCAATATTTTACTAATAAACTGAAGCCCACCATGGACTATGATCATGATGGGACCTTCAGATTATTGCTTTGCTTTGCAGTTGTTATCCCCCATGTGACTTGCCGTGAAATGCTTGTTACTGACATAACTCTGGTTAAATATCTGAGATGAATCTGTCTTTTTAATTACCTTGGGAACTTACTGAATTCAAGCATAATTTATCTGTTCAACAAACAGTTATGATCAGGAGTGGTTTTAGATTTGTACATCAAAAACTGTATAGGGAGTGTAAAGAATAAGATGGAGTTTTACCAAAAGTGTGTGTAGACTTCTTTAGGCTTCACTGATGGAATGTGGTGGTTAGTGATCAAGAATGCTGTTCTTGTATTTTGGAGGAAAGTTGTTTGGATCCCAGTCCAGCCAGCCTGACTTAGGTTTCCTGTGGTCCCCCAAATTCATTTTAGTTGTATACATTCAAGTGTACCATGGAATGGTTGTTGACACCATCTTTGGCCAAATAAACTAATACTTCACCTTTTATGACACAGAGGGGTGATGACTTTTTAAACTTTCCATTCTTTACAGTAGAGCTCACCAATGCCGCTACTAAACTAAATTCACAGAGATTGTTCTTTTGTTAGAAAGTAGTGCAAACTTGGTTTTCAGTTAGCAAATTTGTTTCTTGATTAAATGTATTAAGCTACTCTAAGAAATGTATCAAACTGCTTTGCTCCAAAGTAGAAAAATTGTAATTACATTTTATACTGTCTAGTGTTGTAAGAGTTGTAACTTGTGTGTGTGTGTACACAACTTGAGTAGGCAATACAGCTTACTCAGACATCACTGATCACTGTCCACCCTACCTTAGACATTATTTTTCCTTCTTTTCTTTATCTTTGTCTGAAAACATGGTTGACTGGATTTCCATTATTCACTAATTGCTAGTGTAAGCATAAAAACTACAGACAGAAGCTACAGACATTATTAAGAAAAGATACTAAGAGCACTGACCTTCAGGCACTTATATATGTCGTCTGATAGGTGTTTTCAGAAATCTGTAGCAGTATATTTACTCATATTATTATGATTCTTTGTTTGTCAGTTATGTATTAATACTGACTGTTTCATGTTTTTCTTATAATACAACTAGTTTATAAACTGACAGTAGGATCTTAACTACTTAATGATCCATTTGGGCATCATAGGAGATATTCCTCAGAGTATAAATTGTATCATTCGACACTCCATTCTTAATACTATACCCGCATTGTTAGATTGTGAGTAGTAATTACTTAAAATGATTCTGTTGTTCAACACACTAGCTGGAAAAAATTGCAACATATCTCTGTTGTAATTAATCCAGAGACTGACAAAGGTGTTATGCACAATCCAGTAACAACAGTGTGACCACTGCCTATGTTTGGAATCAGCATGAATAACCACTCACAAACAGCAGGTGGCAGCGCCAGCGGGGGAGGGTATATAAAGTGTGTTGGGGAACATGGAAAACATTGCAGTCATTATAATGTGGAAACAGAGCGGTTTATCTGACTTCCAGAAGGACATGATCATTGACTTTCAGGCCAAGGGTGGAAGAATTTCCAAAACAGCTAAGTTATGAAACTGTTTGTGTGCCACTGTGTTTAAAGTATACCGTGCATGGTAAAATAGGTGCTATACAAAATCAGCACAACGGTAGCTATAATGCACTACGGGCCAGAGATGACGGGGTGAACAACAGCTGTGTAGATATGTATGGGTGAGCATCAGACTGCCCAGATAAACCCATGGCTACCAAAAATGTCTCCTCAATGACCGTTCAGCAAACATTGCTGTGTATGGTTCTCTGCAGCAGGTGCCTGGTTTGTGCACTCTTGCTAACTGGTGTTCATCGGCAACAAAGACTGGAATTAGCTCGCCAGCACTGCAGCTGGGTGTCCACTGAGTGGTGACAGGTTGCCTTTTCAGATGAATCACGTTTTATGCTCCATTGGACAGCTGGCCATTGGTGTGCACAGTGTGAATCATCTGAAAGCAAAGGGGTCCAGGCTGGAGGAGGGAGCTTTGTGGTCTGGGGAATATATTCAAGGCATTACCCGAGTTATTTTGTCATTCTGAAAGGCACAGATGATTGATATAAGTATGCATCTAGCCTTGGTTACCATGTTCACTCATACATGCAGTTCGTTTTTAAGAGCACCAGGATGAATTTACTGTACCCCCCTGGCCACCAGACCCTCTGGATTTAAACCCGGTTGATAATCTGTGGGACCACCTCGATCGAGCTGTTCTCGCGGTGGATTCTCAAGAGAAACCTGTCAAATTCTGGCCATGGCACTGGAGTCTGCATGGCTCCATATCCGTGTCGTTACCCTCCAGAACTTCACTATCACTATTCCTGCATGTCTCGCAGTGGTCTATGCAGCAAAAGGTGGTTATTCAGGCTTTCGACTGATGGTCACATTAATGTGACTGGACAGTGTATATGTAACATGTCAAAATTACAATCTTACTTTGGTTGCTATCTTTGCGAGCAATCTGTACAGAATTGGATCCTGACAAGGCAGCCAATTTGAAGAAGTTTTGGGCTTTAAAATTTTATACACATTTTTTGTGCAGGATAAAAAGACATAGCCACCAAAGAGTGGCTACAGATTTTATCAGGTAGTGCAATGGTTAAATACATCCATCCTGTATTATCACAGATATACTTCTATCTTCTAAATGCTGACTTCCTTTGATGTAGTGCTTTGACATGTTTTGCTTGTAGAAGCTGTCAAGTGGGAATATGATTGCTGAAATAGAGAGAATGATTTGGTCTCGGTGACTTTTCACTCATTTTTTCACACTGTCCTATTACACAAAATGATTAAACTATTAGAGTTTTCCTTTTGAACATGTAACTAATAAGTACTCTCACAGTGGAATCAATACTTTGCAGTAACAAAACTCTTTGGCCCATTCACAAAATGTTCCTGCCCCTAAAAAAAATGAATTACAAATTTTTGATGCAGGTACCGAACTAATCTATGGGTAGCTTTTCTGATTCTGTAACTTTCGAGGAATTTGGTGGTAGAACAAAGCAATTTACAGGAATACTTATGTTGTGAATGCAAGATCCTGCTTTTAATGGGGTCGCATGTCAATTTAACAAGTTTTCCAGTGCTGCATCATATTTGTACTGTGAGTTTTTTAAGTGTTTCAAATTATTTGATGGAAAAGAATAAGCTGTAGGCATTGATTCTACTGATGACCAGCCAGCTAGCTGTCAATCAACAATAAATATAGTGTTTGTATACAAATATGAAGCTTGTGGTTTGGTAGTAATGTAAAGCATTTCTCTATTTTTTGTTATTTGTTTCAGGCTTTGCTTCCACATGTGTACCTCCAGATACAGATCTGCGCACAGTCCTGTGTGTCCCCTTAAATTTTTCGAAGTGTAGTCGTCGGGCAATGGCACATGCAGCGGAAGATGCAGGATTCGATGTTCTGCAAGTAATTAGTGAACCTATAGCAGCCTTGCTTGCTCAAGGCTATGGTGTTGAGTCCCCAGATGAGAGAGGGTGAGTGCTGTAATGCAGTATGTTATTCTTGGTGTTCGTGATAAGTTATGAAACAGTCTGCATGATCTTTAGCTACTAAATGAGGTGTTCAACATTGTTAACATATATTTTAGGGCGAATATGCTGCTCATTATTGAAATTGTTGTTTCCACTATTGACTAGCCTACATAAGATTGGAGGAATGCATGTTTTCCCCTTAGACTTTACTCTGAGGGCTTTGGCCCCAAAACACTGCATAGCATGTGCACATAGGCTGATGTTTTCATCAATAGAGCTGATAAACATTCCACAGTGATACGTTTCAGTGCTGTGTTTTGTGGGTTACATTTCTCCAAATAAATTATTAATTTCTTATTAACAGATGAATCTTTTATGTTAAGATGTCAGTGGTTCAGTTTGTTGAGGAAATCTGCATAAATAGCAGTAAAATATTATTTTATAGTGAAGTGTATATGAGAAAGACATGTTTACTGTTGTTACATGAGCCCACATCAGTTGCTTTATCTTTTGACCCTGAGGTCAATGATCCTGCATGATCTAGACTACGGTCAGATTGCCCATTATTAGGTTTCCAATTTAACGCAGATGATGATGGATCTCCTCGGGGAAATAACAATCAGATCATAAAGGAAGTCCTTTGGATATCCCATATGTTTACTGTGGGAAGGTCTCGTCTGAGATATAGAAGCTGCTCTGCAGCCATCTGTTTAGTGCAATGGTTACAGCTGGTTGTAAGTAATGCTTGTCATCATCTTAGTTCCTTTTGGTGGTGAACAGGGTTACTGTCACTCGTCCAATGGAATCACAGTTCACAATTTGTTCTTTCATGCCCAGTATTGACTGGAATCCTTGGTTTGGAGCCAGGTGGATTTAAACTAGAGGCTCCATTGATTTTTTGGTGATCTTGGGTGCAGATTCCTTGACTTAATCTGTATTGGATGTAGAATTTTAAAGTGCCTCACTGAATTGGTTAGGCATGCAGTACCCGCAGAAAGGATTTCCTTCAATAGCGCAATATGTTTAGTTTGCAGTATAGTTTGCATCCTTTTTTTTTTTTTTTTTTTAGATAAATTACTTTGTAAGCCTGTGTACCTTTAGATGTTGAACACCAAAGAGCCATGATCACTTCACATGTATTTCATATTGAGGAGATCAAATAGCCATATAAGTCAACTGAGAAAATGAAAACTGAATATTAGGTAACTGGACAAGTATTCAAGGCAAGATCACTGAATTACTGTGACTTGCTTAAACAGCATTGCTTGTGTAGCAAGTGGAACAGAAAATTGGGTAAAACTAGAAACAAAATCTTAAACTCTGACTGGAATATATATGTGACAAGTCTCTTTTTGTGTAATGAGATAAATGCAGTCAACAATAGATAATTTGGGTAAAGTTAAGCCTTAAAGGTGGGCCAAAATTTCTTACTAAAACTATCTATTGGTGACACACTACATCAGTTGAGATGGCATGGAATGCTACGGAAGATTTGTGGAAAAATATTTCTGATAAATTACCTGATCATGTTTTAGCCATAGGAGAGGTTCCTGTTAGCCAGCCATGCATGACACGGATGGCAGGGATGGCGGTTCAAGTGAAATTGTACTAAATATCTTATCTGAAAATTATCTTGGACAGCCAACTAAGTAGAATACATATGATGTAAGTATACAATTTATGCTGTCAATAAAAAAATGTGAACTTTTCAATTCAGTGAAAATAAATGGATGAATCAACAAACACAGAGCTACAGCAGCATCATTGATCAGTGGTGTTGAATGAAAAGTTGTGCATGATGTGTCAATAAAATGACAACAAACTATCTGAGCAACTATTTACATCTGGGAAGGAGAATATTGATTAATGGGAGAAATTCACAAGCCTTGTCAGAAACATGCTGGTTGAGTTTGTGTGATGGGATGTAATGAGATGTGGGGAAGGACCCACCAAGGTTCAATGACAATATTACTCATTTAGCCCCTGAGGGCTCACAACTCTCGTGTCAGTACCTACCAGCTTGGCTACCATGGGGCCCCATGCTTTGCAGCATTACTTCGTTTCTGTCCTGCAAGCTTATACTTCCACTGTCCCTTTCTCCCTCTGCCTCTCCATTGTATGGTTTTCTTGATGCAGACCCAGCTCAGACCTCGTTTGTGACTGGGATTAGAGTTTCCGCTTTTTTTTGTTTTCTACAACTTTTCATTAAGTAAAGACATAGTCCCCGTTGTTAGGTTTGACCTGCCATCAGTTTTCAGTTTCTCCAGAAATGTTTACCATGCAGGGAAGGTCACCCAATGCAGTGTAAGCTCCAGCATGGTGGCCATCCTGTCATGGTGGTCATCAAATAGCTGCACAGTGGTAGCCCCCTGGCCACGTGGGTATTGTATTGTTGGTATCTGAGCTGAAAACTTCCCATGTATGCCAAGGTTTATGTGCATGTGCCCATTGTGACTGGGACACGGGGACTCCGAGCAACGGATTACTGGTCACGTAGACATCTTCTGCGGCTGGGTGGCGCACATGGCAAGAGCCCCCATTCGAAGTGGGTGGCACCATGGCGGATGAGCCGCAAATGAATCGGATGAAGTTATCTTCCGCCGGTAGCTGTATGATCCCAGCAGTCTCTATGGAAGGAAAGTACTATTTAAGTGCAGAGAGATATGACCATAAAATGTTTCCTTCCATAGGGCTAAGCAGCAAGCAGAGAAATATCCCCCCCCCTGTCACCCCAATAATTAGTTTGCTCAAGGATTGATGGGGATTCCTTCTTGGCCACAGAACCCTTCTTCTTTGTGGAGATCATAGAAGTCAAGCTTGGGGAAGTGGCAGCCATTTCTAAAATGAAAAGTGGGTCAATTTTGATCAAAACAGTATCCTCTGCCCAATCACGGGTGCTACTAGCTCTTAACAAGGTGGGTGACATACCGGTGACTGTCACTCCCCATAATAGTCTAAATATGGTTCAGGGACCTGCTCTTACAATCTGATGCTGAGCTATGCACCAACTTGGAGTGCCAGGGTGCACACTTTGTTAGTCATGTACATTGGGGACCAAAGGACAACAGTGTCGCTACCAGTGCCTTCATGTTGGCCTTTGATGGTGATTCATTACCTGAAAAGGTCAGGGTGACATTATACCGAAGTGATGTGAAAGAGAGCGTCACTCCCATGGACGCCTGCCCAGATGGACTCTCAGCCGTGTTGACTGGGATGCTTTTGCCTCTTTTGTTGCCCTTGGCTCCCCACTGCATGGAGATATTGATGAGGCAGTCCAGAATACAACTACAACCATTATTTGAGCAGCTGATTTTGGCGATTCCCTGTTCCTTCTGTGCACCCCGACAGAAGACAATACCTGGATGGTCATCAGAAATTGCAGAGGCCATTAGAGATCATAGGCGAGCTCTCCAGCACCATAAGTGGCACCCATCGATGGAGCACGTTATTGCCTTTCAGTGGCTCCATGCCTGGGTCTGCCATCCAATAAAACGATGGAAACAAGAATGCAAGGAACAGTACGCTTCAACCATCAGACCGTGAACCTTCCCTTCATAGGTTTGAGCCAAGGTCAGATGTATCTACAGATACCAGACACCTGCAGGTGTACCTGGTGGTGTTCTGTTGAATGGTGCCATCTACACTAACACAGATGCCACATTTTTCTCTGTATTATGCTAGAGCCTCTGAGTCTGAGAACTGTCAACCCTTTTTTGTGTCCTAAAAAAGTGGGTAGAGCAAAAGCAGTTATCTTTTACTGCACACCACCTGGATCCGTATAATGCTCCATTCAGTGAATGGGGATTTGTCAGTGTCCTAGCCCACTGCCCCAGGATCGGACCACATCCTCAACCAGATGATCAAGCACCTATCTGTGGATTGTCAGTGTCATATCCTTGCCATCTTTAACTGCATCCTGGAGTGAGGGCGACTTCCCATTGCAACAGCGACAAATCATCATCATCCCAGTACTGAAACAGGGCAAGCACCCTCTAGAGATGAATTGGCTCCTTGAGTCTCGAGGTCTTCTGCCTCCATCCCAGGGCGGTTTTTGCCGAGGTGACTCTATACTGAAAATCTGGATTGCCTGGAGTCTGCCATCCAAACAGCTTTTGTCCAATATCAACACCTTATAGCCATCTTCTTCGACCTGAAAAAGGCTTAAGACCCCACATCCTAGCTACTGTACACATCTTCTTATCCCACCATACTTTGCAGGTTCAACTTGCTGCTTCCCACAGTACCACCCCCCACCCCCCTCCCCTCCTCCCCCAATCCGACGAGAGAATGGGGTACCACAGGGCTCTGTTAGTATGGATGTCGCTGAACATCGACTGCAAGGTGCCATAGGAAAGGCGCAGTCATGGGACCTCACCCATGGCTTTCACTTTACAGTGTCAAAACTCATGTTATGCACTTCTGTCAACATTGTAGTGTTCACCCACAACCAGAACTTTACCTCAACAGCCAACTACTCAATGTGGTAGGAACATTTTGGTTTTTTGGACTGGTCTTAGATCCTAAGTTGACGTGGATTCCCCATCTATGCTAGATTGATCGAAAGTGTTAGCTGCACCTTAATAGTCTTCACTGCCTGAGTAACACCAGCTGGGATGCAGATCGTACTACCTTTCCACAGCTTTACAAAGCCCTGATACAATCCCGTCGAAACACCGGAATCCATCCCCTGCAACAGCAGTCCAGATCAAGGATTACAATCGCAATCCACATCCTGTCTCTCCTCTCTGAACTCCAGTTGTTTCCTCTATCACCTCTCCTCCAGGCCCATTCACTACACATTCGTGGTGCATCCCTCGGCCACAGCGTTGTCTTGACCTATCACCAGATCTGAAAGACTCGGTTCCTTCTGAGGCCATCTGCCACCAATTTTTAGCCATTCTTGTCATATCTTGGGGTTCAGAAGTAGTCTGTACTGATGACTTAATGGGTGCTGGTCATGTGGGCTTTGGTTATACTCGCATGTGACACTGAACTGTGCTCCCTGCCAAATGGTTGTAATGTTTTCACTGCGGAGTTCGTAGCCATCTCTCGTGCTCTTGAACATATTAGTTTCTGCATCGGTGGATCCTCTCTCATCTTCAGAAACTCCTTGTGCAGTTTGCATCTCTTGACCAATGTTACCTTCACCGTCCCTTGGTAATTGCTATCCAGGGTTCCCTGTATGTCTGGACCCCAGGCCACATCAGGATCCCGGGAAATGAACTTGCTGGTAGCCTGGCCAAACTGGCTACCTGTAAACTGATTTGTGATGTTGGTATTCCAGTAATGAACCTCTGATCGGTATTATGCCATGAAGGTTAGGGAATCAGGAATGGCTCACTCTGACTTTGCCAAACAAAATAGGGTGATGAAGGAGACTATAAATCTGTGGAGGTCCTTCATGTGGGCCTCTCTCAAAGACTTGATCGTCCTTTTGCTGGCTGCGTATTGACCATACTTGGTTAACTCTTGGTCATCTCTTCTGTCGCAAAGACCCACCTCTCTGTCATTGTGGTTCCCATTTGCTGGTGGTCCACATTTTGCTGGACTGTCCGAAGTTAGCCACCATGCAGTGGTCTCTTAATCTCCCTCACGCGCTGTCTCTGGTGTTAGGAGACAGTGCCTCAGTGGCTGACTTAGTTTTACGTTTTATTCTTGAAGGGAGCTTTCACCGCTCTCTTCAAGGTAGGTCCACTTACCCATATTGGCCCATTGATGGGTTGGCAGAACACTCTTTGCCTCCTCTGCCAAGTCTGTGCTGTGGCTATCTGGGCATTGTGGTGCAGCCTGGTCCTCACCTTACCTGCTCTTTTACTCCCCCCCCCCCCCCCCCCCCCCTCCATGGTGTGTTAGACTTGTTTGTCTTTTGTCTCTCTGTACTTCTCCCGTCGTGTCCATGTTGCTAGTCTTTCCTAGGTGATTTCTGAGTGGGCTAAATCTGGTAAGGGGGGGGGGGGGGGGGGACTGGGATGTATGTTCCCTCATTGCATTGCACTGTGCTTTCGGAGGCTTCTGGCTGCTCCCTAGAGGGAACACCTTTCTTGTGCTCTCTCTCTTTCTTTCTTTCTTTCTTCTTCTTGTCCATTATCTCACCTTCATAGACCTTATGGTTTTCCTCCCCTGGGTTTTGTGTGGTAGGCTATCTGATCTACAGGCATGTAGACCTGTCTGTCTGAGGAAAAAGGGACTGATGACCTAGTAGTTTGATCCCTTTAATCATCCAGTCAACCAACCAACTCCTCTTAAGAATGTTATATTCTGAAATATAAACTGCTGATTGAATAGGTCATCATCATGAGTCAGAAATTGTGAATCTAGCATACCTAAAATACATAAAACCATGTCAGTATTATGAAAGGGATAGAGTGCTACTCTCCATGTAGCAGAAATGTTGAATTGCAGATAGGCATAATTAAAAGACTGTCAAACAAGTAAGTTTTCACACACACACACACACACACACACACACACACACACACACACACACACACACACACACACACACACACACACAGACAGACAGAGAGAGAGAGAGAGAGAGAGAGAGAGAGAGAGAGAGAGAGAGAGAGAGAGAGAGAGAGAGAGTCAGTCACACACAGTCTCTGGTTGTCGAGACCAGATTGCAACTCAAAATCTCTGCTATATGGTGATTGGCAATCTATCTTTTTCATAATACTGACATTATTCCATCCTGGATTTTCCATTGTTAGATGTTATAATGTCATCATTAATTAAATAAGAATGGTGGTGTTTTTATTGTAGTCATAATTAAGAACAGATTATTTAGAATAGTAATCCACCAGTCACAAGCTGTGAACAGTTGTTACAAACTACTTGCAAAAAGAGGAAAAAGAAATAATTTCTGTTGGCACTCCCGTCCCGCATACAAACTGTAACTTCAACAACACACTAAAGTCATACACGCCCATGTCAGAACCTTTGAACACCAAGATGAAAAAGGAATTAAATGTGACTGCACGTTAAGCCCAATCAACGGAAGGAAAGGCAGGCAAAACAAGGACTTACTCTTGGAGAAAGGTACACGAAATATGTCATAGAGACTATGAAGACCATGAATTAAATATTAAATGTCGTTCGCTATATTGCTAAAATGGATAAAAAGTAAAACACAATCAACATCCAATGTGCCGTTTGCTAAAACGACCGATAACTCAGACAGCAAACATACAGTAGAACGTAAGTGGTTAAAAGAGAGACATTTGGTCAGGAAACAGCTAATGGTCAAAGGTTGATGACAGTTAGCACAAAGTGATGGTGGGTCACCACTTGACAAATGACGATGGCTAAAAAGACAGTACCCAGTACGTAACCTAGCTAAAATCAGCTCCTTGCGGCGAAAGGGCTGAGAGAGGAGATCGGCCAAGCTTCTGGGAGATGTTTCATTCCCTGGAGTTTGTTCCCATGAATGGAAGACCAATTTTAATGTCAAAGTGACACCACCTTCTGATAAAAGACAACATGGAGATCATCGGAAGGAATGGAAGAACTAGCTGGATGATGTAGGAGGACTGCAGACTTGGCAACAGTGTCAGCAGCCTTGGCAACAGTGTCAGCAGCTTTGTTTCCTGTCAGACCATCCATCAAGACAGAGCAAGTGGAAGCTTTCTTTGACCTGTTGCACTAAGGGATAGACAGTGTACAGCATACAGAGGCTCTGAAAATCACTGAGAGAATCCGAGCAGATGACGAAATTGAAAAGCCTGTGTCGCTGGATGTACCGTGTGGCCTGATACAGAGCAAAGAGCTCTGCTGTTAATACTGAGCAGTGTTCTGGAAGCAGATATCGAAAATGGTCGGTGGCAATGATCAGGCATACCAGACACCATGGTCATTCAGAGAGCCAACAGTGTACACAAAGGTAGTATCACTAAGTTCCGTGCAAAGGTTGAGAAACTTACACCGATAGATCGAATCTAGAGAAGTTTCCTAAGGAAGCGAATCAAGTTCAAGGTGAACATGGGCCACCACAGAAAGTCAGGGTGGTGAAGGGTACACATCCTTCGGGAAAGTGGCAGATAGCATGAAGTGAGGCTGCTGGAGCAGTAACCAAAAGTGAACTCCAGGAGGTAACGGAGAAGAGGGACACACCTACTGGCGGTCAAATGAGCCGTTGAAGGAGGCGACATAAGATGAGTGGCCAGGTATGGCAGACAAATGGCATGTGTATCTGCTGAGGAGAACATCATGTCGTTATGACCGCAGTAGTGAGGCAGCTTCTGCATAGAGACTTTCAACTGGGCTGGTGTAAAAGGTGCCAGTGGCCACATGGATTCAATGGTGGTAGATTGTATTTAGACAGTGTAAGATGGATGGATGTGCAGATGCATAAACGGAGCATCCATAGTTTACTTTCAAAAGGCCAAGGGATCTGTACAAACAGAGGAGGGTGGTCCAGACCACTCCCCAGGAAGTACCACTGAGGACCCGTAGAACACTGACGGACAGGGTACAGCGGCAGCCAGGTAAGACATGTGGGAGGACCAAGAAAGTTTCTATCAATCATGAGCTGCAGGAATTTCGTAGTTTCAACAAACGGTAGAGCAACAGGCCCAAGACCGGGTGATCAAAAAGTCAGTATAAATTTGAGAACTGAATAAATCACGGAATAATGTAGATAGAGAGGTACAAATTGACACACATACTTGGAATGACATGGGGTTTTATTAGAACAAAAAAAAAATCCAAAAGTTCAAAAAATGTCAGACAGATGGCGCTTCATCTGATCAGAATAGCAATAATTAGCATAACAAAGTAAGACAAATCATAGATGATGTTCTTTACAGGAAATGCTCAATATGTCCACCATCATTCCTCAACAATAGCTGTAGTCGAGGAATAATGTGAACAGCACTACAAAGCATGTCCGGAGTTGTGGTGGGGCATTGGCGTCGGATGTGGTCTTACAGCATCCCTAGAGATGTCGGTCGATCACGATACACTTGCGACTTCAGGTAACCCCAAAGCCAATAATCGCATGGACTGAGGTCTGGGGACCTGGGAGGCCAAGCATGACGAAAGTGGCAGCTGAGCAAACGATCACCATCAAAAGATGCGCACAAGAGATTTTTCACGCATCTAGCAAAATGGGGTTTTTTTTTTTTTCTTCGGTTATAATAAAACCCCATGTCATTCCAAGCATGTGTGTCAATTTTTACCTCTCTCTCCACATTATTTCATGGTTTATTAAGTTTTCAAATTTATACTGACTTTTTGATCACCCGGTATAAAGAAGGTGGAAGAAACCCATTGTGCAGCCAGAAATTCATACAAATGGTTTTGTCAGTGGAAAAGCGAAAGCCATTGTTGATGCTGCATGAGTAAAGACAATGAGACAATGCTGAAGACGTCGCTCAAGGAGACAAGTCCATGGGGAACTGCAATAGGTGGCAAAATCGTCAACAAAAAGGGACCCGGAAATACCCAGCGGGAGACAGGCCATAATAGGGTCAATGGCAATAGCAAGGACAATGAATGTCAGGATGGACCCCTGAGGCATCCAATTTTCATGGATAAAAGTGTCCTACAAGTCACATTCCACACGTGCTTTGAGAAGTCTGTCTTTTAAAAATTCCTGAAGGAAACGTGGCAGGCAGACTGGAAAGCCCCACATGTAAAGAGTACAGAGGGTACCGGTCCTCCAGCTGGTGCCGAAGGATTTCTCCAGATCAAAAAGCACATCCACAGTCAGTTATTGTTGCAGAAAACTGTTCATGACATGGGTTGCCAAAGTGGTGAGATGGTCAACTTCAGAATGGCACGCCTGAAATCCACACTGTGCAGTCGTTAGTAATTTGCGAGACTTGAGGCACCATACCACCCGGGCATTAATCATATGTTCTAAACCTTGCAAACATAGCTAGTGAGGGAAATGGGGTGGTAGCTAGAAGGAAGGTCTTTGTCCTTACTGGGCTGAGGAATGGGTATGATGAAGGCTTCATACCAGCGTCTGGGGAGCATGCCATCTACCCAGATGTGGTTGTATGTATTAAGCAGAAAATGTTAGCCCGCAAGAGAAAGGTGCTGCAACATCTGAATGCGAACATCATCCGGCTGTGGGGTGAAAGATAGGGATACAGTGAGAGTGATCAGCTCCCACATAGGAAAGGCTGCATTGTAGCATTTAAAATTCTAAGAGGGGAAGGGTATTACCCAAGCCTCCTCCATTTGTTTCCAATGGAGGAAGGTAGGGCGGTAATGGGTGGAGCTTGAAATATTTGCAAAATAGTGGCCCTAGGTGGTGGATATAGCAATGGGTTCCACAATGACATCATCTGCTCTGATCAGACCAGAAATTGGTGAATTGACCTTGGGCCCAGAGAGTCGTTGGAATTTAGCCCACACAATGGAAGACAGAGCGGAACTGTTAAAAGAATTAGTAAATGAAATCCAGCTAGCTCCTTTGGCATCCCAAAGAGGGTGATGACACTGCGCACGCGACTGTTCACATCAAATGCAGTTCTCCAGTGTTAAAAACGCTGAGAGTGTGTCTCTGCACATGAATTGTCACGGTACGCGTCAGTCCACCAAGGACTGTGACATGATGTGGTAAAGTGGAAGTGTGAGGAATGGAACAGTCTGCAGCGGTAAGGATAACGTTTGTAAGGTCATCACAACTGGGGAAATGTCGTTTGTCAAAGGTCACCAGGGAGGAGTAAAGCCTCCAGTCTGCCTTTGAAAGCTGCCAATTAATTTAGTAAGTAGATGAGGGAGGAGTCGGCAGATAGGATGTGGTGAAATGGTTGCTCAAGTATGTCTAAAAGGGAACACACCACTCGAGACGACGGGCAAGCTGGGCAGTGCAGAATGAGAGGTCCAAATGGGAATAAGAGTGTGTCGAGTCTGAAAGGAACGTTGGTGCTCCAGTGTTCAGGCAGAAGAGGTTGAGTTGATCGAGAAGGTCAGCCGAGAGGGCACTTTACGGACAGGTTCACAAAGAGCTGCAAAGGGGGTGATGCGCATCAAAGTCACTGAGCAGCAAAAAGATTTGGGACTTTCCCAACGAGCTAGAGGAAGTCTGCCCTGCTGAAACCGAATGACAGGGATTTAGGCGGTAAAAAGAGAAAAGGTGAAGCGAGGAAGGAGAATGCGGACTGCAACAGCTTGCAGCCGGATGTTGAGTGAGAGGGTTTGACTACGAATGTCATCACGAATAAGCAGCACGACTCCACCACGAGATGGATTGCCGTCCTTGGCCATATGTTCCTTTTTTCATAAACATTTTCTTCTCCGGAGAACAAAAAAAAAAAAAAAAAATTACTGATAGAAAGAAAATTGGCTTGATATTGTCTACATTGTCTCCATAAGTTATAAAGTGATTGAGTCCCCTGTTCAGCATGTCTTTGAGACAGAGTACCTCTAACATAATTTGTACAGGTCATTTCCAGCCTAATTGATACTTTTTATTTACAGACGAGTCTTTCCACTATTTTAATAACTGATTAAATGTTCATGCTTTTGTTGGGTAGCTGCAGAAAAGAAGGCTGTCTCAAAACACGAACCATGATGAGATGTAATATGATGAGCAGCCACCTACTACTGTCAAACTTCTTTCATTACTTGCATTATAGTTTTAATTTTGTTTAGAGGTCTACTTACTGTGTTGATGCAATGAATTGTTTTATCCTGTATTTTTGTAGAGCTCTTGCCAGATATGCTCTGCAGTATTAGATTTAAATGCCTATGTTGCAATAGGACCCATATCTCTAAATCTGTTGTTTGCTGTTGTGGAATGTGAGTCTGTTTCAGTGTTGGGGCCACTCCTGTTCCTTGTTTATATAAATGATATGCCGTCTAGTATTATGGGTAACTCTAAAATATTTCTGTTTGCTGATGACGCTAGCTTGGTAGTAAAGTATGTTGTGTCCAACATTGACCTAAGTTCATGGCTTGTAGAAAATAAATTAACTCCAAATCACAGTAAGACTCAGTTTTTACAGTTTCTAACACACAATTCAACAAAACCTGACATTTTAATTTCACAGAGTGGGCATATTTAGTGAAACTGAACAGTTAAAATTTCTAGGTGCTCAGATAGATAGTAAACTGTCGTGGGAAGCCCACATTTAGGATCTTGTTCAAAGACTTAATGCTGCCATTTTTACTATTGGAACAATATCTGAAGTGAGCGATCATTCGACACAAAAATTAGTCTACTTTGCTTATTTTCATTCGCTTGTATCATATGGTGGTATATTTTGGGGTAAGTTCTTGTTGTATTGTAGAGTGCATTTACTTAAATTTATGGATTGACTTTTTTTGGGTTCATATACATTTTATTTTTATCTATTATTACTTTTATGTTGTAATTTCATGTACTGACATGTTCCATGACCTGGGAGATTTTCTCCTCAGTTTGGTCCTATGGAACTTGACATGTAAATAAAATAAATAAAATTAATTTGAATTTTGATTTTTGTGCATCATTATCTGACAGGCCATTACTAAATTTGATCACAATGTGCTTCTCAATTTGAAGACAAGCTATTGAAAACAATACGTATGATCCTGCGACTATTTCCCCACGCTGTAGTTGCAAAGTGTGACATCTTTATCAGATTGGAAGTTTATTAATGTTATTTTTGCTGTAAATTAGTCAAAAATATAATATTGAAATCTTTACCAAATTAATTTGATGTGTATCTTATAAACTGAGATTGACAAAGTCCTAAGTCTGGAAAGTAAAGTCATCTCACCGAACTGAGAGGTGAAGTGAAAACTATACTTAAAAATAACCCATCTTTAATCCAGTTTCTAAAAATATGGATTGTACCTAGTAAGATGTCCTAGGTCTTTGAGGCATGTGGTTTACAATATATCACGTGAGTTTGGAGTGAATTATTACAACAGTGTAATCACATTATTAATGAACAGTGCAAGAAACACTCCAAAATGTATAACTAAGACGTTGTGAGAAACCATTCATTGCAAAGCATGGTGTTACCAACACACACAAATTATTATTTGACAACACTGAAATCCTGGCACACACCTTGTGTTACTGGGATTCATTTATCAAGAAAGCAGTGGAGATCCACAAGTGTCCTAAATTTTTTAATGGAGTTGATGGCGTCACCTGAATCCCAACATGGTGGAAAGATCTAGAAAACAATATAAACCCCATACTAATGTGAGTGGCTGATCTGTTTCCTTATCATTGTTGTGGTATTATTGGTAAAGCGAGCATAAGCATGAGCATGAGCAGTACTAAAGAAAGCACGAGAGCTTTAAATCTGACAGATATGTGTTGACTAGAGTTTGTTTACATCTTACAGTTTGTCATACCAAGGTATTAAGGAGACATTTTGGGAACTTGCTTACCTGTTTTACCTGTTTTGGTGAATTTCAGTAGTTGTTTCTGTTCGAGTGAGTGTATGTTCAGTGAATTCTGGAAGTAGTCAAAGTTATAGGTTTTTAGTTATTCCAAGATAGATACCAGAGACTTTATGCTCATTTCATTAATAATGTATCAAGTTACATCTTCATTTTAATATTTGGTGGCTAAAATCTGCTTCATTTTAAATGATCAAGACTTTTTATTTTAAAAAAAAAAAAATTACACGGACATGATCAAATCTGGTAGAAGTAATATTACTGAATATATTGCTGTGTTAGTCTAGAACAAAATTAGGTAAGTAGAACCCAACAACATACAGATACTAACTTTATATAAATTAATCCATTGAGTAGGAGGAGTTGTCAAACAGAAATTATTTCAGTTGTTTTTAAAACTTTTATTATGTGCCTGCACCCTTAATTTGTAGGTGATGTTTTCAAATATTTTTACAGCTGAGTAAGTTAAGTTGTGAATAGTGGAGGCAATTTTTGTTCCAAGTGTTAGACTTACAAACAATACTACTATTTTTAAATTGTGCCTGATGCCTCACAACAAACTTCATAAGAGAGGTTGTTAGGATGCCTAAATTTTTAAACAATTGCCTTCATGAAGTTTGAGGATGACCACCAGATATCCTTACAGAATATTTCTGTATGATGAATACTTAGTGTCTGTGTGTAGAATTGCCTCAAAAAACTATTTCCAGTCACATCAATGAATGACAGTGTGCAAAGTAGGCTGGTTTTTTAATGCTATCATTAAAAAAAATCAGCAATTACATGTAGAGAAAATGTTGCTGAATTCAAGCATTTTAAGAAATCTGTAATATGTGATTTTCTATTCAAGTTTTGGTCTATATGTGCACCTAGGAATTTTGAACAATTGATTTTACATGCTTCCCATCTGCCAGTGCTCTATTATTGTTGCTGGTGATATATCTTGCCTTGTACAGATTTCAGTGAAGTGTATGTTTTCTAAGTAATATTCCAAGAATCAATATTTTTTAGCATTTCTTTTATTGATCAGTCTGTTGTCACACCTCTGAAGGTCTTGATTGTGATTGTTGCATTATCATCAAAGAACACCATTTCTGCTTTATTACTGTAAGGTGGAAGATCATTTATACATATCATGAACAGGAGTTTTCCCAGAATTGAACTCTATGGAATGCCTGTAATAATTTGTCCACACTCAGGGGGAGATTCATCATTAAAACTTCATGAGCTATCTAACATGGCCATTTTCTTCCTGTCAGTGCAGTATAAATTCAACCACATAAAGCATTGTACCTTGAAAACTGAACTTTTTAAGTTTATCCAAAACAATGTTGTGATTTACAAAATCAAATGTCATACATACATCACAAGAACGTCCTGGTAGGTATTGACCTGCCAGTCAGATATTTCAGTATGTGGTCAGTGAAATGGTAGATGCCATATTTAGTGGAGAGACTCATCTGGCATTCAAATTTTGACTGACAGTATATTTGTAGATAGGCATGACCATTCTTCAATACATTACCTTTTGCAGCAACTTTAGAAAATGAAGTTCATAGTGAAATTAGTCATTAGTTATTAACGTCTGTCCTATTACCTTTCTTAAAAAGTGTTCTAATATTGTTGGGCTTTGGCTGGTCTTGAAAGATACCTTGTGAAAGTGATGCATTAAAAATATGGATGTAAACATCAGCTGTAACTGAAGTATATGCTTTTAATATTTTGCTTGAAATACTATCATCCTTATGGGAAATTCTTACTCTTGAGAGTTAAAATCCTGGTATCTATTGAAGAAGTTGGAGTGATCTGAAATTTATGCTTGTGATACTGGTTATTGCATATGCTGCAATGCTTTTTCCTTTCTTGAATTTTATGTGATTGGCTGTTCGAGAACTGACAATAGTACTGATGATGTATAGGATAGGTGGGCAACCAGTTGCCTGCAGGCCGGATTCGGCCCATCATTGGTTTCAGTTTGACCTGCAGAAGAAA
Source organism: Schistocerca serialis cubense (assembly GCF_023864345.2). Lineage (NCBI taxonomy): Eukaryota > Metazoa > Arthropoda > Insecta > Orthoptera > Acrididae > Schistocerca > Schistocerca serialis. The sequence goes on from NC_064640.1 coordinate 823,044,040, forward strand.
TTTTTGGGGAGAGTGTGAGGCGCTCACATTGTACTCCATCCAAGACCTATTTTTGGATATTTCTGCTGATGCTCACCTTGCCTCGGGTTTGCAACTCGTGACACAGACCACTGTCAGTTTTGCTTACTCTGCACATGCATAATGCAATTATACCACCGCTGACTCCCCCCACATGTTACTTATTGCGTACTGCCTACATCTGTGTTACACATTGATGGATTGTAAACATTGGTAACAGGTGACAATGACATGAAAACTACTGACTACTCAGGAAATGTGCTGATTTAAATGGCAGCAGGGTGCCATTCATAGTGGTGTGTCACTCCCATAAACATTGTCACAGGTGCTACAGTTGTCACTTCCTGCACCTGAAGCACTACTATTGCATCACTTGAAAAGTGGTCTGTGAGCTTTAGTAATTATGTGAATTAGGCCCGCAGGTTACCCGTGCCTATCCTACAGCAATGTAGGAGTGTCTGGGGGTGGCACCTAGTAGCTCGAATTCGATTTCCTGTCTATATGGGCGAGAAAATTGAAAGCATGAGTTTCAACTTTTGATTTGTCACAGTTAAATAATTTTCATTTCAGGAAAACCTTGTGATCAGATGTGCTGTGCAGTTCTACACTGTTGCATAGTAAATAAGCTATATGCTTTTAAAATATCGGAACAGGCATGAAGCAGGATTGAAGACTTGCTTGCAAATAAGAGTCCACTATGTTGTTAGTAAAGGGATCCACAGATAGAAATAAAGTAGCATCCTGTGTACTGAATGGAAGTGCAGTAGGAATATTATTAGAACTGTGGGGGGGGTGGGGGGGGGGTGGGGGTGTTGCAAGTCGTTTCTGGATAACTCCCTTGGTAGAGCATTTACCCATAAAAGGCAAAGGTTCCTAGCAGTTCAGATCTTAATTTGGCACACAGTTTTCATCCACCAAGAAGTTTCAGTAGGATTACTGTTCACTTTATTGTGTTATGTTGTGCCAGATAATACTGACATTAGGAAATTGTTACAAATTCCAGAAAGACTTGTAATTTATCAGTACTTGGTGCAAAGACTGATTACTGACTGTCAGTATAAATAAATCTAATATTGTGCTTCTAGATAAATGAAAAGTATAATAATGTTTGAGTACCCAATCAGTGATCAGTCATAGAAATCAGGATGTAGAGTTCATGTGCTTAGTGATATAAGGTGGAATAGACACAAAAATCTGACTTTGGGGAAATCAGATGCCAGCCAGGCTTTTATTTGTTGAAAGGATTTGTAGGAAGTGCAATTTATTCACAAAGGAGCTCACCTATGAAACCTTCATTTGACCAATTCTTTGGCAATTTGGTGTCCTTACCAAGTTGGGTTAATGGATGAGATTCAAATAAGAGGTTTACAATTTACATTTGTTTAACCATACCAAGAACATCACAGAAGTGCTTAATAAATTGTTCCAATACAGGGTTGCCCTCAGGAAGTAGTACTTTTCATTTGGTTATTACAAAGTTTAGCTTATATTTAGACCAGTATAACTTATAGGTAACTGTTCTACACACATTACCATTATTGAAAAGCCAAACAAAAGTTTATTTCATAAAATGTACATCATTGGTGATACATTGCTAAAGAGGTTTGTGGAAGGTCCTTGTTGAATTCTCAACTATTTCTTGAAGAATTTTCTCTGTGTCTTTATGTATCATGGCTTTCAATTGATCAGTATTGTGGAGCCATGAAAAAAGCTTTTTTCTTAAGATGATCCCACAGAAAAAAATTTGCTGCCGAAAGATCAGGTGCTCTCACTAGCCATGGGATAACACTGAATCATAATAGTAATCGATGTGGAAAGTGGCACCTCAGTTTAGTAATTGAGTTAAAAGCCCCATCTTTCTCAAACCATATTGTGTTTAGATGAAAACTTCCCTGCACTGTGTGGACTGAAGAAATTATTGATAAAGGCCGCATACTGCTCAGAACTGACACGTACTGACTTCCCATTGTTGTTGTCTTCAAAAAAATATGGCCCAATGATTCGAGTGAACTGTCAAAAAGCACACCAGATGATGACATGTGAGCTATCCTGCAACTTTTCATGAATGAGCTACAGATTTGTGTCTAGAGTAATATTGAAAGATTGATTTATTGATAAACCTATTCATATGAAAGTTTGCTTCATCAAACATCACGAGATTCATCAGAAATACCTCTTACTGGTCAATTCTATCCAGTAACATTGCGTGGAAATTGTACCAACTCACTTTTATCTCCCCGCTGTAACTGTTGAGCCACTTGCATCTTATAAGGAGGAAACTTCAAATCCTATTTCACAATCCCCAGCAAAGACGTGTGAAGGATCTGTGATGGTCTGGAATGGTGACAGACTGATCACTGTGGGCTTTGTTGCAGAGCTGCATGAAATCATTGGATATTTACTGGCATTCAGATTGTCATTTCAGGTCCCTTATGTTTCACACTGGCTCCACAGTCTGTCTTACACCATTGTTTCATCTGTCTGGAACATGGAAAAGGCAGACTCTACCATGGAGCACAGACTGCTGCAATGCTCTGCACGTGACATAACTCCCCTATAGCCTCAGTATGCATATGCACTGGCCAGCGTTCCATACTGAACTGAATGGCATATGATGTGGACCTGATTAGATGCAGTAGATGGTGTGAATAATCTACACCTTTGCAGGGTGGCCAATTGAAGATATACTATTTCCTGTGGGCCAACCTTTATAAGTATTTTATAGAAAAAAGAAGTTAAACAAATTTTCTTTAAATATCTGAGCTAGCAGGGGGAAAAAGTGGCTAATATGGTGGTCTGACATTCAAGAGGTCAGTTTTTCAAATCCCCATATGGCCATCCAGAGTTCTATTTTCTGTGGCTTCCCTAAATCTCTTAAGACAAATCTCAGGATGGTTCCTTTGAAAAGGACACTGCTGATTGCTGATTTCCTCCCCCCCCCCCCCCCCCCCCCCAACCAATCCAAGCTTTTGTTCCTACTCTGCCCTTGAGAGGACATTAAATCGTAATTTTTGGTCCTTTTAAGTATCTTCACAGAGATTAAAAAATGTTACTTGCTCTTTTCATGTCAAAAATTGTGCAGTGGTTGTAGGTTGTGGCACTTGAATAGATGGCATATTTCTTGATTTTTGGAAACTACAATATATTAACAATTTTGCATGTAATGAATAGATGAGATCATGGAATGTGTTTCCAACAATTGTCTTTTCACTTTTTCTCCCTTACGGACATTTTAGCATATTGTACATTTGATGAGTTTATTGGAACATCATTTATTTTTTTCTGTGTGTTTGGTATATGTGATAGACTGTTTCTGTTTATACTGCACATGAGAATCTCAATAAACAATTTAAGCAGCACTTACAGACAGTCCCTTGCTTTGTAGTTTATCAATAAATACTTTCCTTAGAAAACAGAAGTGAAATTGTGTATCTATAGAAGATTATTATTATACACAATGTCTTACGATAGTCTGTAAATGAGGATGAATGGACTGCCTTGAAACATATTGTTGATAAATTCCTGAGTTCAGTTTCCAAATACTGGTATAAGAAGCAGTTTCAGGTAAAAGGGTATATGAAACTACTAGTGTATAAAACAAATTACAGATTGCTATTCATTGAGAGAATATTGAAAGTGTTGATTCGCCAATGGTGAGGCTGGATTTGAAATCCCAGTGCTGCCCATGTCCCATTCTAACCAGCTCTGATAAATGTTTGACAAATTTAGTAATTACTGCCATGTTACAGTATTTGAAGTGGTTGTGCAGTTTGCTTATACTGTAATACAGTGCTAAAATTTGGAGATGTTTTTCTATTGCTTTGTTGAAATTGTCGTGAAATGTACTGCTTACTCATCCAATACTGTTTAGGGGGAAAAAAATTGGAACACACCAGAAAGCAGGTATCTTACTGTGAATGGTCAGTCCAGTGGAACTATAGAAAGGAACTAAAAATTATCTGCATTCTCAGCCAGTTCATTATGAATCATTTGGTTTTGTTTACCTGGGCTTATAACCTGGGAATGCATATTCGATTGTTGCTGTTTACGCTAGGTATTATCAGAAATAATTGGTAGGCTTTGCTGTATCGTTGAAATATGCAATACTGCCTGTATTTACTGTGTGGCTTTAAAAGTGATAACTGCACAAACAGTCATGTTGTATATTGCCACAGTTAGTTACTTTAAATTTGCTCACACTTTTCTCAGTCCACAGTTGTGGAGAATATTATATGGGAGGATCAATGCAAAACTGGATGAGCCAAGTATTAAACAATGCGTGGTCTTTTGTGTGACTTTACTTCTTGACACAGTCTCTTAAATCTCTTAAATTCAGTGAATATTTCCTGCACTGCTCTTGAACTTCAAATTTTTTGAATGGAAGCTCTTCAAAAGAGCGATGTGCAACAGTCACCAAATTGTAATATGGCAGAAATGTTTTTAGGAGCTGGGATTTTGTGCAGATTGTGGCACATAACAGGCAAAGGTGAAATTAAATTCAGCATAATGTTGATGCTATAATGTGTCTGTAAACTGAACAGTAACAAAGTGAGTCCCCACTCTGTGTACACAGCTACATCATAAGTCTGTTTTGCAAAATCATACTGCTCCTGCCAGATTGTCCCTTTGAATTAGTGGTGATGCAGATGGACCCAAGGAGTGTTCATTTTATATTAACACTATATGTTTTTTTGTTGTTGTTGTAGTCTTCAGTCCAGAGACTGGTTTGATGCAGCTGTCCATGCTCTTCTATCCTGCGCAAGCTTAATCTCCCAGTACCTACTGCAACCTACATTCTTAACACTATATAGAGTATAGAAATTAATAACTAATATAACTAACACAAGGAACACACACAAGTAGAATATACATTAATCACAGCGAACTTCACTGCACTACTAGGATTCAAATGTCACTGCACTACTGGGATTCCAATACAATTCTAGCATTTTCTGGCATTAGCACCCCTCCCCCCCCCCCCCCCCCCCAAATTGAGAGTTGAAATAATGGTAACGATGATTGTAATGGCTCAACAGCATCCAAGTGAAATATCTGTAGAGTTTTAAGTGGGCAGTACCAGTGCATATTGTAATGACCGCATTGGTCGACTGTTGAGGTCCCTGTCAGTGATGGGTAGATCAAGGTCAGAAGGTCATTATTAATCACCCAGGTCAGGGTGAGCAGCTGTGAGGTGAGTGGATACCTGGCAGATTCCTTTTGGGATGTTACGAAAACAGTATTGACAACGTTAACATTTGTTATTCAGAGAACAGCAGTAGTCAGGACTTTGCTCCAGGCCAATAGTGCTTGTAGGTCGAGCAGTACGCGCCCAGTCGAGGGATGCTATTGTCAGCTCATGGCCAGTATTGTCGTGGTGATTGATGTCAGAAGCAGCAGGTCATTCTCCTGCTTGTCTGCTGCACTGCCTAGTTGTAGCAGAACATCTCGGCACAGGGTTCGCAGAGGCGTACCAGACCACGTTGCGGCTCCCAAAACAGGAGATGCAACCCCCAGCATTGGAGTCTGCCAACAGAAGCAGAAGTGGATAACAGGAAGCCCACTTACCCTTGCAATGGTGGAAGTCTGGCTGCAAGTCTCCACGCTCATACTGTAGGCCACCAGAAAACCCGCCGGAAGAGAGGCACTAATATTGTTACATCAGACACGGCACGAATAGTGGCACTGTGACTAGCAGTAGTAGAGTTCCCAGATGGGATTTGTGATTCTGTAGAAGCTTGCAGACTGTTAGATGAGTAGACAGCAGATCAACATAGGTTGCTCTTCGTAGCTGGGTGTCAGTAGACTTAGCATGTCTGGGAACATCTGAGAATAGGGATCCGATACAGGGGCGGTGAAGTGACTACGAGAGTCTGCTGGTCACTTCAGACAGCGGCACCCCAAGCCTAGAAAAGGCAACAAACCGTAGTAGCCTCACACCACTTTCGACTGGTGATAAATAAATTCGTTCTGCCGTTCTTGTTTTGTCATCTCCTGAAGGAACATAACCAGAGAGGTAATATTAACCAACTTCACTCTTTGGAGGCACTGGCTAACATCTTCTGCTTTGTCAGATCCCTGAATGAATGTTCTTACATTCTGAACAAGTTTTTTTTTTCTTCATAGTTTGTGATCAACAGAGTGCTGCCACGTCTCTCCATATGTTGTCGTTTTACAGAATTGGCGTCAGACTAGGGCATTGCTTAACACTCATGCTTTCTATGGCTTCTTGCAATACCAGGGAAGGTGTCTTAATTTTTACCTGGCTACACCAAGTACAATATTTTGTGGTGCCACACACCCCTCTCCTTTAAAAAGTATGCCCCAGATTTTGTTTAAAGTGCTTCTGTAACTCTTGATATATATTCACAAAATGACCTTTGTATATGGGACACTTTGTTTCTTCCTTATTCTAGTCTGGTCTAAATCACAAGTTCATTGACAATATTCTTAATGGTGAAACGTCTTAACTAAGGTCAGTCCTCTGGACAATCTTGTGCCCCCACGAAAATGTCTTCCCACTGAGTTATTTAAAAACTAGTACAATCATGTGATCCCTTTCTCGCATCTTAACACATTCTCTCAAACATTTTACAATTAGCAATCACACTTATTCCTTGTCATTTAAAAAGTAGGTTGTACTTCTATCTTACTTGGGTAATCCTTAATTGCTACCAGTTATCCAGTAGATTGGTGTTTGATGTACTTCTCAGTTCAAGGTTGGTGTTTGGGTTTCTATTTAAGGTAGATATAGAGAACAGAAAATGCTGTCAGAATCAATACAACACTAGAAACTGATGTTAAAACACTGTGGTGTTGCTTATTGCGATGCTCCCATACATACTGTGCCATGTGTTCAGTGGCTGTCTGTCCCCCTGGTGATGCTGTCAACTCATCTAATGAATTGAGGAGATCCTGGGTGTTTCATTCAGAAAGGTTAGGTTCTTAGTAGTCAACATGTCTGGCTGTATCTCCAGCCAATACAATAAATGCTGGGTCAGATTTCTCATCGTTATTCCAGTGATAGTAGCTGGAAGCCGAAACATTGTCCCTGCTACGTACCATTGACTAGCATTCCGTCATCCTGTAACTCTAACCTTGTGATTCCCTTCGGCCTTTCTTGCTCTTAGCAGTTCACTGTTGCCACCTGTGGGGGAAAATACATAGTGAACCTAATTTTGGAAAATATGGGTGCAATGTTAGTCCTCCCTTCTGACATCTGGCTACTTCTGGCTCCTCTGAAAGTAGTTGTGTTTCACATGCCAGCACACTAGCCTGAACCCACCTCTTCAGACATACTGTAACGTTCCCTCTTCGGCACGATCGTATGCCAACATCAGTACATAGGTTTCCTTCCGGTCTAAGACTAGTGACACTTCCTCTGCTTTACCAATACAAATTGTCCTATGGCTCTCCATTTCACTGAGCGCAGATGAACCGTGTATCCCCACTCAACAGTGGGAACTACACTGATATTTGAACTGTTACCCCATCCTTGTTAATCTCACCAATGCTCGTCGTGCTAAGTCCGTTACCTAATATAACTGTTCTCTCTGTCTCTCGTACAAAAGTCATAACCGCTGGTATTCTCCCTGTATTTTTGTTAATACTCCTTTTTCTGCTTCCCAATGCAATTCCACAAATGTTTCCTGCAGTCTTTGTATTTTGTTCCTTATCTCTTGTGCATCACGTCTCAACTTCAGTAGCAAGAGGTTAAAACTCTTGTTTTGAATTGTCAGTTTTGTAATGTGTCCACTACACCTCCCGTGAAGGGATGTGGAATCACGAGGGTTATTGCACCCATTTGAATGTTTGTGAAGGAAGCCCCAAAACACAATGCGCCCCCACCCACCCCCCAGGAGTGTCGTCATTCTTTGGCGAGTTCATGCTTGGCTACCACGAAGCCCCAGCCTTTGCAGCATCTTTTCCCTTTCGTGTTGCACGTCTATCCTCTTGCTTTTCTTTTTCCCCTCCCTTGCGGAGCATGTACAGCATAATTTTGGGAATGTATCCTGCATTTTCAGTAGCCTGATATCATAACAGTCATTCCACTGTTTTTTTCCCCATTCTCCTATCTTTCCTCCACTTCAGTGTTTGAGAATCCTCTTTTTCTTCTTCCTCTCTGCGCTCTCCTGAAGGCTGGCCCATGCATCTGATACATAACAGATGACTGGCTAATGTGTAATTCCCATCCCCGGGTCGACAGGTAGGGTTCACACCTATCCCTTGGTACAGGCCGGGCACAGGGAGGGTTGATAGCCTGAGCTGTCACCATCCCAAATTGCCAATTGGTCCCTCTGTCAGGCATTTGGGAGGTGTGAACAATCACCTAAGGTGGACGTGCCCCCCCTCTGAGGAGGGCCACCACAATTGGAAGGAGCGTGCCATCAGAGACACTGGCAATCGTGGGGTATTTCCTTCAGTTAGCCAACGTCATCATCTCAGTACACAAAACATAAACTGAAAGAATCTAACGATTCAATGACCCTCCCAGCTGCACTGCAGTTCCTTGTGGTTTCGTGTACTGAAGACGTCAGTCTTTTGCAACGATTAATTCAGTCATTATTCAGAAAGGTATTGATGCAACCACTGGCCCTGTAAAATCCTGCTCTCGTTTACATAGAGGCACTGTACTTTTGGAAACTACTTGTGATTGTTAAGCACAACTGTGACGAGGCCCGTGGAACACTGAATTCTTCGTTGGTGTTATTTACAGTAGGCTGATTGATGGTCTGTATGAGGCAGATATCCAAACTTATCTCTTTAATTAAGGCTTCATTGAAGTCCATTGGGTGACACTCAACTGTCCTGTTGACACCTGGCCAAATGTTTAACCTGTGGTATGGATGCTCACAATAACAAGTGTCTGCCTCCTCCTCCTCGCTGTATCATTCCAATGGCTACCACGCAGCCTCCTTCCTTGATTGTCCCACGTATCTTGATGAGTGGGCTGTCCAGGAGATCTGGGTGATGGAAAAAGTACCTTACCCAGTCAGTCGTAAGTTATTGGCTAGTCAGAAACCCTGCATTTTACCATCCGGCAGTTAACGATACCATTCCTGCTGCATCTCGTTCCACAAAAGATGTTGTAAAATCGCCCTGTCATGGTAGCATACCAATCTCTTTCTGCTCCAACTGTGCAACCGGCCAACAAATTTTCACCTCACTCGGCGAAATCACCTGTTCCACAACCAGCAGGCTGGAAAGAACAGAAGGAATACTCCTACAAAGACTTTTCACGTCCCTCCAGCCAACAAACACCTGAATCATCATCTGCCAACCACAAAGACTCCAAGAAGTAAAACAGAGGCAAACGGTCTTCTCCTTCGCCTGCATGGAGATCCTCATCAATGGTTTCACCATGTGGTACCCTCACCTGGCTGACCTCCGTGTCACCAGTGCGCAACACCAAATGTTTTTCTGCCCTGGACTCCACAGAGTGACTGTGGGAGAATGTCGATGCCTCTGTAGATCTCGTGGAGCAAGATCCTCCAGCCTCTGCGCCATTCCCTGTAGCAGAGTATCTTCGAAGGCTGGCACTTGGCAGCTGCCTAGGTGACACCCCTTCACTTTTTCTCCCCTCCCCTTTCCCCGTTAAGACCTCTCATCCAGTGGAACATTCACGGCCTTAGATCCAACAAGTAGGAATTATGGATGCTCTTGGAATAGCAGTGTCTTCTTATTCTGTGCTTCCAGGAAACAAAATTGTGTCCTTACAATCACTTTGACCTTTTGCATTTCTTTCTGGTCCACTTTGACCTCCCCCATGAGGATGGCATTCCATCTCGTAGGAGAGTCATGCTGCTCATCTGGGATGACTTTCATAGTCACATCGTCTCCCTGAACACCTAGCTGCAAGCTGTTGCAGTCCGCATTTTCCTTCCTTGCTTCACCTTTTCCCTTCGTACTGTTTACATTCCTCCATCTTTCGGTGTCACCAGGGCAGACTACCTCCAGCTGATTGGGCAACTCCCTCACCCCTTTTTGCTGCTCGATGACTTTAATGCACATCATCACCTTTGGGGCTCTTTGCAAACCTGTCCTTGACATGCCATCTTGGCTGACCTCAATTAACTCAACCTCATCTGCCTTAATGCTGGAACACCCATGTTCCTGTCAGACTCGACACCCACTGATTCCCATTTGGACCTCTTATTCCGCACTGCCCAGTTTGCCCGTAGCGTCGAGTGGTCTATTCTCTGTGATAAATACTTGAGTGACCATTTACTACTGTGCACTATCCATTTGCTGACTCTTACACACTCCCCCCCCTCTCCCCCCCCCCCCCCCCCAATGTGCAAACCAAAATGGCTGCTTTCTAAAGCCGACTGGTGGCTTTACTCCTCCGTAGCGAACTTTGGCAAACAACTTTTCCACAATTGTGATGACCAGGTAGAATCCCTTGCCAAAGTTATCCTAACCACCACAAAATATTCCATTCCTCGCACCTCGTCTTCACCACACGATGTCCCTGTCCCATGGTTGACTGATGTATACTGTGATCCAATTCGCACATGGAGACATGGGCTCCTCGTTTTTGACCATCATCCTATGATGCAGAACTGTAATTGTTATAAACACTTGCATGTGCAGTGTTGTCGTGTTCTTTGGGATGGCAAAAAAGACAGCTGAATACTAGTTCTTTTAACAGTTCCACTCCCTCTTCCATCGTGTGGGCCAAACTCGGGCGGCTCTCTGGGACCAAGGTCCATTCCCCAGTTTCCGTCCTGACCATAGCAGATGATGATGTAGTGGATCCTATTGCTATCTTCCAACACCACTATTTTGCGGAGGTGTTGAGCTCCACCCACTGTCACCCTGCCTCCATCCATCGGAAACGAGGGGATGAGGCTCAGGTGATACCCTTCTCTTCCCAGAATTGAGTGTTACAACACTGCTTTTACTATGAGGGAGCTAAATCATGTTCACATTTCATCCCACTCCTCCACCCCAGGGCTGGACGATGTTCACCTTTCTATTTTGGGCAACCACTTTCTCCTTCATATGTACAATCGTATCTGGACAGTGGCCATGTTTCCCAGATGCTTACGTGAAGCCACTGTCATACACGTACCTAAGCCCAGTTAGGACAGACGCCTTCCTTCTCTCTATTGCCCTATTTCTCTCACCAGCTTTGTTTGCAATGTGATGGATTGTATGAGTCATGACAGGCTGGTATGGTGGCTTGAGTCTCGCAATTTACTAACCACTGTACAATGTGGATTTTGAGCACGCCGTTCTGCAATGGGTGCTCAGTGGGGCCAACTGGACACTTCATAGCCAGTTGGCCCAGTTCGAACACTGTGCGAATGTTGAGGCGTGGGTGGATCATATTACAAAAATGGTCCACCATGCCACTGCAGCATCCATTCCACAGTCCACAGTCCACAGGCCACCGGAAGAGGCAACCTGTCCCTTGGTGGAGTGCCGAATGCTGCTCTGCAATCAGGACCAGGCGTGCGGCTCTGCGCCAGTTCCAGTGTCGGCCGACTGCTGAGAATCTTGCAACCTTTCAGGTAGCGAGGGCAAAATGTCGCCGCATTATTAGAGAGAGCAAGATGAGGTGGTGGCAACAGTGCCTGAACGCCATTAATCGTTCCACCAAAAGTTCCATTGTGTGGGAGACCATCAGGAGAATTTCTGGGAGAGGAGGGAGGTGACCCATGGCTGCTGTAATGAATAATGGCACTCTCCACACAGATCCACGAGACATTGCCCACGCTATGGCAGCGTATTTTGCCACGGTTACTGCAACAGTCAGCCAGGATCCGGGTTTCCAGTGCCATAGAGCGTTTGCTGAGAGGTATACTCTGGACTTCCAGTCCACTTCTAATGAAATTTACAATTGCCCATTTTACATGTGGGAGTTGGATTCTGCATTATCGTGACACATCACCTGGTCACGACAGGATCTATTACAGTATGCTACGGCACCTCACAAGGCGCAACAAAGAAATTCTCCTCGCACTTTTTAATGCCATTTGGGCGTCATGTCACTTTCCTGACTCGTGGCATGAGGCAGTTTTAATTCCCATTTTAAAACCTGAAAAGACCGCATGAGCCCAAGTAGCTACCATAGTGTTGCCCTCACTAGTTGCACAAGAAAGACCTGGGAGCGGATGGTCAACCGGCGCCTTGTCTGGATGTTAGAATCCCGGCAAGTCCTTAGTCGCTTTCAGTGTGGGTTCAGGAGGGTTTGTTCCACCTTCGATAACCTTGCCCTCCTGGAGGCGGCTATACAGCAAGTTTTCCACCACCATCATCACCTTCTAGGTGCATTTTTTGACATCGAGAAGGCCTACGATACCACTTGGAGGCGTCTCATCCTGGAGCAGCTTCATGAATGGGATTTTCGTGGTTGTCTTCCTCTTTTTATTCAGTCTTTCCTCTCGCCACGATATTTTAGATACCAAATTGGTGACTCCTGTTTGACTGCTTTGAGCAGGAGAACGGTGTCCCTCAGGGTAGTGTTTTAAGCTTTCTATTACAGGGGGGAGGATCCCCCATTTTGTGATGCTTGTGGTGCGCACATCTCTGTCTGGCACGTTTTAACAGACTGCATTTCATACCGTGATGCAAGGGCAGAAGCACAAGTTGATGGGGATCTGCCCTGTGTTTTAGCTAATGATGAGACGTATGTGTCTAGGATTTTAAAGTTTTGTGAGGTGTCTGGACTCTGGTCTAAACTTCTAGGCTGGAGGTTTTTGTGCCTTGCAAAGTGGCTGGCTCCTCCATTTTTCCTTGTGGTCAGCTAGCCACTCCCATCTGCTATATTGTTTTAGGTCCCTCTACCACTTTCTTCCTGTGTTGTCCAAGTTTCACTGCTGACAGCATGCTTCGTCCCACACTTCGGTGTGGGTAGGCACATATTTTTCCAAGCTTGTTACCTGTATTTTATGTTCTGTTTTATCTTACTATTCTGAGTATTTTCTTGGCACCCATCTTAATCTGTTACTGGGAGCGGGCGCTGAAGACCTTGCTGTCGTGCACCCAAACAACCCACTACATACTGTACATACATGCTCTCCTCAGCAGGTATGCATGCCGTTTGTCTGCCGTGCCTGGCTACTCGTCCTATGCCTCCTCCTTTGACCGTCAGTATGGTGCATGTCCCTCTTCTCTGTTATCTCCTGGAGTTTGCTTTTGGTTATTGCACCAGCAGATTAACTTAAAACTACCTGCCACTTTTCCTTTGGGTGTGAAACCTTCACCACCTTGGCTTCATGCAGCGGCTCACGTTCACCTTGTACTTCATTTGATTCATAAGGAGACTACTCCAGACTCGCTCTATCCCCATAAGATTTTTCGATCTTTGTACGGAACTTCACGGTAGTACCTTTTTGAATGCTGATGGCTCTCCGACTGACCTTAGTATTGGGTGTGCTTTCGTTATTTCCACAGAGCATTTTTGGTGTCAGCTTTTGGAAGACTGCTCAGTATTTACAGCAGAGCGGTACCCTGTATCAGGCCACATTATACATCCAGCGACACAGGCTGTTCGATTGTGTCATTTGCTGTGACTCTATACCCTCAGAGCCTGTGTGTGATGCACATCATCCATCCCTTAGTGCAGTGGGTCCAGGAAAGCTTTCACTTCCTCACTCTTGATGGGGCCACAGTGATGTTCATGTGGGTTCCTGGTCACATTGGTCTGATGTGAAACGAGGCTGCTGATGCTGCTGCCAAGGTTGCAGTCCTCCTACCTCAGCCAGCTAGTTCTTCCATTCCTTCCGATGATCTGCTTATCGCCATCTGTCAGCAAGTGGTGTCACTTTGGCATCACCACTAGTCTTCCCTTCACACTAATAAGCTGCAGGGAATTAAACCTCTCCCAGTAGCTTGGACAACCTTCTCTTGGCCCCCTTGCCATGAGGAGATCATTTTAGCTAGGTTGAGTGTTGGGCACTGTCTTTTTAGCCATCATTTGTTAAGTGGTGTTTCCCACCACTTTCTTAATGCTCATTGTCATCAATGTTTAACTATTCGGCATTTCCTTATGGGATGCCCTTTTTTAACCACTTAAGTTGTACTGTATGTTTGCTGTCCAATTTATCGGCCATTTTAGTGAACAGTGAGAGAGCTGTTGACCGTGTTTTGCTTTTTATCCATTGTAGCAGTATGGTGAAAGATATTTAATCTTTAGTTCAGGACCTCAATTGTCTTTATGGCTGTTTCTCCAAGAGAGGCTGTCCGTTGATTGTAGTTGCTTTTAACTCCTTTCTCATCTTTGTGTTCTACTGTTCTGACATGGACGCATATGACCTTAGTTGTTTTAATGTCTTAAAACAAAACAAAACAAAACAATCATTGTTACTCCTCATTGTGATCTAATTGCGTAAGGCACATAATGCACACTTTGCTCATCCTTCTTCCCTTGCTTTCTTAGATTTAGTGCTCTCTACTGGCAGTGATGTCAGCGCTTGCAGTAGAGCATCACAGTTCCCTTAAATGGCTTAACATGTCCATCATGAACAATGGGAGTCTTTGTTCGTAATTATAACTTTACATTAATGAGTGACTTCATTTTTATGACCTGCTATGGTCTGTGGCGTCATCAGAAATTTCATTGTTTTGTTCGTAGGTGAGCAGGGATTCATCACTAAGACCCATTGACCAATTCTGAACTGTGGTAATTGGTCTATATGTGATCCTATTTGCTATTGACTCTCTAGTGCATCTGTGTTTGCTTTCTTTACCTTCTTCCAAACATTGTGTAATGTCATTGCAAACTTCGTAACTGATTCCCAGTTTTTCCAATTTTAGGCTTAATCACCACAAAAACAGAAGTCAGATTTGTACCATATATTACCTCATATGGTGATGGACCAACACTACACTGGACATCAGAATTGTAAGCTGACATGACATACAGAAGGTAAATGTACCAATCATTGTGATGGAAGTTCACAACAACTACTCAACATCTTACCAACTGTACAGTGAATGTATTCTGTTTTCCTGATAGACTGAGGGAGCCAAGGGCTAGTCCTGAGCTTGTGAGTGCTTAGTAAATGACATAGGTGCTTAATCATACTGGATATAAAATTAGTGCCCTGATCTGTAATTATTGTATCAGGAACACTAAACTTCAGCAACCAGCTTTTCATCATTATCTTTGCCACTGTACTTGCTTTAAAATGCATACTGTAACAGTTATGAGCTTTCTTCATCTTTGATTCTATGAAACATGCTTTCCATATTTTGGGATGAGGTAGAATGGACCACAACAAGAAAAAATTGTCAGGTAAATGTGGACTCAAAAATGCATATCTTTAATAGCTTTGCTACTGTGAAAGACATCTTTTCTACTGAACAAGGGTTCATAGCTCTTAAGGTATGCATTTTAGAGCCTATGTTTAGTACACAATTTTTTCTTGGTTTGGCCCATACTACCCACCTACCGAAATACGGAAAGCAAAGAGCTCATGGTAGAAGAGATTTGGTTCACAGTATCGAATATTAGGTGTTCATAGCTCTTACGACATGCATTTTGGAGTCCATCTTTACCAGATTTTTTCGCTTCGAATGATCGTTCCTGTAATATCCTTGAATATAGACCAATCTTAATGAAATACCATGTATAAGGTCATATGATAGTCATTAATCATTTCAAGCGCAGTTGGCACCACACTGGGGCTGTATTTCATATACCTACACAACAGGCCATAGTGCTTTGTGGACTGTAGCTGTGCCCTAAATACTTGAAATCAAATCTTCCTTCTTGGGCTCTCAGAATTCTGTTTTTCTTTCCTGATTGGTATATGCCTTCATAGTTAAATTCACTTGATTTCAGAGCACAATACGTTAACATACTTGGAGCCTCTTGTGGTCCCAGCAATCACTTCAACACAGCATGGTCTGTCACAACTTTAAACTTTTTCGTGTACGAATAACAGTGGAAATACGTAATAGCATAAATAACAGCCAACATTTCCATCTCTGTGGTTGAATAGTTCTGTTCTACTTATTCATCTGTATCAATGCATATTCTGTCAGGTGTTCCTTGCCATCTACTTCCTAACTGGGAATATATTCAATCACCTGACTGTTCATGTCTATTTGTTTTATTTATTTATTTATTTACATGTCAGGTTCTGTAGGACCAAATGGGGGATCAAATCTCCAAGGTCATGGAAAGTGTCAGTACATGAAATTAAAACATAAAAGTTATAACAGATAAAAATAAATGTTTATGAACCCGAAAGTCAGTCAGTCCATAAGTTTAAGTAAATGAAATCAACCATACAAAAAGTATCAACTTAACTTTTCAAGGAACTCCTTGACAGATTAGGAGTGAGTTATGAGGAAACTCTTCGGTTTCGATTTGAAAGAGTTTTGAATTTTTGTGGTAGCTTATCGAAAATGGATGCAGCAGTATACTGCACACCCTTCTGCACAACAGTTAAGGAAGTCTGATCCAAATGCAGGTTTGATTTCTGGCAAGTATTAACTGAGTGAAAGCTACTTATTCTTGGGAATAAGCTAATATTGTTAACAAGAAATGACTTTAAGGAATATATATATTGAGAGGCCAATGTCAAAATACCCAGACTCGTGAACAGGGTTCGACAAGAGGTTCATGAACCTACACCACTTATTGCCTGAACTGCCTCTTTCTGAGCCAAAAATATCGTTTTAGAGTGGGATGAGTTACCCCAAAATATAATACCATATGATATAAGCGAATGAAAATAAGCAAAGTAGGCTAATTTTCATGTTGAATGATCACTCACTTCAGATATCATTCGAATAGTAAAAGTGGCAGCACAAAGTCTTTGAACAAGATCCTGAACTTGACTTTTCCACAACAGTTTACTATCTATCTGAACACCTAGAAATTTCAACTTTACAGTTTCACTAATCATATGCCCATTCTTTGCAATTAAAACGTCAGGTTTTGTTGAATTTTGTGCTAGAAACTAAAAACTTAGTCTTACTGTGATTTAGCGTTAGTTTATTTTCTACAAGCCACAAACTTAGGTCATGACCTGCACTATTTGAATCGGAGCCAATTTTGCACACAACATCCTTTACCACCAAGATATTCATTATACAGAAATATTCCGTAAGGATATATGGTGGTCATTCTCAAACTTCATGAAGGCAATTGATTAAAAATTTAGGCATCCTAACAACCTCTCTTATGAAGTTTGTTGTGAGGCATCAGGCACAATTTAAAAATAGTAGTATTGTTTGTAAGTCTAACACTTGGAACAAAAATTGCCTCCACTATTCACAACTTAACTTACTCAGCCGTAAAAATATTTGAAAACATCACCTACAAATTAAGGGTGCAGGCACATAATAAAAGTTTTAAAAACAACTGAAATAATTTCTGTTTGACAACTCCTCCTACTCAATGGATTAATTTATATAAAGTTAGTATCTGTATGTTGTTGGGTTCTACTTACCTAATTTTGTTCTAGACTAACACAGCAATATATTCAGTAATATTACTTCTACCAGATTTGATCATGTCCGTGTAATTTTTTTTTTTAAAATAAAAAGTCTTGATCATTTAAAATGAAGCAGATTTTAGCCACCAAATATTAAAATGAAGATGTAACTTGATACATTATTAATGAAATGAGCATAAAGTCTCTGGTATCTATCTTGGAATAACTAAAAACCTGTAACTTTGACTACTTCCAGAATTCACTGAACATACACTCACTCGAACAGAAACAACTACTGAAATTCACCAAAACAGGTAAAACAGGTAAGCAAGTTCCCAAAATGTCTCCTTAATACCTTGGTTTGACAAACTGTAAGATGTAAACAAACTCTAGTCAACACATATCTGTCAGATTTAAAGCTCTCGTGCTTTCTTTAGTACTGCTCATGCTCATGCTTATGCTCGCTTTACCAATAATACCACAACAATGATAAGGATACAGATCAGCCACTCACATTAGTATGGGGTTTATATTGTTTTCTAGATCTTTCCACCATGTTGGGATTCAGGTGACGCCATCAACTCCATTAAAAAATTTAGGACACTTGTGGATCTCCACTGCTTTCTTGATAAATGAATCCCAGTAACACAAGGTGTGTGCCAGGATTTCAGTGTTGTCAAATAATAATTTGTGTGTGTTGGTAACACCATGCTTTGCAATGAATGGTTTCTCACAACGTCTTAGTTATACATTTTGGAGTGTTTCTTGCACTGTTCATTAATAATGTGATAACACTGTTGTAATAATTCACACCAAACTCACATGATATATTGTAAACCACATGCCTCAAAGACCTAGGACATCTTACTAGGTACAATCCATATTTTTAGAAACTGGATTAAAGATGGGTTATTTTTAAGTATAGTTTTCACTTCACCTCTCAGTTCGGTGAGATGACTTTACTTTCCAGACTTAGGACTTTGTCAATCTCAGTTTATAAGATACACATCAAATTAATTTGGTAAAGATTTCAATATTATATTTTTGACTAATTTACAGCAAAAATAACATTAATAAACTTCCAATCTGATAAAGATGTCACACTTTGCAACTACAGCGTGGGGAAATAGTCGTAGGATCACACGTATTGTTTTCAATAGCTTGTCTTCAAATTGAGAAGCACATTGTGATCAAATTTAGTAATGGCCTGTCAGATAATGATGCACAAAAATCAACATTCAAATTAATTTTATTTACATGTCAAGTTCCATAGGACCAAACTGAGGAGAAAATCTCCCAGGTCATGGAACATGTCAGTACATGAAATTACAACATAAAAGTAATAATAGATAAAAATAAAATGTATATGAACCCAAAAAAAGTCAATCCATAAATTTAAGTAAATGCACTCTACAATACAACAAGAACTTACCCCAAAATATACCACCATATGATACAAGCGAATGAAAATAAGCAAAGTAGACTAATTTTTGTGTCGAATGATCGCTCACTTCAGATATTGTTCCAATAGTAAAAATGGCAGCATTAAGTCTTTGAACAAGATCCTAAATGTGGGCTTCCCACGACAGTTTACTATCTATCTGAGCACCTAGAAATTTTAACTGTTCAGTTTCACTAAATATGCCCACTCTGTGAAATTAAAATGTCAGGTTTTGTTGAATTGTGTGTTAGAAACTGTAAAAACTGAGTCTTACTGTGATTTGGAGTTAATTTATTTTCTACAAGCCATGAACTTAGGTCAATGTTGGACACAACATACTTTACTACCAAGCTAGCGTCATCAGCAAACAGAAATATTTTAGAGTTACCCATAATACTAGACGGCACATCATTTATATAAATAAGGAACAGGAGTGGCACCAACACTGATCCCTGGGTCTGCCCCCACTTGACTGTACCCCACTGAGACCCCCACATCACAGCCATTCTCAACATTGTGAATAATAACCTCTTGCTGTCTGTTGCTAAAATAAGAGGTGAACCAATTGTGAGCTACTCCCCATATTCCGTAATGGTCCAACTTCTGGAGCAGTATTTTGTGATCTACACAATCAAATGCCTTAGTTAATTTAAAATACATGCCTACTACAGTAGTACAAGTTTATATGCCAGCTAGCTCTGCAGATGACGAAGAAATTTAAGAAATGTATGACGAAATAAAAGAAATTATTCAGATAGTGAAGGGAGACGAAAATTTAATAGTCATGGGTGACTGGAATTCGGTAGTAGGAAAAGGGAGAGAAGGAAACGTAGTAGGTAAACATGGATTGGTGCTAAGAAATGAAAGAGGAAGCCGCCTGGTAGAATTTTGCACAGAGCACAACTTAATCATAGCTAACACTTGGTTCAAGAATCATAAAAGAAGGTTGTATACATGGAAGAAGCCTGGAGAAACTGACAGATTTCAGATAGATTATATAATGGTAAGACAGAGATTTAGGAACCAGGTTTTAAATTGTAAGACATTTCCAGGGGCAGATGTGGGCCCTGACCACAATCTATTGGTTATGAACTGTAGATTAAAACTGAAGAAACTGCAAAAAGGTGAGAATTTAAGGAGATGGGACCTGGATAAACTGACTAAACCAGAGGTTGCACAGAGTTTCAGGGAGAGCGTAAGAGAACAAATGGTAGGAATGGGGGAAAGAAATACAGTAGAAGAAGAATGGGTAGCTTTGAGGGATGAAGTAGTGAAGGCAGCAAAGGATCAAGTAGGTAAAAAGACGAGGGCTGGTAGAAATCCTTGGGTAACAGAAGAAATATTGAATTTAATTGATGAAAGGAGAAAATATAAAAATGCAGTAAATGAAGCAGGCAAAAAGGAATACAAACGTCTCAAAAATGAGATCGACAGGAAGTGCAAAATGGCTAAGCAGTGGTGGCTAGAGGACAAATGTAAGGATATAGAGGCTTATCTCACTAGGGGTAAGATAGATACTGCCTACAGGAAAATTAAAGAGACCTTCGGAGAAAAGAGAACCACTTGTATGAATATCAGCATCTCAGATCGAAACACAGTTATAAGCAAAGAAGGGAAAGCAGAAAGGTGGAAGGAGTATATGGAGGGTCTATACAAGGGCGATGTACTTGAGGACAATATTATGGAAATGGAAGAGGATGAAAATGAAGATGAAATGGGAGATACGATACTGCGTGAAGAGTTTCACACAGCACTGAAAGACCTGAGTCGAAACAAGGCCCTGGGAGTAGACAACATTCCATTAGAACTACTGACGGCCTTGGGAGAGCCAGTCCTGACAAAACTCTACCATCTGGTGAGCAAGATGCATGAGACAGGCGAAATACCCTCAGACTTCTAGAAGAATATAATAATTCCAATCCCAAAGAAAGCAGGTGTTGACAGATGTGAAAATTACCAAACTATCAGTTTAATAAGTCATGGTTGCAAAATACTAATGCGAATTCTTTACAGACGAATGAAAAAACTAGTAGAAGCCAACCTAGGGGAAGATCAGTTTGGATTCCGTAGAAATATTGGAACACGTGAGGCAATACTGACCCTACGACTTATCTTAAAAGAAAGATTAAGGAAAGGCAAACATACGTTTCTATCATTTGTAGACTTAGAGAAAGCTTTTGACAATGTTGACTGGAATACTCTCTTTCAAATTCTAAAGGTGGCGGGGGTAAAATATAGGGAGCGAAAGGTTATTTACAATTTGTACAGAAACCAGATGGCAGTTACAAGAGTTGAGGGGCATGAAAGGGAAGCAGTGGTTGGGAAAGGAGTGAGACAGGGTTGTAGCCTCTCCCCGATGTTATTCAATCTGTATATTGAGGAAGCAATGAAGGAAACAAAAGAAAAATTTGGAGTAGGTATTAAAATCCATGGAGAAATTAATAAAAACTTTGAGGTTCGCCGATGACATTGTAATTCTGTCACAGACAGCAAAGGACTTGGAAGAGCAGTTGAACGGAATGGATAGTGTCTTGAAAGGAGGATATAAGATGAATATCAACAAAAGCAAAATGAGGATAATGGAATGTAGTCAAATTAAGTCGGGTGATGCTGAGGGTATTAGATTAGGAAATGAGACACTTAAAGTAGTAAAGGAGTTTTGCTATTTGGGGAGCAAAATAACTGATGATGGTCAAAGCAGAGAGGATATGAAATGTAGACTGGCAATGGCAAGGAAAGCATTTCTGAAGAAGAGAAATTTGTTAACATTGAGTATAGATTTAAGTGTCAGGATGTCGTTTCTGAAAGTATTTGTGTGGAGTGTAGCCATGTAAGGAAGTGAAACATGGACGATAAATAGTTTGGACAAGAAGAGAACAGAAGCTTTCGAAATGTGGTGCTACAGAAGAATGCTTACGATTAGATGGGTAGATCACATAACTAATGAGGAGGTGTTGAATAGGATTGGGGAGAAGAGAAGTTTGTGGCACAACTTGACTAGAAGAAGGGATCGGTTGGTAGGACATGTTCTTAGGCATCAAGGGATCACCAATTTAGTATTGGAGGGCAGTGTGGAGGGTAAAAATCGTAGAGGGAGACCAAGAGATGAATACACTAAACAGATTCAGAAGGATGTAGGCTGCAGTAGGTACTGGGAGATGAAGAAGCTTGCACAGGATAGAGTAGCATGGAGAGCTGCATCAAACCAGTCTCAGGACTGAAGACCACAACAACAAGAAGCAACTTCCCCACCCCACAAAGAACTCCTTGAAAAACAGCCAGCTAATCTGTATCCTGGTAAAGGAAGCCCCTGAATTGTCAAATTATTTTGTGGTACTCCAATATACCAATAATTCCAGAATCACATCTGTAAGCAGTTCACTAACTTTATCTCTAATACCTTTTATATTTTGATGAAATATGCTAATTCCTTCTCTTCTTGGAAACATGACTTCCTCTGAATATAAGCCTTTAGTTAGAGGGACTTCCTTTTAGCAGTTATACATATCAGCTGTCTTCACTCTAAAATAAGTGCAGCTTCAACATCAATTACTACAGGAATTTTTCCATGAGTGATCCTACCAACACCCACTACACTGTCGTCTATAAGCTTTTCCAGCTTCCCCTTCCCATACCTTCTGAGGTGGAGGCCATGCCTAGTGAAACATGACAGAATAAATTGTCCCTCATAGTTTGGGAATATCAGTACCAGGTTTGTTGTCAATGCTCCCTTCAATTTTTCAAACGCTGTCTAAAAGTTGACTATGGAAATTCCACACCTTTTTTCAACAAATGATTCAATAGCTTAGCAATTTCGGTAAACTCTTCAATGAATTCCCATTATTAATTACAGAACCATAAAAATGATTGAAACTGCTATGTAGTTTGTGGTGGTAAGAAAACACATTCTGCAGAAGTTAGGCGTGCGTCAATATTCACATCTTCCTCTCATTACAGAGTGTTAACTGTGCTGGATTTAGGCTCTTAAAGAATTCCTCTGACCATTGCATGTGCTCTTCCATATCCTTAGAAAATGCAGTTATGTTGTTGAGATAAAAAACAGTCTTGATTTTAATCCTCTGAGCACTCCATCGGATACTAATAGCCTCCGAGATAGCTGGCACATTCTTCAGACCAAATGGCAGCCTAAAATATTGATAGTGACTCAAAGGGACAGTAAATGTGGTCTTTGGCCGCCCTTCCAGAACCACTTCCAACAGTGATAACCACTCCTCATACACATTGTGAAGTATTTACATTGACTTAAGTTCTCTCTAATCTCCATTATATTTAGTACAGGATGTCTGTCCATCACCGCTCATGCAGCAAAATCTATGCTTTTTTGTTCCATTCTATGATTTTTTCAGGACTATTACAATGATAGCTGCCCATGGACTGTAACTTGATTCAGTATTGCCCTCAGCCAGCAGTTGATCAATAAATTCTTCCAGTATAGGTTATAGGTGCCTAGGTATCCTGTACGGCTTCTTATACACTAGAGCATTGTTAACCGTTGGTATGGTATGGCGAGTTACCAGTATTGCAGGTAATGATTGACTGGGATTGAACAGATTGACAAATCATATTAACAAGTCTTTCATTGTTGACTTATCTCTTCCCTCCAAATTGTTTTACCTTCTCGCATAATGCAATTGTGTTGATGGTCTGGTTGTGGCAAAGGTCCTCACACGACCTACCCAGATTATACTCGTCCATGATCTCGAAGTTTGCAATCTATAAGCTCAACTTATCAGAGCTAAAATCATCCACACTTTCCAAAACCATACAATCCCCATCTATTTCCTTCACATGTACCAGGCTTCAGTGCACAATATAGTGCAACATGTCCATCTTGTTATTGCATTCCAGTACCTCTGCAACACGCATCATCTGAAGGTCAGTACCCACCCACATTTGTAACACTGAAGTTTTCTGCATTGCTTTTTAACATGGTCCATATGTCCACAGCTGTAGCATTTTACCTTTGTGTGGAAAAAGAAACACACAACCCTTATCTTGTCCTCAGGCCACAATATTGATCTCTTCCACTTGCTTAGCAGCCATAATGGTGGCAGCAAAATCCTTCGGGTTTTCCATTGTCGCTCTCCTTGACATGTCTGCTGGAAGTCCTCTTAAAAACACATCTGATTCCTGTTCTCCTCTTCTTGTGGAGTAATTCTGTCTGCTTCTACTTTCTGTGTAAACTCGTACAAGTTAGCATTGATTTTCCTAATTCTGCCTATGAATGCCTCTACCAACTCACTTCACTTTTGAGACAACCCATTAAGCTGTTCTCTAAAAAAGCCTTGCAATATTCTGCTTGCGATAATGTGCTTAGTGGGCCTTCTTAAGCTGCTTAAATGTCTGTGCTTTATCCAGCACTTGATGGTACTGATGTATGCTGCTTGCATCACAACCAACTGTAATTTAGACACATCCAAGAATGTCTTGTCTGACCAACTGCCCAACCTAGCGGCAGCTTCCAGGTCATCACTGAACATTGAGACATCCTCGGTTGCCTTATCCGAAAAAGGAGTTGCTAGATTAGCTGTGACAGGATCCAGAGAAGGGATAGGTGAACTAACCAAAGCTTTTGCTTCCACTACATCCACTTGTTTATGCTCATTCTCGCTATTAAAAGTCTCCTTCTCTTTGCAAAGCTTCATTTATCTCCTTTAGCTCGGCAAACTGCCTTGCCAAGAGTTCATCCATTTTCTGGATTGTCATTGTTTCTGTTTTTGGCATTGTGCAAACTCTTAACACACCACTCTAATGAAAGCATCAACCACAATACACACAGGCATGGTTACAAGAACAAACTACACTATTCCTTATGAAGGATAATAGCCCACTGTTATTCAGAACACTGATGCACTTTGTGGCCATTGCTTCGTCTTGTGCTGCACACAGCTGGCACCACTCACATGCATAGGAAGTCATTCCCAGCCAAATTACAATACTGGCACCTCACTGGTTGTAAGTAACATTCCTTATAATTACCCCTATACAACAGAATCCCAATCCCTGAAAAGGCAGCAGGTCATAGTTAACGGGCAGTGCCATTGGCTGGTGATGACTTCATTCATTTCTGGTTGTTTGGTTTAGTTGGCTCCGGAAGTAACAGTTTAGAATCGCAGACAGTCTAGTACCGGCTGTACAGCTGTTCTACATTCTGAGGCTCAGTCTCTTTTGCATTTTATGCTAAGGAAAATTCAGTAACAGGGTGTAATTTTTCAGAACTGTAAAATGCAGATATTTGGTTATGTTATCTATGTAAACCAAAGTGTGTTTGCTGAGACTGTGGTAGATGTTATAGATTTTGATAATGATCTTAAACCTACATAGATGTGTGAAAAAATACCAATATAATTTAGGTGCAAATCCCCATGTCCTGTATGGGCATCCGTTGTTCAGTGTGTTTATGGTGGTGAGGTATGTGGATGCTTCAGACTTTTATTGAGAGAGAGACAGAGAGAGAGAGAGAGAGAGAGAGAGAGAGAGAGAGAGAGCTGCAAAAAGGGACATAATTGAAATGTAATCATCAAATGATTCTCTTAAATTTTTTCAAATTGAGTTGATATAACAAACCAAAATCTGAACTCACTTTCAAGATGAGTGAGGTTCAAATCTCCACCTGGCCATTTTAATTTAAGTTTTCTGTGATTTCCTCTTCTCACTTCAAAGAAATGCAATAATAATTTGATTCCAGTGCCATTTCCTTCACATCTCCTCATGAGCTAATGTTCTGTTCCTAATGTTCTGGGTTGACAAAATGTTAATCTTTTATATTTCTTCCTTTTTATCTGATAAAATAAAGAAACCACATACAGAAATATGTGCATGTGTTATTCAGTTGTTTCTGCTTGGACTGTGTTATAATGAAATATGTTGTTTTAATGGTGACAGCATCTTTCAAGAACCTAGAGGACAGATGTCATGTGAGAAAATTTATGTATTCTTCTTGTTATTTTGTGTAATCCTTAATTTGGATGGTAGGATGTGGAATCAAACCTGTATACTCCCATATATAAATTAGTCAGTTCTTGTAAATAATTACTGGATTTAATTTTTTGTGTTTTTTTATCCAGAAATTGAGTAATCGTTGTTTAGTATAACATTGTTTGTAATTATATAATTTGTATTTATAAATAATTTATGAGTAATGATTACATACCTCCTGCAGGATGTGCCTCGTTTATCGCCTGGGGGGAGCTACAATGGATGTTACAGTTGTATTGTGCTGTGCAGGAATGTACACAGTGAAAGGCCATGTGTATAAAGCAAACTTCGGAGGGGACAAGTTCACAGATATACTTGCCAACTTCCTCGCCGAAATATTTCACCAGTGAGTTCAATTGGTCTCTGTTATTACAAGATGTCTCTCTTCTTGACACTGTGTTATTGTAATATTGTTGATAATTACCCTATGTATGATTTGTGATCAAAAAGTAATGGAAATTTTTATTTTCCTAAAGAATCTTTGTTTATTCATAATCATCAGCCTTTTCCGCTTCAAAGTAATCCCCCTCAGATATGATACACTTACGCCAGCACTTTTTCCAATCTTGGAAGTGCTTCTGAAATTCACTTTTCGTTATGATGTTCAGCTCCTTCAGTGATTCTGTTTTTATCTCATCAGGGGTGGCAAAACAACGTTCTCTCATTGTTTTCATCGACCTCAGGTATAGGAAGAAGTTGCATTTGGCCATGTTTGGTGAGTATGGTGGCTGAGGCGACATAACGTTTTTGGCTTTTGCCAAAAAATCGTGATCAAGCATTGAGATGTGAACGGGAGCATTATCGTGGTGCAATTTCCACGAGTAGTTTTGCCACAGTTCTGGCAGGTTTTTTTTAGGACTGCTTCATGCAAACAGCACTTAACTTACAGGTAGTGTTCCTTATTGACTGTACAACCATAAGACAAGAACTCTTGATGCACTATCCAATTGTCATTGAAGAAAACAGTGAGAAGAACCTTGGCATGTGATCGAATTTGTTGAATTTTTTTCAGTCCTGGCTCTTCAGGCAGTTTCCATTGGGATGATTGGGTCTTGGTGTTAGTGTCATACCCGTATACCCATGTTTTGTCACCTATTTTAATCTTATTTAGAAGTTCTGGATTGTTGTCAACTTTGTTCAGCATTTCCTGAGTGAAGTCTAGGTGGCGACGTTTTTGGTCAAAATTCCATGATTTTGGAGCAAACTTTGCTGCTGGTTCACGTTTAATTCCCAAAACACCCACAAAAAAAAAAAAAAAAAAAAAAAAAAAAAAAAAAAAAAAAAAAAAAAAAAAAAAAAAAACTTGGCATGAGCCAAAGGATACGCTGACATCATCAGCAACGTCTCTGATGGTGATTTGGTGGTTTTCCAGAGCCATTTTCTTTACTACTTCCACTTTATAAGTAATGATGTGCTAGAGCATCCAGAACGGTTACTGTCTTTGTCTTCTCAACCCTCTTTGGAATGTCCATACCCCTCATAAATTCTTGTCTTACTCATAGTAGAGTTGCCAATAGCCACAGTCAGTATTTCAAATGTTGTGCTACACTTTATTCAATTTTTCAAGCAAAATTTAGTGCAACAGTGTGGGGAAAACATAGATTGCTACTTACTGTAAAGATAACACACTAAATTGGAGACAGGCACAGCTAAAAGACTCAAATAACCTTTTAGCAATGGCCTTCATTGGAAAAATAGAAACACACACCATTCATTCACACAAGCAAGCACACCTCACGCACACATGACCACCAACTCCAGCATCTTAGGTCTGACCCCAGCTGCCGGAGTTGGCGGTCAGTAGTTCATGAGGTGTGCTTGCTTGTGTGAATGAATGGAGTGTGTGTCTCCTTTTGCAATGAAGGCTGTTGCTGAAAGCGTATTTGTAAGCATCTTTTAATTGTGCCTATCTGCAACTAACAGTAAGTAGCAGTCTATCTTTTCCTATGTTGGATACTCCTGCCTGGAGTTTCCATTGTTTAAAATTTAGTGTAAATTCTTTGATCCACCTTTTTCGAAAGTAAAACATTTTCCAGGGACTCTGAAAACACGTATAACCTTTTCGACTGTGAACAATAAAATAAATATTTAAAACAGCTGAAAATCCCAAACATATATCAGGAACATGTGTATCAACAAGAGAAAAAAAGGAAAGAAATTGAAGATCAGATGTATGAAGCCCACGAAATAAAAAAATTCCCATTACTTTTTTTATCACACTTTGTATTATGTGTAGTGATGATTGTTGTCCCGCTCCTAGTAGATGGTCATTTTGACAATATGTGCAAAATGCACCTGTCTCCTTTGAAAATATAATATTTTACTGTTAATTCTTTTCCAAACACTACAGAAGACTGCCAGTGGTGTATGAAATACAGTAATATTGTTGTTGTTGTTGTTGTTGTTGTGGTCTTCAGTCCTGAGACTGGTTTGATGCAGCTCTCCATGCTACTCTATCCTGTGCAAGCTTCTTCATCTCCCAGTACCTACTGCAGCCTACATCCTTCTGAATCTGTTTAGTGTATTCATCTCTTGGTCTCCCTCTACGATTTTTACCCTCCACACTGCCCTCCAATACTAAATTGGTGATCCCTCGATGTCTCAGAACATGTCCTACCAATCGATCCCTTCTTCTAGTCAAGTTGTGCCACAAGCTCCTCTTCTCCCCAATTCTATTCAATACCTCCTCATTAGATATGTGATCTACCCATCTAATCTTCAGCATTCTTCTGTAGCACCACATTTCGAAAGCTTCTATTCTCTTCTTGTCTGAACTATTTATTGTCCATGTTTCACTTCCATACATGGCTACACTCCACACAGTAATATTATGAACAGTAAATTGTCTTGGGTTTATTAATGAGTTTTCAGTGATGATGAAAAGTATAAATTGCCTTGAAATAGAATACATGTATGATGCAATTTGAAACAGTATTGAGATGTATTCATAGTCTTACGTTTGTTGTGTAAACTGTGTTACTAAACATCTAACCCACTATTTGGCATATGGTTCATGATTCCAGTTACAGATTGCCTATCTGATGGCTTCCAAGGGCAACAAAAATTTGACTTTCAGTATTTCATTTAATTATTGGCCAAATTTAAAACATTAAAATTCTGTCATAATTTACTCATTAAGAGGTATAAATCTTATGTTAAAAGTCGGGCACAGTAATAAAAGTCTTATAGTTAGAAATGATGCACGTATCTTGAGGCAGCGTAACTCAGGGCGTGCAAGTTGTCCAGGCTATATTCACCCAGAATTTGAGAATGAGAGCACTTAGCAACTTCCAACTAACTTTACACGTAATTTCAAATCTTTTCTAAACTTTTCTCACTTACATGATTAATGTCAAATATATTTAACACATTAACTCGTTTGTAGAGTAATCATACAGTCTGAAATTGTTTTATACATGAGTGTTAGATTCTTTAAAGAATCTTCATTGAGGTTTACTGTTAATTACTAGGATGTGATCAGAAAATTGGCTATAGCAGTTGTCAATGCAAGTATTGCAAACCCATGCAAGGTTGCATTTATATGGTGAAATGTATTATAATGTGAGATAATGTAATGGAGAAAAACTGTGTAGCTTTAATACAGGGTGTACATAAAGTCCGGGAACACTTTCAATTATTTATTGCGTAAGAACCAAACATTGTACAGATATCATACATGTCGTCTTGAAGAGAAACCCTGTAGGTTTTTTTCCATGTATACCATGTAGTTTGGTAATTTGCCGATAGTCAGGGCTAGTCGCAAACGTGGCAGGTTTTCTGTGTGTTGGAGTTCGACAAAAACGAGTGTACTACAGCTGTTCAATGGATGCTTAAAACCAAGTATGGTAAGAAGCCACCAACAAGGAAGGCCATTTAGCACTGGTACAAAAAATTCATGAGGATGGGTTGCTTGTGCCCAGATAAGAGAAGCATGTATGAGAGACTGGGAAGGCAATTTAATCAACCAAGATAGCATAACTCTTGTTACAGATCCTTACCATTTTGAAATGATGGGAAACATTAGCTCAGAAAATAACTGGATATGTAACCAAATATTTGCTAAGTAAATGTTGATAAATATAAATTTAAAGATAGAAGGAACCAGGGCATAAACAGTGGAATTACATCTTGATAGCAAAACGGACAGTGTGTGACATAAATTTGAGCCCTGTGCATGATTACCCGTAAACACTATTTCTAAGTTTTTCTTTGGTTTCCTTCACTGCTTGCTCATTGTACCAGTTGAATAACACCAAGGATAGGCTAGAGCCCTGTCTCTTTCCCTTCTCAATCACTTCTTCCCTTTCATGCCCTTCAACCCTTATAATTGCTATTAATCTTTCCTGGTGTTGGCTTCTACCAGTTTTTCCCTTTTGTAAATAATTTCAGTATTTTGCAACCGTGAATTACTATACTGATATTTTGGTAATAGTCACACCTGTCAGCAACTGCTTCCTTTGGAATTGGAATTATTCTTCTGGAAGTTTGAAGGTATTTTGCCTGTTGTCTCATATATTTTGCACACCAGGGTGTGTAGTTTTGTCATGACTGGTTCTCAAAAGGACATCAGCAGATGTTACTGATAAAAATGTACCTAAGGGGCCTTGTTTCAGCATAGATCTTTTGGTCCTAGGTCAAATTACCCTTGCAGTATCGTAGCTCCCATCTCATCTTCATCTACTTCCTTTTCCCCTTTCTATAATACTGCCTTCAACTTAATTTCCCTTGTATAGCTCATCTATATATTTCTTCCACATTTCTGCTTTCCCCCGTTTGCTTGGTACTGGTTCTCCATCTAAGCTCATGATATTCATACAGCTGCTTCTCTTTTTTTCCAAATCCCTCTTAATTTACCCGTAGGCAGTATCATTCCCTTGCAAACATTTGCTCATGTCCTGGTGGAATGTCCGCTTTATAAAAATATCGTAATCTAGTCAGTTACTTTATATTTTAAGATTAAAAAAGAAATGTTTATAGATTTTTAATGAATTCTTCTACCAGATTCTGCAAATGCTTTAAAATTTTCAGTTAAACTTACCCCAAAAATTTAAATCTTAGGATTAGATGTCACTTTCCCAGTGAATGTCATACTAAATATTTTCAGGTTTAGGTCCATACTTGCACATCAGTAACTATTTAAGTAGTATGTTGTAAATAAAAATCTTGATGAAATTTCCATTTCTTAAATTATTTTTATGGCGGGCTTAAAGTAGCACTCATTGATAGCCCACATTACTGAAAGTGCGTTGATATTACTAAGAGTTTGGTAAAAGATATTTTTAGGTTCTGGACCCTACTTACATATTAGTATGTATTTAAAAAGTATGTTGTTGATGCAAGTAAAGAACAAATAATGAATATTTCTGTTTAAAAAATTTTTTTTAGGGCAACTGTCGGGAAAAATGTGTTGGTATTGCTAGAGTTAAACAAATGTCTTCAAGATGATCATAAGTGAACATTACATAGTATTCTGGGCCCACATTTTTGAGCAACGAAGACTTACAAAAGAAAGATGAGTTACCCTAGGACATTATGCCATATGACATTATTGAATTAAAGTATGCAAAATATGTCACCTTACTGATTTGTCTCCCCAAGGTTTACAATGATTCTAAGTGCAAATTCAACTGAACTAAGCTGTTTTAAGAGTTCCAAAATTAAATCCCTGGAATATATTGCTAGACTTACTAAGTACAACATTCTGCAGTCTTTTGTGTAGCTATGGCATTGATTGGTTGGTTATACCATCAATCCCACCAAACTTCAATTTATCTAAGAGAATGCTGCGATTCACATAATCAGATGCCTTAGATAAGTTGCAGAAAATACCAGATGGCGCTATTTTATTATTTAGTGCTCGTAAAATTTGGCAAGGGAATATGTAAATGGCATTCTCAGTAGAGCAACTCTTCTGAAACCCAAACTGTGGTTCGTTGAGGATATCAGTGCTGCTAAGGTGAGATAATATTCTAGAATACATCACTTTCTCAAACATTTTGGAAAATGGTGTCAGCAGTGAAGCTGGTCAGTAGTTATTGAACTGACATCTCTTTTTATCACCTTTCTTAAAGAGAGGTTTGACAACAGAATATTTCAGCCTCTTTGGAAAAATGAGTTATGTTAGTGATACATCACATATTTCAGATAAGACCATGCTTTTTATATTGGAACAAAACTTTATAATATTGTATTGGAAACACTATCTAAACCAGATGAGCTTTTATTTTCAAGAGTATGGATAATTTTCTGAATTTCAGAAGGAGAAGTTGGTAATACATTCATATGATTGAATTTTATGAGAGTTTCAACACACTGCTGTGATTTTCCCCTTTAACTGTTTGTCCCTATACTTTCTACCAGTTATTAAATGTACTTACTACCCGTGACTCATCATTACATCACTGTCATTCAGTTCAGTAGTGGTGATATCCTGTGCCTCGTTGTCCTGTCTCTCGTTTCACTGCATTCCATAAAGCCCCAAGTCTGTTGTCAGAATTACTGATTTCTGACGTGATGTGAAGGTTTCTTGAATTTTTAATAATTTTTCTTAGTAATTTTGAGTAGTTTTGTTGTGTGCAACTACAGCTGGATCAATACTTGTTCTTGCTAATAGGTACATTTTCCTTTTCCTTGAAGATGATATTTTAATCGCTGTAGTGATCCATGGTTTTCATATGGCCATTTAATATTCTTTCTAATTAGCATATATGGAAAGGTATTTTCAAATAATTAAATGAATTTATCATGGAATAGATAAAATTTAATTTAGCATTTGGTTCAGCATAAATTTCATCTCAGGTTATCTCTTGTAAGCTGTTCTTAAAAACATCTGTTGTGGAGGCATTAATTATTCTGATTTCCACTTAAGTGTATCCATACTGTAAGGCACTAGGTAATTTATCCTAACAAACAGTGCATCATGTTCAGAGAGAGCATTTGTTACTGGGTAAACGGTATTTTTCTGGCTTTGAGCTTTAAAACCAATTAGGGTCCTACAGTCTTTATCCATCTGTGTTGGAAAGTTAATTACTGGAATCAAATTGTGTGATCCAAATAAAGTTCCCTATTTTTCCTATCAGGATCCTTTAGAAAATGTGCATTGAAGTCACCACAGACCATTAACTGCTTGCTGCTGCCTGACAGATAGCACAGTAAGGAATCCAGATTCCTTATAAATAGTTTAAAATTTCCTTGTGGGTATCTATATAATTCACAGATACACTTCTCTGTATGCTGATCACTTCAAAAACTACTTGCCTTAATGTTTTTGAACTTGTGTTATGTCTTAATATATGTAACAGATCTTCCTTTTCATATATTATTTCTGCATGAGTAAGCTGCTGGAGTTAATGTTTTATACATAATAATAACAAGGAGCATATTAAGAGTATTAGAAAATAGTCTTGCTGCATATAATGTTAATTTATAGCAGTGCACTTTAGTAGTATCTTTACACACCTTGTGATCACATGGTTTCTTTGTCAATGAAAGTCTCTCTATTGTATAACAGATTTGTTTTTGTGACCACTCACACCATTAATCCTCACATAAATCCATATTTTATGATTTTAGTCTCATTTTCCATTTCTTAATAGCTGTACTTTATTTACATGTATCATCTTGAACATGCAAATCTGAAGTGTCCTCCAGTTTCCCCCGTTCGTGTTCTGTGAGAGCCTACACTCATCTACTTTGTCTTATTTGTTGCTGACAGCCACCTTTACCTGTGCACTCTAATATGCATAACAAGAAGTTACAAGCAGAGGATTTGAATGTAATTTTTAAAATATTAAATGTAAATCACACCATTTCACATAGTTTTACACTTCCAATTATTATCTCTCTTATTCCGTCGTCATTCTATCATTTACAAAATTCAAACGAATAAAGAAATGTGTTGATGAACTGCTATGATAAAAATGTGTCTTTGCTTACAGTATGAACGTTACAACAGCTACTAGTGATAGTTAGCGCTCTAATCGACCTACCATATGCGGCCAATCACTACACACACTCCCCCCTGCGGGTCCAGGGATTACAATAGGCCCGAGGTATTCCTGTCTGTCCTAAGAGGTGAGAAAAATGAGTCTCATACGTTTCGGCCTCTATGGGGTGGTCCCCTGTAGGGTTTGACCTCCATTTTTCAAAATTTTCCCAAAGAGTGAGCGAATTGGGGAAGGGCGCCTTACATGGTTTATCCTGTCCATTGTCTATAGAGATCTTTAGCCCACTTCCTTGCCGTTGCATTGCAGTCCAGCTCATCCTCCATCTCTTGGGCAAGGAACCTTCCTGAATGTGTTTTCCACCATGCACTGTGCAGTGTCGCTTTCTGCACCAACGATGACCATGGACTTATTTTGCACCTCATATCCAGCATGGCAGCCAGTCCGTTGTGGTGGGGCCACCATGTACCCTGTTGGTTGTAGCCCCCTGACAAAACGGGGATGGCTCTGCTGATGCCTGCGCTGTTAACTCCCAACATATGCCAAGGATATGCCTGTCACTCTGGGGCATCAGGACTCCCGGCAATGGCCATCGTGCCAGGTGGCCTTTGCTGTGGCTGGGTGGCGCCCGTGGGGAGGGCCCCTGGTCAGAGTGGGTGGCATCGGGGCAGATGATGCGCAATGAAGTGTACCACATCATCACTTGGCGGTGATCAGCCACCAGCAGTCTCTAAGAGTTCCACGTCTCAGTACAATGCAAGAAATTCTGACCCTAAATCATTCCCCTCCCATGGGGGAACGCCAAGCTAAGGATGGCAGTGAACCTTATTCACCCTGGTACCTCATACGTAAGAGAGCTGATGGGGACTCCTTTGTTTCGATGAAGTCA
This sequence comes from Schistocerca serialis cubense, assembly GCF_023864345.2. Taxonomy (NCBI): domain Eukaryota; kingdom Metazoa; phylum Arthropoda; class Insecta; order Orthoptera; family Acrididae; genus Schistocerca; species Schistocerca serialis. The sequence goes on from NC_064640.1 coordinate 823,078,723, forward strand.
CAGTTTTTGTAGAGCATTTGCAGGAAAAGTTTAGGGAGGTGGAGGGCTTGTCCAAAATGCGTTCTGGGTCAGTCTTGATAAAAATAGCATCCTCTGCCCAGTCATGGGCTTTACTCACTTGTAAAAAGTTGGGGGATGTTTCTGTTACCATCACACCACATAAGAGCTTAAATATGGTGCAGGGTACTATATTCCACAGAGGCCTTCTTTTACTGTCTGCAGATGAGCTGTGCTCCAATTTAGAGCAGCGAGGTGTACATTTCGTCCGGCATGTCCTCCGGGGTCTGAGGGATAATCAGGTTGCCACCGGTGCCTTCATCTTGGCCTTCGAGGGTGATACATTGCCTGAGAAGGTCAAGGTGGTGGTCTACCGCTGTGATGTAAAGCCCTATATCCCTGTCCCGATGCGGTGCTGTAAGTGCTGGAAGTTTGGCCATATGTCTTCCCGCTCTACTTCCAACGTCACATGTTGAGATTATGGATGTCCATCACATCCCAATACTCCATGTGCCCAGCCTCCCATCTGTGTCAACTGGGGTGAGCATCATTCACCTTGCTCGCCAGACTGCAGGATTTTACAGAAAGAGAGGAAAATTATGGAATACGAAACCCTGGACTGACTGACCTGGACTGAGGCTAAGAGAAAATATGAGCGCCTACATCCTGTGGCTATGACCACCTCACACGCTGCCGCTATGAGAACAGTTGTAGCTCCATCAGTTCCATGAATTCCACTCGACTCTTGGAACCAGAAGGCTACGCCTGCCCCCTTGGTGGGGGGGGGGGGAGGGGGGGGGGCAATTCCCTCCTGTTGCTCCCGCATCGCCTACCTCGGGAGCACTGCCCCACCAACCATCGGGGACACCAGCCCCACTTCTCAGCTGGAGAAGTGTAAGTCTTCTTCGGCTCCTCTCGCCAGGAAGGGATCCCTTGGGTCACTCCCTTCCCAGCTTTCTGCTAGTGGGAAAGACGATGCTGCCAGTGGCCAAAGTGCCCAAAAGTAGCTGGTTGTAGGGTTTCACAATCATCCTGAGTCCCGGAGACTGAATTAGTGAAACCCTCTCAGCCAGAGAGACGCAAGGAGCAGAGAGATAAGTCCAAAAAGAAGACCTCTATGACCAAGGAAATTGTGGTGGCACCCACACCACCGCTACCTACAAGGTCTGCATCTGGGGATGAGGTGGAGATGCTCGCATCTGCTGAGGACCTACAGTACTGGCCATAAAAATTGCTACACCACGAAGATGACGTGCTACAGACTCGAAATTCAACTGACAGGAAGAAGGTGCTGTGATATGCAAATGATAAGCTTTTCAGAGCATTCACACAAGGTTGGCACCGGTGGTGACACCTACAACGTGCTGACATGAGGAAAGTTTCCAACCAATTTCTCATACAAAAACAGCAATAGACCGGCGTTGCCTGGTGAAACGTTGTTGTGAAGCCTCGTGAAAGGAGGAGAAATGCCTACCATCACTTTCCCGACTTTGATAAAGGTCGGATTGTAGCCTATCGCGCTTGCAGTTTATCGTATTACTACATTGCTGCTCGCGTTGGTCGAGATCCAATGACTGTTAGCAGAATGTGGAATCGGTGGGTTCAGGAGTGTAATACGGAACGCCGTGCTGGATCCCAGTGGCCTCGTATCACTAGCAATCGAGAAGACAGGCATCTTATCTGCATGGCAGTAACAGATCATGCAGCCATGTCTTGATCCCTGAGTCAACGGATGGGGACGTTTGCAAGACAACAACCATCTGCATGAACAGTTTGACGACGTTTGCAGCAGCATGGACTATCAGCTCGGAGACCATGACTGCGGTTACCCTTGACGCTGCATCACAGACTGGAGCGCCTGCGAATGTGTACTCAACGACAAACCTTGGTGCACGAATCGCAAAACATCATTTTATCGAATGAATTCAGGTTCTGTTTACAGCATCATGATGGTCGCATCCGTGTTTGGCGACATCACGCTGAAAGCACATTGGAAGCGTGTATTTGTCATCGCCATACTGGCGTATCACCCGGCGTGATGGTATGGGCTGCCATTGGTTACACGTCTCGGTCACACCTTGTTCGCATTGACGGCACTTTGAACAGTGGACGTTACATCTCAGATGTGTTACGACCCGTGGCTCTACCCTTCATTCGATCCCTGCAAAACCCTACATTTCAGCAGTATAATGCACAACCGCATGTTGCAGGTCCTGTACAGGCCTTTCTGGATACAGAAAATGTTCGACTGCTGCCCTGGCCAGCACATTCTCCAGATCTCTCATCAATTGAAAACGTCTGGTCAATGGTGGCCAAGCAACTGGCTCGTCACAATACACCAGTCACTACTCTTGATGAACTGTGGTATTGTGTTGAAGCTGCATTGGCAGCTGTACCTGTACATGCCATCCAAGCTCTGTTTGACTTAATGCCCAGGCATATCAAGGCCGTTATAACGGCCAGAGGTGATTGTTCTGGGTACTGATTTCCCAGTCTCATGATGTCATCCTTCAGTGGAATCACGATGACTTTTTCCACCACCTGGCTGAGCTACAGCAACTGTTAAGCTTGACACCTGCTATCTACATTGCACTTCAGGAAACCTGGTTCCCGGCAGTGCAGACCCCTGCACTCCATGGCTATAAGGGATATTACAGGAACCGTAGCAACTATAATAGTGTGTCAGCTGGAGTTTGCATTTATGTCCTAAACTCAGTCTGTAGTGTAACAGTGCCCCTTCAAACCCCTCTTGAAGCAGTGGCCGTCAGCATAAGGGCGACACAGGAAATAACTGTCTGCAATGTATATCTTCCTCCAGATGGTGCAATACCCCTGAATGTATTAGCTGCACTGATTAATCAACTCCCTAAACCTTTCCTACTTTTTGGATATTTTAACACCCATAACCCCTTGTGGGGTGGCACCGTACTTAGTGGCCAAGGCAGTGATGTCGAAGCTTTACTGTCTCAGTTCGACCTCTTCCTCGTAAATACTGGGGCCACCACACATTTTATTGTGGCTCATGGTAGTTACTCAGCCATTGATTTATCCATTTGCAGCCCAGGACATCTCCCATATATCCACTGGAGAGCACATGATGACCTGTGCAGTTGTGACCACTTCCCCATCTTCCTGTCACGGCCCTGGCATCAGGCCAACGGTCACTTATCGAGATGGGTTTTTAAACAAGGTGGACTGGGAAACTTTCACCTCTGCGGGCACCATTGACTCTCCCCCACAGGGTAACATGGGTGTGATGGTTGAGCAGGTGACTACAACAGTCGTTAATGCAGAGGAAACGCAATCCCTCGCTCTTTTAGATGCCCCCTTGGTGGTTGACAGAAGTCACTGAGGCAATTAAGGAGCATCAGCAAGCTCTACAGCAGCATAAGTGGCACCCTTCCCTGGATCACCTCGTAGCCTTTAAGCGGCTCCTTGTCGGCGTTCGCCAGATTATCAAATTACGGATGGAGGAGTGTTGAGAGAGATAAGTCTCATCCATTGGATGCCGTACGTCACTTTCCCAAGTCTGGACGAAGATCAGACGTCTTTTTTGTACCATATCCCAACAGGTGTCCCTGGCATTAACATCAATGGTGTGTTGTCAACCGGCGCTAACGCGATTGCTGAGCACTATGCTTCAGGCTCTGCTTCGGCGATCTAACCCCCCCCCCCCCCTTTTGCACCCTGAAACGGTGGATGGAAAGGAAAGCCCTCTCGTTCGCTACACCCCACAGTGAACCCTATAACGCCCCATTTACATAGTGGGAGCTCCTCAGTGCTCTTGCACATTGCCCTGACACAGCTCCTGGGCCAGATCAGATCCATGGTCAGATGATTAAACATCTCTCATCTGACTACAAGTGACATCTCCTTGTCATCTTCAATCGGATCAGTTGCGTCTCGTCTTTCCATCCCAGTGGTGGGAGAGCACCATCATTCCGATGCTTAAACTCGGTAAAAACCCGCTTGAAGTGGATAGCTATCAGACCATCAGCCTCACCAATGTTCTTTGTAGGCTCCTGGAGTGTATGGTGTGTCTGTGGTTGTGTTGGCTCCTAGAGTCACGTGGTCTACTGACTCCATGCCAGGGCGGCTTCCGCCAGGGTTGCTCTAACACTGATAATCTTGTGTCCCAAGAGTCTGCCATCTGAACAGCCTTTTCCAGATGCCAACACCTAGGTGCCGTCTTGTTTGATTTACAAAAAGCATATGACACCACCTGGCAACATCATATCCTTGCCACATTATACAAGTGTGGTCTCAGAGGCCCACTCCTGTTTTTTTTATCCAAAATTTCCTGTCACTTCATACTTTCCGTGTCTAGGTTGATGCCTCCCATAGTTCGCCCCATTTCCAGGAGAGAGGGGTCCTGCAGGGCTCCGTATTGAGTGTATCTCTATTTTTAGTGGCCATTAATGGTGTAGCAGCAGCTGTAGGGCCATCCGTCCCACTGTCCCTGTATGCAGACGACTTCTGAATTTCACACTGTTCCACCAGTATTGGTGTTGCTGAGTGGTGCCTACAGGGCGCCATCCACAAGACGCAGTCATGGGCTCTAGCCCACGGTGTCCAGTTTTCGGCCGCAAAGTCGTGTATAATGCACTTCTGTTGGTGTTGTATTGTTCATCTGGAACCAGAACTTCACCTTAATGTCGATCCACTCACTGTAGTGGAGACATATCGATTCTTAGAACTGTTTTTTGACGCCCGATTGACTTGGCTTTCTCACCTCAGTCACCTTAAGCAGAAATGCTGGCAGCACCTCAATGCCCTTCGCTGCCTGAGCAACACCAATTGGGGTGCAGATCGCTGTGCGCTACTGCAGCTCTACAGAGCCCTTGTTCAATCCCGCCTTGAGTATGGGAGTGTGGTTTATGGTTCGGCTACACCCTCAGCATTGCGTTTGCTCGACCCAGTGCACCACTGTGGCGTTTGCCTAATGACAGACGCTTTTAGGATGAGTCTGGTGAATAGTGTCCTGGTGGAGGCCGGAGTCCCTCCATTGCAGGTTAGGCGTGCACAGTTGCTCTCCAGTTACATTGCATACGTTTGTAGTTCTCTTGCGCATCTGAATTTCGGTCTCCTTTTCCTGCCCGTGGCGGTTCATCTCCTGCATCGGCGGCCCAGGTCAGGGCTTACACTTGCAGTTCGTGTTCAAACCCTTCTGTCTGAACTTCAGTTGTTGCCTTCACCACCTACACTTGAGGTTCATTCACGAACACCTCAGTCGTGTACATCTAGGCTGCAGCTTCGATTCTCGTCACGTACTGGGGCCACGAAGTGGTTTACACCAATGGCTCGATGGCTAATGGTCATGTTGGCTTTGCCTATGGTCACGGAGGACATATAGAGCAGCATTCCTTGCGTGATGGCTGCACCTGAGCTCAGTATTACGCCGCAAGGTTTTGTGGCTTTGGGAGACAGAATGGCATAACCTCAGTACGCACAGCAAGCTGCGTGCCCTTGAGGAAACTACGAATGTGTGGAAGACCTCTGTGCGTGCCTCTGCGTGCACATAAGGAAACTACGAATGTGTGGAAGACCTCGGTGCGTGCCTCTCACAGGGACTCTGTGTTTCTCTGTCGGCTCCGCATTGGCCATACGTGGCTGTCTCATGGTTACCTCCTCCTTCGTGATGACCCACCTCAGTGTCACTGTGGCTCACGAATGACAGTCGTCCATCTCTTGCCGGACTGCTCACTTTCCGCCGCTCTGCAGCGGACTTTTAACCTTCCCAGCACCCTACCTTCAGTGTTGGGCAATAATGCCTCAACAGCAGCTTTAGTTTTACATTTTATTCTTGAGGGTGTGTTTTATCATTTTCTCCAAGTTTTAGCACATGTCCTTCATCCCTGTGTGTCCTCCACCCTCGTGCTTTCAGGGTGGGGGTTTTAATGTGTTGCAGAGTGGCTGGCTTTTCCTTTTTATCCTCATTGTCAGCCAGCCATGGTAACGTGCTCTTTTGATTTAAGATCTTCTACCTGTTTTCTGCGTCTTTGTGGTTTTCTTGTCCCCTTTTGTCCATTTAAGTGTGTTGACCTTCAGTCGTTGTCATTTTTCCTTTCATTCTGTTTGGTCTTGTCTCATTGTCTTACTCTCACCCTTGTGGCATTGTTTCCTTTGGAACAGTGGACCGATGACCTCATAGTTTGGTCCCTTCCTCACTCTTTTAAACCAACCAACTAGGCCACTCTTTGTGCAGTCTGTTGATTACTGGCTTGCCCAGCATTATTTGTGCCAGGTTTACTTAATTGGTACACTACATGGCTATGACAATTGAAACATGATGTCCTCCCTCTCTCTAAAAAAAAAAAAAAGAAGAAGAAGAAAAGACCTTATAGATGTGTGCTGATAGGATGGATGACCATTGAGGCGAAATGGTCGTTAGTGGTAACCTCAGGTGAACCTGCCACTCCGTAGTTTTATAACACCTACATAGGCAGTCAGTGCCCTCTATCTGGGTGGACTGTACAGAACCCAAGCTGTTTGTGGGAATGCATGTGGATCCCAACTAAGACGAAAGAAATATCTTCATGTTACGGGTGGGTCATTAGCAGTCACCAAAACCCTCTGGAACTGCACCAGGAAATTGAACTTTGATCATTGTTGAAAGGCAATCTTGTCAGAATGTCTTTGTTGTGGAGTAGAAAAACACGATACCCTCAGCTACCATAAGGCCTTGTAAGTTGTAGGGACATCATGGACATTGACACTGCTGAACTGAAAAAGTAGTGGGGAATCGGAAGCATAACAGAAGAGAGGAATTTGATGATGTAAGTGAATGGTGAACTGTAGAGAACTGTTGCCTTCAGCGTAACATTCAGTTGGCTATCCTAGAACTCATCAAGGTTTTATTTATTATACTAAAAGTAAAACTTTAGGTACCCAATCTAATGTGGTGCTACAAATGCCAATGGTGTGGTAACACCACAGGAAAGACACCTTCAAAGCCACGACATTATGTTCAGTGCCAGACTTCTGTCTAAATTGCTCAGATAGTCAGCTGCTAGGAACAGGCATTGCGTGGTATTTTTAGAAGAAACGAAAATTAAAAAAATTATGTTGGTCATTAAAATTTCCTGTACTGAGAAAGAAATAACATAATACCTTGCAACCTCCTCTGTTCTGCATCTACATTCATACTCTGCAGGCCACCTAATGGTGCCCGACAGAGGGTAACTTGTACGAATGTTAGTCATTTTCTTTCCTGTTCCACTTGCAAACAGAGTGAGGGGAAAATGACTGTTCATATGCTACCATACGAGTCCTAATTTCTTTTAAATTGTCTGTGCAGTCCATATGTGATGCTATGTTGGTGGCAGTAGAATTGTTCTGCAGTTGGCTGCAGATGCTGATTCTCTAAGTTCTCTCAGTAGTGTTTCGAGAAAAGAATGCCAGCTTTCCTCCGGGGATTACCATGTGGGTTCACGAAGTATCTCTGCAATACTTTCATGTTGATTGAACCTACTGGTAACAAATCTACCGACACGCTTTTGAATTGCTTTGATGTCTTCCTTTAATCCATCCTGATGTGGATCCCAAACACTCTAGCAGTACTCAATAATGGGTCTCACAAGTGATCTATACACTATTGCCTGCCCCCCCTCCCGTTTCCAGGGAAGAGAATGTTTTTATCACTTATATGAATGATATTCCATAACAGAATATTTGTTTGTAACCTATATAAAATCAGGTCACAGATATCAGGATATTTAGACTCAAAACTAAAGAAAATCCACTTCCGAACAACACTGTCTTCCATGCTCATGTGCAGTCAGGTGTCTGCTTATATGAACATGGTCTCCTATATAACGGACTTGTAAGAACTTTACAGTTAGTTGACTAGTTTTTGAAGCGATTGTCTCTGAAGCTGGGCGTTTTGCATTGAAATGCAATTTTGACGTTATTTTTGAATAGACTCGTCATTGATTTTGAAGGATATTATTGCGTTTTACTTAATAACGTGTACACATTTTATGGAAGCTTTAATGCTGCTTGGAAGTCCATGTTCAAAAGAAATGGACTTGGCTGTCTTTTAATCTAGGTACCTTAAATATCCTGTTAAATCATTGGGTCTTATCAATTGGTATGAGCCTCTTATGGTGGCTGTGAACCAGCACGCAATTAAGTTTTGCCATTTCATTCCCCCCCCCCCTTTTTGTCATCTCCGCCTTTTGTGGTGCTACAATAAATGCAGAACACCATGTATTAAGAGATACAGTCTAAATGTGTGTATTTTTAAACAGTGGAGACATTGGGCCATAGTGTGTAGATGGAGGGGGGGCGGGGAGGAGAGAGAGAGAGAGAGAGAGAGATTGTCTACATCTGACAAAGGACTTAGTATTTTAGCTTACAGTGTCAAACAGTCTTCTTTCAGTGTGCCTGTTTGCCACCAAGCACCTCCCATATGTGGTGAGTAGTAATCTATCTTTTTGATATGTAATTATCAGTTCCCTTAATTCTACTATAGAGTTTCTTATTGGAACACATAAAAAACTGAGCAGTTGTTGTGGTGAAAAACTACTATAACAACCTTAACTGTTTGCTTTCCAATTTTTTAATAAAAGAAGGAAGACTGACTAGTGATACCATTATTCAATATGTGTGGGCCATTTAAACATAATACTTTCTTCTTATTGCAGGAAATGGAAGTTGGATCCAAATGATAGTCGGCGTGCTATGGCTAAATTGTACAATGCTGCAGAGCAGTGCAAACACATTTTGTCCACAATGAGTACAGCTCATTGATTTATTGAGTCTTTGTGTGAAGGAACAGACTTTAGCTACAATGTTACAAGAGCACGATTTGAAAATTTGATTAGTGCAGCTGTGAAAATGTGCACTGCCCCCATAGAAGAAGCACTGAGCCAAGCAGGTATCGATTGCAGAGACATAAACAAGGTGAGTCATCTGGTAGAGTTACTACCATTTTACAACATTACCCTTTCTCCATCCCTTCCCCAGTCCCTCATACCCTTCCATGCCCCCAACCCTCCCATTTACCATTCCCTTTTGCACTGTGTAACAATTCTGAGTCAGGTGTTTCTTCTTGTGATAATGCTCATGTTCTATTTCTTATTTTTTATTTTATTTTATTATACTGTATTGCTCTTCTGTGTCAGTGATTCAAGGCTATGACCATAGCATCATACTTTCAGGTGAATTTTCAAGCTCTATGTCTACATATGTACTCGGCAAGCCATCTTATGGTGCATGACAGAAGGTACCTTGTACCAACACTAATCATTTCCTTTCCTGTCCACTTGCAAATAGAGCAAGGGAAAAAGCAACTGTCTACGTGCCTCTATATGAACTGTAATATCTCTTATCTTATTGTCATGGTCCTTAAGCAAAATGTACTACATTGATGGCAGTAGAATCATTCTTCAGTCAGCAGCAAATGCTGATTCTCTGACTTTTCTCAATAGTATTTCACAAAAAGAATGTGGTCTTCCCTCCAGGGATTTCCATTTCAGTTCACGAAGCACCTTAGTAATAATCATTTGTTGATCGAACCTACTGGTAACAAACCAAGCAGCCTGCCTGTGAATTGCTTCGATGCTTCCTTTTATGCGACCTGGTGGGGATCCCAAACACTCGAGCAGTACTCAAGAATGAGTTGTACTAGTATTCTATACTTGGTCTCCTTTACGGATGAACCACACATTCCACACGATATTAGGCAAGTGTACTAGTTTCTTTGGCTCTTCATTGTATGTCACAGATGCAAGGTTGTTGTGGTGGTGGTGGTGGTGGTGGTGGTGGTGGTGGTGGTGGTGATGGTGATTTTACATTATTCTCCAGTTCTTTTCACTTACCTATGTTTCCTGTTAGGAAACACTGTGTGTGTGTGTGTGTGTGTGTGTGTGTGTGTGTAAATTCTCAAAATATGTGAATGCATAATGTTTGCCTAAAAGAACAGACACCACGGTGCAGAATCTGCAGCTATGAAAAATTATATGTAAATTGAAGGGGGATAACTGCTGTCAGCTGCCGCAGGACGTTAAGTGGAATTGGTGGCGATGAGCGAAAATGTGTACCGGACCGAGACTCAAATCTGGGCTCTCCTGCATACTAGACAGGTGCAGTAACCACTGAACCATCCGGGACACAGTGTGAAATTTAAACTTCTGTGATTTCTCCAAATAAATGTAGGCAAATGCCAGAACGGTTCCCTTGAAAAGGATGTGGGCGATTTCGTTCCCGATACCTGCATACACTGAGCTCGTACTCTCACTTCCTTGTCATTGGTGGGCTATAAGACCCTAATCTTCACTTCTTCTTTTATTTACCATGAGTATTGCTGTCTAGTGTATACCAGCAGCAAGTGCAAGGCAAATAAATGAGAATATTAGTTCATATGTCTTAGCTGCTTCAGTTCAATTGTCAAGATTTTCAGCTCCGATTAGTCTGTCGCAAGCTGTGCTGCTGTATGTAAGAAAGCAAAATGAGTGAACTCTGGAAGCACTCAGTATTTTTAGATATGTTGGTCACAGAATATGGGAAGTAGGCAGAACTTAAGAGCTCTTTTTTTTTTATAGTGCATTTTGCCTGGTCTCAAGTTGATTATGGTTGTCTGATGTGTCAGTATGCTCAGTCATTCTAGAGGAAAACCTGTGAAACAGTCAATCATGCGGAAATAGTGTTGGCCACCAAACCTTTTATGATCAGCTCCACTGTATGCTCTGAAGCTAGCAAACCACCTCTTGTAATTGCATAGCAGCTCATCATGGTGTGAGAAGATTATAAAGTTTCCTCAGTGCAGAAGACACAGGCACACCATATCGTCGGTCACCCATTGACAGAAAAACACACTGAATAACAATTTGTGAGCACGTATCGAGCCTTTGGAATACATAGAAGTCAGGGGAAGCTCATGGAGGCCAGATGGATTGAACTTTAAAAAGGTAAGTAGGTTATTAGTAAATGTTACTACATGCGACATAAGAGGGTGAACCTTCCATCTACTAGCCACAATTACAAGAATTGTGCAGTTAAACATCTCACATACAAAGTTGTAATTGCCGCATGTGCCTTTAGAGTTGTTACCAATGCAGAATGTAAAATTTATTAATCAAACTCTAGAACCTGACCTAATCCATTCCCTGGAATGATTTATTGCTGTGCAGGAAGGGGTCATTTCAGCCAAGCACTTAATGCAACACGTAGAGCATTTCAGAGAAGGATGACGACATATGACAATGATTGTGAGTGCTGCAGTACCAAGTGCTACAGTGGCTCTGACTCTGGTGCGTGTAGCTTTTATTCTTTTGAGGTGGAGAGCCAGTCATCAGCATAAACCACCAACACTCCAGGTTTTAGTAGACTAGATCCATAGAGCATAAGAGAAAGTGAGAGTATAACTTTGTAGTGTGAATGTAGAGTAGGTGTAAATTTAGGAGTAAGAGAAAAGGAAGCACTGGGACAAGCCATGAAGGTTTAAATTGCCAGAAGTGAAAACAAGTGCAAAAAGAAGACTTCTAAGCAAATAGCAATAAGCAGCTTAGTAAGAAAGGTTTGATGCCGTATCTAACACGTCAGCAACTTGCTAGTTGTTTTGGGTATAAAATTTATTTGTAATTTGTACAAACAAGTAGTGTGATATGAAAATGGTGCGTCTTGTTCATGTGCGTGTGTGTGTGTAAGGGGGGGGGGGGGGGGCGCTTGTAAAGTAGTATAACACAATATAGTTAGCCTTTCTCAAATTCAAGGAAGCCATCGAGGCAACTATTTAATATCGGAAGAATTTTTTAATTAATATTGTATTTAACTTTTCTTGCAATATAAGACACACAGATAAATAACATTTACACTACCAGAAAAAAACTTTAATAATGAATGTAAAGTACATTCTTTTTGAAGCATGCAGAAATTTTTTAGATCTTCACTAATTTGTCAGGTCCTTTCTCTCCTAAATTATTTCTTAATTTTGACCAAACAAGCCAGTAGGTGGAGAAGATCCTCTCAATGGATGCAGTGCTAGCAGGGCAAGAAAAGGGGCCTAATAAAGTAATTGTAACAATGGGTTACATTTTGAATAAGTTAATAATAGGAATTTTAATTGAACTATCGTCAATGTGAAAAATAGAAAAAAACAATAAAACCCACAAAAACTAAATTTGACCCACTGGGTTGGATTTTTTTTTTTAAATACCCATGTTTATCTCAACTCTCATGTATGGCCATATTAGAGTAAATCTGAGCAGTGCATTGCCACAGCTATGAAAGCAGGCGAGCACGGGATGTTGTCACTGTAATAATTCAACAAGGCCAGTGCAGTGTTTTGATGTAGGTTAGCTTGTTGAAACAGTGAACTCAGCAGTACTGCATATACTAATGCAGCAAAGGGCAAGGCAGTTGTCCAAACTGACAGTGACAGTGACAGTGGAGTTTTTGGATACGTGACTGATAGTGCTGCATATGCATGAATGAATGGTGCACTGCTATTGACAATAAGTACAAGTAATTTTTGTAATGGATTTATTCTTAGTCTTGCAGCCGAATTGGGGCGACAGGGTTTTGCCAAATGAGGATACCATGTGGACCTGCCAATAAAAAGTCACTGGTTTGAGGCCACAGATGGACAACAGCTCTATACACTAAGTCCCTCCCCACAATTAGTCCCAATTTGCAGTGGACTACACCAGGTCATCTCCAGTAGCATGGCTGGACCACTGCTCAGAGTGCAGCAGGTATCCACACTAGGCATCTTCACATGGTAGGCATCCCCTACTGTGACTCAGCTGGGTATCAGCCAGGGCCACACAGCATCGTCAAGAACATGCTGCAAACGCTCGGGGCAAAAGCCGCATCAGTATTGTGTGGAATGTGAGCAGCCAGCACAGTGGAATTCAGTGGCCAGCTGGCCACTGATAGAGTCTATCGAGCAGCTGAGATGCCTCAATGTAAGAACTTGTTAGATTTGCAGCTGCCTTTCCTTGGAACCTCTCGGGCTCCCACCTCGCCTCCGTCGCCTGTTTGCACCGTGCTGGCTCATAGCCACTCCACCCTGCACCAGGGAACACTGTAGTTAGCACACTGGATTCATATTCAGAAGGACCAGAATTCAAATCGACATCGAGCCATTCACATTTAGGGTTGTCATAGTCCCTCCCTCTCCCCCTCTGAAATAGATATAGCATTTGCTGGGATTGTTCGTTACAGAAAAGCTTGTCCTATTTCCTTCCTCATTTTGATCATGTCTGTGCTTGTGTTCTCTCTCTCTAATTACAGTGAACGGTACATTGCAATCTATTATCTTCCTTTTCCTTTCTTTGTGGTTTTTGAGAAGGACAATGAGTGCTATTGCATCAGTTGTCACTTTGATTCCATACTAACCTGCAAGCACAAGGCTTCATTTCATATCAGTGTGATTCAAAGGAAGAATTTCACAGTAATTAAATTTCCAGAGATTTCCATGAATTTTGCGTTTAAGCAGGCAAAATATCTGCTTGCCATCTTCTTCCAGCGCAATGATGTGGAGCACATTTGGTAATGCACAATTCATCAGTTGTCATTTATAGAGTCTACTTTTCACAAATTTTTAATCCTGAAAGTGGTTCTTCATGTCAGAAGGTGACACTGGCATTGACAGACAGTCTGTCACTCCCTTGCCATTCCTAAAGCAGTTGACCTGATCTTAAACATATTTTATGTTGGCATCTTCTATACTGTTGCTGTTTTCCCCAATCTGTAAGACATGGTGTATACGACCCGGGACAACCGGGAGATCTGGGAAAAACCCGGGAATTTGTTCATCCAGAAGAAAACCAGGAAAAACCAGGGAATTTTTTAGAATTCTGGAAATTTTTCGTTGTTTTAGTTTCCAGTTAAATTTGTGTAACTTTGACTGGTAAGAACCAATACTCTAACAAAGGATATTACTGTATCCCACTACTCCAGAATAATACTGCAGCATTAAAACATGAACGAGAGAAAAAAATGAAAATAAAACTTAAATTGCAAACGAAATGCGCCATATAAATTAACACAGTGCACGTACAAGCGTCTGTCAACAGCAAAATGTGTTAAAGGCTGTAGGAAGACTATGCAATGCTTCATAACAACGAATTGCCTGCGATGAGTGTGACGTCACAACTGTTTAAATTAGATTCATTTAAGTAGTTACGAGCGGGCTCGTGCACACACGTATGAGTAATACCTTCTCCCACTTCTGGCTACAGAAATGTGGCTGTTGGCTGTGCAAGCAGCAGTAGCAGCAACCAGTCACATGGGGTACCTGGAAAAAATTTACTGGCGCGCCCAAGCTGCCACATTCACGCGTGCGCAGCAGTCCTGGATCTGGTGGAGGGTGGAGGGGGGGGGGGGGGGGCGGCAAACAGTTGTATCTGAACCGGGCAACAGTTGTGGGGGGAGAGGGCAGATTCATATTCTTGAGGGGGAAAAAACCTTTTACAAAGCACCTAACATCCAGCGCACGTCGGTCTGTCGATTGTTCATATGATTTTGAAATGCACCTCTGCTGATTTTTGGACATTTTTGAACACATTCTAAGTTGATTTTTGAATGCGTGCATAGTGTACATGATATCTCTGCCAGGGGAATCCTCATCACATCTAGACATGAACTTTCCTCCAGACAAAACGGGACGGGGCTATACGAGCTGAGCGGAATAAAGCCGAACCGGTGAATGCCAACTGCTGCTTGTTTATGTGGTTGATTTGGTTTTCAAATGTTCAGCGTTGTTATAATTACTAGCGAAATCCATAGATTCAGATTACCAGAGTTGAAATAAATGACTAACAGGAATAACAGGTAAGAAAGTTTATGTATTACCTTCTCGGTGTATCCAAGAAAGTGAATTTTGACGGAAAATTTTTGGCCACATCACTACATTAGACAGGGCCAGTTGTAGTCACGACCTAGCAGCTGCTTAAGTTCCATTCTAGGAGTAGTGCGGAAAATGCATTGTACGAACACATACTAACACCTAACCGGAGAATAATCGCTGGATAACTAAACCAGTGATTGTGGCAGGGTTAGTAAAGTTAAACGGAGAATGAGTTTTGACAGTAGTAGGAATAGTTACAGAGTTAGTGATGACAAGATTGTTTGTTAGTACGAGGAAGGAGAAGAAATGGGGACATCACACAAATTATGGAAGAATATGACGATTCCAAATTCATAAAAAAATTTTATTCTCGTGCATGAAACTGGAGCATATGAATGAAATTTGAAACTAGTTCCTAACATAAAGCTTTTTGATTGTAGTAGGAAAATAGATATTTTGTGTTGCTACTTCGTGAATTATATTGCTGTAATATAAAAATGATCATTATTGCCGAAAACAGTCTTCCTTATTTGGTGAGTGTTACAATTGCTGCAGTATTGGAATGGCCTATTTCATTTTATCCAGGAAACAGTGACAAAACAGATGTAGTTAGATTGAGAAACCACACCATTCTTGGGTACTATTTGTATTAACAGCTTTTTCAGTATTAGACGACATTTCGATTTATCATGTAGCAAAATGTTTGACAAACTTTGATGAGGTAATAGCTCTTTCGCAGAAAGGAAAGCACACCATGTAAAGCTGTAGCAAGATTAGAGAGAAAAATCACTAGGACCTAAGGATTGAAGAAATGTGTACTGTCTTGCATGTCTCTTGTCTTTACTGGTTTTAGGTATCCTATATTTAATTTTATGTCACACAGAAGAGCAAGTTATTAGCTAATAGGTAATAAAGAGTCCTGATTTTGTGAATAGTTCTCGTTCTCCTGGTTACAAATAATCTCATCCAGTATTAATTGCATTGCATGTTTTTTAAAAATAAGAGGGGCAGAATATCAAACTGACTGACTGGGAGAAGGAGAGACACTACAGGAATTTTAATTTCCACAGTCCTGAAATAGTTTGATGGGATCCGTTACAAAATATACACCTTTGAGTTACACAGAGCGAAATACAGTGATCTGTGGTATAAGAATGTTGTTTGAAGAGGCGTGGCACTGCACTTCGGCACACTTAAGACCAAATAACATCTCTTACATTTCCTCTCAGATATATGTTTTATGTATCAGACTCTTCAGAAAGATGTGCGCTACAAAATGAACTTTTTTGAAAATTTTTTTTTTATGTGTGCAGAGCAGTCTGAGCTATAGTGGAGGGTCTCTACGTGACACGTGTTTACGTTTAGTGATTTTTGTGTTTCCTCTTCGTTTACTGCTCTCACGTCAAATGAAAACAAGACAGATTTCTGTGGTTGGAAGCTATCAAGTGAATTAAAATACATTCACATAATTATGGTAGGCCAAAATGTGTTACTAGTTTCAGAATTTATTTTATTTCCACCTTTCTGACAGTCAAGCATTAATCACCTTGCAGAACAGTGTAGTTATTTTTGTCGGTTTTCTAAAGAAATTTGGCTTTTATTAAGCTTTCCTGCTGATGCAGTAAATTTGACACGCAGTGTTTAATTCCACTCCATTGGCTAGTTTCACCTGTTCACTGCATTTCAAGTGCACGATTCCATCTTCTAGCACGTACGGAATTATGCCATAATAAAGATCCAAACATGAGATAATACAGTACTGGTACTCCAAGAAAATTTACATCCTGAAAACCACACTGAAAAGCTTAATATGAGGTTGAGGCCTACATCATTGGGAATCTGGACATGCGAATGTGCGCTTTAAGTCAAACTATGCTTTTTAGTATGGTTCACGAACTTCCGATGCTCTTGGTGTGTCCTCTGATGTCTTGTTTCTCTTATGACATAATGTAAGAAAGATCTTTTAATGTTTTAAATGTACAACATACGGGCTTCCTACGTCGCCGTAGCTGTGCAAGCGTGGTGACGCCTCTTATCTGGTGCTCTCTGGCAACTGCTGAAATGAATCTATTTTTAACAGGTCGCAGTAAAATATTGAGAATTGCGGTTCGAAAAGCGATATTTTCAAAGTAAATTTCCTTTTACGCAAAAGGAACTATGTGCAAGAATATACAATAAATTTCTTAAATCGCAGAGTGTTTGCTCTCATTTAAAAATCAACTCTTTGATGACGAGCCATTTAGAAGAATTTTGAGCCCAGAAGATCAGAGATTTATGTCGGTATTAAAAATTTTACTGGCGTATTTGTGTGATGAATCTTAAAGTGGAACATGCACTAAACAGATCAACATTATATGTGAAAGCTTAGCTTCTCCTGTAGCTTATTAATATTCGAGACAAATATTCTATGTGAAAGCTTTGCTTTTCGTGTAGCAACACTATTGATATTAACTTAAGCCATCAACTTTTCCTTTGGTGGAATTCGAATTTATACTTTCTTAATACAAAAATATGCAGCATATATGTTGCTGCCCAGAACGTGTTTTTTTCCCCCTGAGTTTCATTTTGTAAAGTGCTGAGAAATTCTATGCTGCTGTATAAAACCATATCCGTTGAAAGGATTGACAAGTTTTACAGTTCTGACGGAAAGTATAATGTCACTTAACAGGGAAAAAGTGTATTTTCACACGGGAGAAAATGTATTTTTCACTGGGAGATCCAGGAATTTTTTCTCCTTGTCCCCGTATACACCCTGTAAGAGATCTGTGTGTTCCATAATTGTTCTATTCCAATGTTATAAGACTTATTCCACTGTCTACAGTAGATACCCTGTGGAGAGTTTGCTGTGTGAATGCCATGACATGTATCATAATGGTCATGTGCACTGATGTACATCCAGCACACATTGACACTGATATAAAGGAAAATTGGCTGCTCTTTTGGCTAGGCCATGTACCTTTTGTAGCTCATACAGTATATTCTGTATATTGTGTCTTTTGTGATGTACGTAGATTGCTGGGCTTCGTTTAGAAGGAAGATATCAACTCAAACTAACATTTATTTGTCTTGTAAAGTAGTTTTTTCTGTCAGATTTATATCTTTTGTGTTTATATTTTGAGATGTCTTACACATGAAGCTGTTCTCATCCTTATTGGTAACAGGTATAGTTGATTTGAAATAAATTTGTGATTGACTGTTCAGTGAGTCAAAATATGGGGAAGAGGCATCATACAATTGTTGTTCTTTGTTGCACTGCACATGCTTATTGTGATGCTGTCTCTAGAGAGCATGAGGATTTATAAGTGATACCATACTGCAAATTGTCTAGCATTGCTGCTGCTCCTCCATTGACTCACTTGTGAAACACAAAGCTGTTTCTGTCAAACAAAGTGTGCTACTTTACATATCATTTCACCTCTGTTATGATCTCTTCAAATACTAGTGTCTCCGTTTTCTTGTAATGAAGACGAAATACAAATTGAAGCAAACCGTTCTCTTATTTTTGTACAGCAAGTAAATGAACGATCTCTCATCATCCATTTGCACTTTTTGTACATCATCCACCTTTAATATACGTCCATGATTCTGCCTGAGATTTTGTATAATGTTTGTATGAGATTTGTCTTAGTGGATGGCGCACTATTGTTTTCCAGCATTTGTATACAAGAATTCGTTTCCTGACGGATGCATCATTGTAGCACCTGGTTATTGAAATATATTGTTCTGCATCAGTTTTGGGACAGAATGATCCATAAAGTGAAACAGCATGACTCTGTTATAGTTATGCTAAATAGCTTACAAATTACTGACAGATTGCTACTTACCGTAAGCATTGTGGCCCGAGATGCTGGAAATGGTGGCTGTGTGTGTGTGTGTGTGTGTGTGTGTGTGTGTGTGTGTGTGTGTGTGTGTGTGTGTGTGTGTGTGTGTGTGTGTGTGTTTTGCCTTCTACTTATGAAGCTGTGGCCAAAAGCTATAAGTGAGTGTCTTTTAATTGTGTTGTCTGCAACTTGTTGTTTCTTCTTCACAGTAAGTAGCAATCTGTCTTTTCCTACATTGCTGATATTCTTTTCTGGAGTTTCCATTGTTTGATTACACATTACTGAATTGTTTAAGAATTACTATATTGACGAGAGTAAGATTTATGTTACTAGTTACATAAGCTCCCACTTGTATGTCTATTTAACTTTTCAGACCTTTTCTTATTTCTACTAATGTTATGAGTGTACTACAGAATTGTGAAATATTTCTTTTAGGTGCCCCTGTGCGGTGGATCTGCGAAAATCCCGATAATTCAGCAATCTGTCTCAGAAATGTTTCCCAATTCAGAGTTATTATGTAGTGTAAATCCTGATGAACTGATTGCCCTGGGTGCTGCGAAGCATGGTAGTTATCTGAAAGAACCATTTGACCCAGGTTGTGATCATCTATCATATGATATCCCAGTTGTAACAAAATCAATTTTTATGAAGGTAAGGAACTCAGTTAGTGTAGTTCTGATTTAGTCCTATATCATCACATGATCTCCTTGTGAAGATCAGCAGTTAGGAACTTCTTGAGTGGCTTTGAATGGTTGGTGTGCGTAAATACTTTTATTATTATTATTTCTTTACTTTCTCAGACGTTAAGTCTGGTTAAAAATGGGACGTGACGCGGACCTTGATCAAGCGTCACTACCTTTTAACTGTACGGTATATGTTATATTGCATTTAGGAACTTTCGGGTAATTGAACATGTATCAATAATTACGGATTTCTGAAATTGTATATATAAGTTTGGATGTAGCTGTGTTGTATTGATGTAATGGTGGATATTGTGTGGTATGACTCCTGTAGTTGATAGTATAATTGGTATGATGTCAACTTTATTCTGATGCCACATGTCCTTGACTTCCTCAGCCAGTTGGTTGTATTTTTCAATTTTCTCTCCGGTTTTCTTTTGTATATTTGTTGTATTGGGTATGGATATTTCAATTAGTTGTGTTAATTTCTTCTTTTAGTGGTGAGTATGATGTCAGGTTTGTTATGTGTTGTTGTTTTGTCTGTTATAATGGTTCTGTTCCAGTATAATTTGTATTCATCATTCTCCAGTACATTTTGTGGTGCATACTTGTATGTGGGAACGTGTTGTTTTATAAGTTTATGTTGTAAGGCAAGCTGTTGATGTATTATTTTTGCTACATTGTCATGTCTTCTGGGGTATTCTGTATTTGCTAGTATTGTACATCCACTTGTGATGTGATCTACTGTTTCTATTTGTTGTTTGCAAAGTCTGCATTTATCTGTTGTGGTATTGGGATCTTTAATAATGTGCTTGCTGTAATATCTGGTGTTTATTGTTTGATCCTGTATTGCAATCATGAATCCTTCCGTCTCACTGTATATATTGCCTTTTCTTAGCCATGTGTTGGATGCGTCTTGATCGATGTGTGGCTGTGTTAGATGATACGGGTGCTTGCCATGTAGTGTTTTCTATTTCCAATTTACTTTCTTCATATCTGCTGATGTTACATGATCTAAAGGGTTGTAAAGGTGGTTATGAAATTGCAGTGGTGTAGCCGATGTATTTATATGAGTGATTGCTTTGTGTATTTTGCTAATTTCTGCTCGTTCTAGAAAGAATTTTCTTAAATTGTCTACCTGTCCATAATGTAGGTTTTTTATGTCGATCAATCCCCTTCCTCCTTCCTTTCTGCTTAATGTGAATCTTTCTGTTGCTGAATGTATGTGATGTATTCTATATTTGTGGCATTGTGAACGTGTAAGTGTATTGAGTGCTTCTAGGTCTGTGTTACTCCATTTCACTACTCCAAATGAGTAGGTCAATATTGGTATAGCATAAGTATTTATAGCTTTTGTCTTGTTTCTTGCTGTCAATTCTGTTTTCAGTATTTTTGTTAGCCTTTGTCTATATTGTTCTTTTAGTTCTTCTTTAATATTTGTATTATCTATTCCTATTTTTTGTCTGTATCCTAGATATTTATAGGCATCTGTTTTTTCCATCGCTTCTATGGAGTCACTGTGGTTATTCAATATGTAATCTTCTTGTTTAGTGTGTTTTCCCTTGACTATGCTATTTTTCTTACATTTGTCTGTTCCAAAAGCCATATTTATATCATTGCTGAATACTTCTGTTATCTTTAGTAATTGGTTGAGTTGTTGATTTGTTGCTGCCAGTAATTTTAGATCATCCATGTCTAGCAAATGTGTGATTTTGTGTGGGTATGTTCCAGTAATATTATATCCATAATTTGTATTATTTAGCATGTTGGATAGTGGGTTCAGAGCAAGACAGAACCAGAAAGGACTTAATGAGTCTCCTTGGTATATTCCACGCTTAATCTGTATTGGCTGTGATGTGATGTTATCTGAATTTGTTTGAATATTAAGTGTGGTTTTCCAGTTTTTCATTACTATGTTTAGAAACTGTATCAATTTAGGATCTACTTTGTATATTTCCAATATCTGTAGTAACCATGAGTGGGGTACACTATCAAAGGCTTTTTGGTAATCAATGTATGCGTAGTGTAGCGACCTTTGTTTAGTTATAGCTTGATATGTCACCTCTGCATCTATTATCAGTTGCTCTTTACATACTCGTGCTCCTTTGCAGCAGCCTTTTTGTTCTTCATTTATAATTTTGTTCTGTGTTGTATGTGTCATTAATTTCTGTGTAATGACTGAAGTTAATATTTTGTAGATTGTTGGTAGGCATGTTATGGGGCGATATTTAGCTGGGTTTGCTGTGTCTGCTTGATCTTTAGGTTTCAGATAGGTTATTCCATGTGCAAGTGTATCAGGGAATGTGTATGGGTCTGCATTGTAACTGTTAAATAATTTATATCTAAAAACAAAGATGATGTGACTTACCAAATGAAAGTGCTGGCAGGTCGACAGACACACAAACAAACACAAACATACACACAAAATTCAAGCTTTCGCAACAAACTGTTGCCTCATCAGGAAAGAGGGAAGGAGAGGGGAAGACGAAAGGAAGTGGGTTTTAAAGGAGAGGGTAAGGAGTCATTCCAATCCCGGGAGCGGAAAGACTTACCTTAGGGGAAAAAAGGACAGGTATACACTCGCACACACGCACAAAAAAGGACAGGTATACACTCGCACACACGCACATATCCATCCACACATACAGACACAAGCAGACATATTTAAAAATGTCTGCTTGTGTCTGTATGTGTGGATGGATATGTGCGTGTGTGCGAGTGTATACCTGTCCTTTTTTCCCCTAAGGTAAGTCTTTCCGCTCCCGGGATTGGAATGACTCCTTACCCTCTCCTTTAAAACCCACTTCCTTTCGTCTTCCCCTCTCCTTCCCTCTTTCCTGATGAGGCAACAGTTTGTTGCGAAAGCTTGAATTTTGTGTGTATGTTTGTGTTTGTTTGTGTGTCTGTCGACCTGCCAGCACTTTCATTTGGTAAGTCACATCATCTTTGTTTTTAGATATATATTTCCTACGTGGAATGTTTCCCTCTATTATAACCATATTGTTAAATAATTTAGTTAGATGTGAATGTGTTGAGGTGAACTTCTTTAGCCAGTAATTTGCTATTTTATCATTTCCAGGGGCTTTCCAATTGTGTGTAGAATTAATTGCTTGGGTGACTTCATGTTGCAAAATTATCACTTCAGGCACTTGTGGTATCATCTTGTATGTGTCTGTTTCTGCTTGTATCCATCGTGCATGCCTGTTATGTTGTACCGGGTTTGACCGTATGTTGCTCCAGAAATGTTCCATGTCTGTTATGTTTGGTGGATTGTCTATTTTAATGTGTGTGTTATCTATTGTCTGGTAAAATTTCTTTTGGTTTGTGTTGAACGTTTAGTTTTGTTTCCTTCTATTTTCCGTTTTTTTGTATCTTCTAAGTCGTTTGGCCAATGCTTGTAATTTCTGCTTCTTTTCATCTAATTGCTCTATTGCTTCTTGTTGTGAGATTTTACCTAACCTTTTTCGTTTTTTGTCTGATATTTCATTTCTTATAAATTGTGTTAGCTGTCCGATGTCTTTTCTCAGTTTTTCTATTCTGATCTGTAGCCTGTGTTGCCATGCTGGTTTTGTGGGTTTCTTCTGTGTATTGGTTTGTTCTGATCTCTGCCTAGTGTGTATATTTAGTGTAGTGAGTGCTCCTATATAAACCAATAGTTGTAACTCTTCCATAGTTGTATTTTCATTTATTTTGTTGTGTATGATTTTGTTGATAGTTTTTATTGTTGTTTCGACTTGTGGGTTATTTGGCGGTCTATGCAAGAATGGTCTGATGTCTGTATTTGTGTCTTTGTATTCTATATATGTCAGCTGAAATTTCTCTTCTATATCTAACACATGTGTCTCTTCGTGTTCTATTTGTGCTTGTTCTGGTGGCTGTCTTAAGATTTCGTTTTCCTCTGATTGTTTAATTGATGCGTGTTGGTCTTTGTTTGTTTGCTCTGGCTTTTGTTGAAGTTTGGAGAACAAACCTTCACCAAGGAGTCAAAAAGTATATTGCTCCCTCCTACGTATATCTCGCGAAGAGACCATGAGGATAAAATCAGAGAGATTAGAGCCCATACAGAGGCATACTGACAATCTTTCTTTCTACACGAACAATAAGAGACTGGAATGGAAGGGAGAACCCGATAGAGGTACTCAAGGTATCCCCCGCCACACACAATCTGGTGTCTTGCAGAGTATGGATGTAGATGTAGATATTACTATATAACTAATTCCTTGAATATAATAGAGGGAAACATTCCATGTGGGAAAAATATATTTAAAAACAAAGATGATGTGACTTACCAAACGAAAGCGCTGGCACGTCGGTAGACACACAAACATGCACACAAAATTCTAGCTTTCGCAACCAGCGGTTGCTTCGTCAGGAAAGAGGGAAGGAGAGGGAAAGACGAAAGGATGTGGGTTTTAAGGGAGAGGGTAAGGAGTCATTCCAATCCCAGGAGCGGAAAGATTTACCTTAGGGGGAAGAAAAGGACAGGCACACACTCGCGCGTACACACACACATATCCATCCGCACATACACAGTCACAAAACTGTGAGACTGTGTATGTGCGGGTGGATATGTGTGTTTGTGCGCACGAGTCTATACCCCTTTTTTCCCCCTAAGGTAAGTCTTTCCGCTCCCGGGATTGGAATGACTCCTTACCCTCTCCCTTAAAACCCACATCCTTTCGTCTTTCCCTCTCCTTCCCTCTTTCCCGACGAAGCAACCGCTGGTTGCGAAAGCTAGAATTTTGTGTGCATGTTTGTGTTTGTTTGTGTGTCTATCGACGTGCCAGCGCTTTCGTTTGGTAAGTCACATCATCTTTGTTTTTAAATATAACTAATTCCTTGATGTGATAACAATCCATTTTTATATTTCAAGAAGAAAACTTAAGTTCACATTGTCATAAACAAGGGTATTTCATATAAGGAGCTAAAAAGCTAATAATTATAGTGGAAAACTAGTTGAAATGGAATTGTTGAAATTTACATCACATAAAGAACTTAAACTTTAGGATTAAAGACCACTCGATGAAAAGCAGAAGTGTTGGGATGTTGACAGGCACAGACAAAAGAAATAACACTTGCAGACTTTTGTAGTTATCCATTGAAGAGTTAGAGTATAACACACACACACACACACACACACACACACACACACACACACACACACACACACACACACACACACACACAAAATAGACTAATGGTGCCAATGCTGTTTTGCGGCAGATGCAGTGGTTGTGATGGGGGTAGAACATGCTGGGTGCTTGGATTGGGCCTTGGTCTGCCACAGGGATATAATCCCTGTGTCATGGGGTTGGGAGTTAGGGTTGGCATAGGGATGGGCTAGGCTGTTCTGTAGTTTGGGTGAGTGACAGAACACCACTTTAGGAGGGATGGGAAGGATCTCTGGTAGGATGTCCCTCATTTCAGAGCAGGATGAGATATAATCATAGCCCTGGCGATGGATATGGTTCCATTGTTCCAGCCAGGGTGATGCAGGTTCACAAGGGAAGTGCTGCTTTGTAACTGACTTGTAGGGATTGTGGTAGGATTGGGGATGTGTGAGGCAATGGCACAGTAAATATGTTTGTGGACTAGGTTTGGGGATGGGGGTTGTATCATGTGTCTGTGAAAACCGTTGTGAAGGCTTCAGCATGTTGAGCAAGGGGGTTCTCACCACTGCAGATATGTCATCCTTGGGTGGCTACACAGCATGCGAGAGATTTTTTCTTGTGAAAGGGATAACAGCTGTTGAAATACAAGTATCGTTGGTGGTTAGTCAGTTTAATGTGGACAGAAGTGTGGATGGAGCCATCAGAGAGGTGGATGTCAGCATGCAGGAAGGGTACACGTTTCATAGAGAAGGACCAGGTGAAACGTAGGGGAGGAAAAGGCGTTAAGGTTGTGAAGGAATGTAGATAAGTTTCAACCCCACCCCCACCCCACTGAACCTAGTCAATGAACAGATTTCCTGTGCCATATCCTCACACACCCTCAATCCTTCCACCACCCCAAAAATCAGTTACAAAGAACCGCCCCCTTTGTCACCCAGTATCACTTTGGACTAGAACAACTGAAATATACCTTTCCCCGGAGCTTTGATTATCTCTCATCCTACGCTGAAATGAGGGACATTCTATCCAAGATCTTTCCTACCC
Organism: Schistocerca serialis cubense; assembly: GCF_023864345.2. Lineage (NCBI taxonomy): Eukaryota > Metazoa > Arthropoda > Insecta > Orthoptera > Acrididae > Schistocerca > Schistocerca serialis. The sequence continues at coordinate 823,104,170 of NC_064640.1, forward strand.
CTCCTAAAGTAGTGTTCTGTCACCTATCCACCCTACACAACATGCTAGTCCATCCCTATGCCACTCCCAACCACTTGACACAGGGATTATATCCGTGTAGCAGACAAAGCTGCAAAACCTGCCTAATCCATCCACCCTGCACCACCTCCTCCAGTCCTGTCACAGGCATTTCCTACCCCATCAGAAGCCAGGCAACCTGTGAAAGCAGCCATTACTCTGCTGCAAACGCAGGACAATCCTTTATGTCAGTATGACTACCAAGCAATAGTTGCAGATGAGTCATCTTGAAAACACATCATCCAGTCCCATAATCATCCTGGCCTCATTATTTGGTAACCCACTGCCCCTGCACACTTCAACTAACATGCCCCAGGGGGCTCAGAATTCTTCCATGAGTTCGTGCATGGTGCTCACAGGGCCCCAAGTTACTGCAAACCATTCTTCCTTCCTGGGCTGCAGTTCCTTCCCAGTGTCCTTTCATTGCCTTCTCTCCTTCCCCGCTGCCACCTCCTCCCCCTTCCTCGATTATCTTATTTACGTCGACCTGGCTATCTATCTGGTTTCCTGTATTCCTTGCAGTTTTGTTTCCCTCGCTTTTTCTCTTTCATCCTTTTTGGCGTTATTGGTCCCTCTTTGTGGTTTGACCCCACTTCTAAATTTTCTTATATGAATGTGTAGTGTCTGTTCTTTTGAAGCAACAGACACCACACAGATCCCACAGCTGTGAACACTATATGTAATTGGTAGGAGACATTAAGTGGAATCAGCCGCATCAAGCAAAAATGTGTACTGGATCGGTATTTGAGCCCGGGATCTCCTGCTTACTAGGGAGGTGCGATAACCATTGCGACATCCAGGACACAGCATTATCGCAACTGCGTGAACTACTTTGGTACGTCTCACGGCCAATCCACACTCCCGCCAAGCGGTAACTATCTGCAGTCCCTGTCAATTATACTCCCGTCGCTACTCAGTTTCCCACAGGAGGTCAGATGTATTTCATGCATTCACACTGAAGAAAGTGGATCCATTGCCCGTCCAGACTTACGTGAATGCGTAGTGTTTGTTCCTTCAAAAGAACACACACCACGTAGCTACTGCAACTGTGAACACTATTTGTAAATGGAAGGGCGGTCACTGCTGTCAGCTACACAGGGACATTAAGATGATTCCACTTAATGTCCCACTGCAGCTGACTGCAGTTATCCTCCTTCCATTTACATCTAAATTTTCTGTTTGTAGTGTGAGCCATTTGGGGAAGAACTCCCTCCTTAGTGTCTATGGCATGAATTCCTCTGCCCACTTCCCTCCTCTCTTCCCTCCCTGCCGTAGCCCCCCTCCACTTCGATCACCAGCACGTCTAGCCAGCGCATGTGGTGGGACTGTTGTGTACCCATCTGACTGACCCCCTTGACAACACAGGACACACTTCTGATGCCTGAGCTGTTGCCTCCTCATATGTGCCTAGGAGTGGTTGCTTGTTATTCTGGAGAATCAGAACTCACTGCTATGGCCACCATACCAGATGCTTCTTGTCATGGCTGGGTGGCGTCCATGGGGAGAGCCCCTGATCGAAGTGAGTGGTATCGAGGTGAATACTTTGCACAAGAGGCATATCGAGCTCCAAAAACCTGGCCGTTCTCCTATGGCCGTGTCTTAAAGTAGTAATGTATCATTGAATGCTGCTTCTTATGATTCTGCCACCTTCCCTTCCCTGGCCACACCCTGGGAGGAGGTCTAGGCTCGCCGGCTTGGACTGAAACACCTTCCCTGCTACTGGGTCTGCACTAGGATGTGACAGGGACACATTCACCCCCACAAATCCGCTATTTTTTGTGGAAAATGCAGTTGGGTTCCCTGTCGATCAAAGGTTCTTCTTCCACCAAATCTGCAGCTATTCTTGCTTGTGATCATCTTGGCAATGTCCCGCTGTCTGTTACACATCACCAGTCTCTGAATATGGTCCAGGGAGTCATTTTCCATAGGGGCCTCATCCTTCAAACTGATGAGGAACTGCAGGCTAATCTGGAACAATGGTGTGTTCATTTTGTTTAACATGTGCAGAAAGCTCGTAAAAATGCCCACACCAATATCGCCGCCTTTATTCTGGCTTTTTGGGGAGATACCCTCTCAAGAGTTCAAGGTTATGTGAGATTGGTGTGACGTGAGCCTGTATAGCCTGCCACCCACGAGTTGCTTTTGGTTCTTGGGTTTCAGGCACATGCCTTCCCAATGTACAGCAGACCCTCTATGTGGTGGCTGTGGCCACCCACTTCATGGGGGGAGCCCCTGTGTACTGCTACCTGTGTCCGTAAATTGTCATGACCATCACACTTCGTGCTCACTAGATTGCCCAGCTTACAAGAAAGAAAGGAAGATACAAGACTATAAGTTCCTGGATCGACGATGTGTTGATGTCTTCAATTTTTGCCTCTGTTATATCCTTTCGCCCTCTTATGTGTCTCTTATCAGAGTCCTGCCCCCTCTGCTTGGCCCCTCCCATGTGGTTCTCATGCTCTGCCTTCTGGGTGCCACTCCACCTCCTCGGTCATAGAAGTGCCTCCCTTCTTCAGCACCCAAGAGTGACGGGTGTCCCTCCCGTGACCCCTCCTATCAGCATCAGCTACCACAACTCGGCTACAGGACATACAGTCTGTGCTCCCCAAGGTTGCCTCCTCTTTCTCAGTTCTGGATCTTTCAAATCGTGCTCTCCCTCTGTGCTCTGCCCTCCTCAACCTATGAAAGAGAAGAAGAGAAAACATAAATACCAGGACAAGGCCCCCTCCTTCAATGTCTCCTGTAGGTGTCATCTCCCCCGCTCACAACCTGAGTCTGACATCAAATTTATGTGACGTGACTGGCTCCAGCCCATTCAACTCCCATTTCGATACCCGCTCAGTGAGGAACTGTAACGAATACTATCTTCACCTCCCAGAGTTGCAATCCCGTATTGCCTTTCACTCATCAGCTTGTGTTGTTCTTGAGGAATCTCATTTTACTAATGCTCACTCACTGTCTCTTACTGAGTTCTGTGCTTTCTGTCAGAACCAGGTTGGCCCATTGAGGGCTTCTGAGGGTGTCTGCATGTTGGTCTGTATGGATATTGTTAGTACATGGGTCTCATTCATACCACATTGGAAGCGGTTGCCGTTTGGGTCCACTTGGACTCTGCCATCACAGTTTGCAATCTCTATCTCGCTCCCTGCCAGGCCACCTATATCTGCAGCCCTAAATGCTCTCCGGCAACTCACCCCTCCCTTCCTCCTCCTTGGGATTTTAGTGCCTATCACCCTTTGTGGGGCAGTGCTTCTTCATCTAGTCAGGGGTTCCTCCTCGACCAGTTTCTTGCAGACCATGACCTGTGTCATCTTCATGATGGTTCCCCTACTCTTTTAGTGCTGCATGTGGCACCTCTGCCACTGATTTCCTCTCTTCCCCTCTCCTCCTTCGTTCCTGGCCGCCACATGATGACCTCTGTGTAGTGACCATTTCCCGTTGGTTCTCTCATTCCCTCTCCACCTCCTGATGACCAGGTTTCCTTGCTGAGATTTCTGTCATTGTCCTACTTACACACATACACACATAAGTACACATAACAATATCCAAATTGAAGGAAAATTGCAATATATGAAAAAAAATTACACTTTATAAAATATGGAGCAACTTGTACAGTACATGACATATGAACACTTTCTTACCTCTGTCACAACCAAATTAACTCAATGTAGAAATACATAGCAATTTGTTTATAATATTTAAACATTTTGTCAAAAATCAATATTGTCAATACTGCACAAAATGCTGGTGCTGCAGTCTGCATTCAAGTTGATTCAGAACTACACGTGATGAGACCTTTCAATGCTTAGATAATATTTTTTTTGTATTAGAACCCCTTTTCTTCCACCAACTTTGAGGACTCTTTGCTCGGAGAATAAGTATGGCATGTTGCTGTGGGGACATCAACTTCACACAGAATATGAGAGAAAAAAACGTCACAAATATCATTATCAGGCCAATAGGAGGACGGTGATGCATGACCTTACTGTAACATATCCTTCACAAATAACCTTATCAACAATTCCCAAATACCAAGAAGAGTCTCATGCACATGCAGTATAGCAGTTGGGCTGCACAGTGCATTCTGGCCTTAGTGGCAGAAGTGCATCTGAGAAATCATCCACAATACTAAAATCTGTATCACAGCTCAGCCTTTTTGCTCCAATCTCAGTTGGTGATATTGGTACAATGTGATGCATAGATCGTGTTCCAGCAATTGTTTTTGCACTTGGGAAGTGCTGAGAAAGATAATGTCTTGCTTGTACCATTTAATTTTTTGAAACAAAGAGAATTGAAATGCCTTGCAGGTTCTCGTGACAGAATTCAAATACCTGTGAAGCTGTAAGTATTTGATCTTTATAAACTCTTTGCAAACTTGTTTTTGTGACAAGTCTTTCAACACTGCCACCAGTACAATCACAGGGAGATTTGCCATGGCGGGTAGCAAAAAATGACCCACTGCACTGTACGTTGAAGTTGTGTTCGTGGTAGATGATATTTCTGAAATCCTTACCATTTTTGTATTGTGTAGTACAACCATCAGTGAAATATTCAACATACACAAGATGAATTTCAGGGAATTCACACTTTAAAAAATTCAATACAGTTTCTGAGGCTGGTAAACCAAGGCAACATCATGTTCTAGGTCATCAGAAACAATGCAAATACTTTTTGCATGCAACTGTTTGTCCTTTTTGTAATATACATGGACAGTGTGAAGAGTGCAGCTGCCATTGATCCAATGGTACCCCTGTACTTCATCTTTAACAACAAAATTGAGAGTTTCACTGAAATCCATTAAAGTTAACACTGATTCTTCCTCATTTTCATATAATCAGGCTGTGATTGAGAAATAAGAGTGTGGAGTAATTTTTCAATTTTCTTAGTTTGTCGCAGGATTCTGATAGAGAAGTGATGTGAACAGTTAGTCATTCTATGAGTTGATACCCATTGACTGTATTGAACCATCTCATCAGGAGCATAGTCTTCTATTTCATTTTCTAGGTGAGTTTGAAGCAATGAACTGGTGGGGCATTTTTCACACAGATGAAGCATAAAGACTGTTATTTATATCACATGTTATTATTTTAATTAGATCTTGGTATGTTTCCTAATAGAAATGGAATTTAGAAGCAATTTAACATTTTGGTGGTAAATGCACACACATACGGTATGTGTTCCTGATGATCCTGCAAGCATACATTGTTTTGGTCGAAGAGAAGCAAATTTTGAGAATCATACTTTGCTTTCAGGATAGTTTTTTTTAAATAGAGAGAATACAGCAAATTTTCTTATGTAGAGAGAATCTGTGCAGGTACTTGTCTTTGTGTTTAACACATACACACACACACACACACACACACACACACACACACACACACACACACACACACACACACACACGAAACACTTAAATCACAGTATGAATGACCATTGCTTTGCCATAATAAAAGCTCTTATTCTTCACTAGTCAGTTCATTCACACAAGTTAGGGCATTATCACATATATCTTGCAGATACTGTCCAAGAAAAGACTGCCTACTTGTACTTTCCATGATGCTTCAGTCATAATACCAATATTTGTCGTAAATAATTCAAAAGATGATTGGTGTAACCTAAAAAGTAATTAATTAATGAAAAATCATTCTATCCCATTGTTTCATTACAAAAGTATTTCACATTATTATTGTAACATTAGGGGACTTACTTTTGTTTTGGAATGAATAGTTAAAAACTGCAACAATTGAATTTTTAACCAATAATTGTCTCTGTGTACAGCTCGGTACAAGAGCTCAGAACTGCATGCTCAGTGGACACGTGACCCAAAATCAAAGGAACTGGATGATGCAATACATATAGTGGCAGCAAAACGGTGTTCTCAGATATGATTTGTTCCCAGGGAAATCCAGCGTAGCCAACTCCAGCAATTTAGTGGTGACATGGTAGTCATCAATTAGCAACTTAAGTGTTTCTTTTACATTAATGTTGGTTTTTACACTTCGCATTATTTCTACAAACTGATTCGTTTTGCATGACATAATGGAATATGTAGTGTGTTCATGGTGTTTGTAAATTTTTCAAAAGTATCTGTGAGGAGGCAATACCTTTAAAAAAAAGCTATAATGTCCATGCATGGATTTTGTTTAAAAGAAATTATTTTCAATTTTTTCTGAGATGTAGATGATGGATATGTACTACAGGAAACATGACTATAAAAATATAAATATTCCTCCTTAACCCTTTAACTGCTCTGGACATGTTAATGCGTGTGCCTTTGTACCTGTCCGTGTGTGCTCTGAATGTGTTTACTCGCGCCACCAGTCCTTCTATCTGGTACTGTGAACGTGTCTACGCGTAGGCATGTTCAGAGTACCAGGTAGGAGGACTGGTGGCGTGCATAAACGCGTCCAGAGCAGTTAAAGGCTTAACTAAAAAAAAATATCAAGTTTCCACTGCAAAAACTGTACAAACTATTGCATTTTTAAATTATAAAGGAGCTCGTTTATGAAAGCTTGAATTCCTGAATCTATACAACTTCTTTTTGTGATAAGTGAAAAAGTAATTTACCTACAACATTTACATTTTGAAAATGTGAATATATCTAGGTAAACTTCTGCTACCCAAAATTTCAAGGATTTGCTTGTCAATGGGTGTCATTTCCTAAAAGTTCTGGATGATTTGATGGGGAATGACCCCTATGCAATATTGGGACATGCGTTACCATGAAGTAACAGCACCCTTTGTCACACACCATTAGACAACAGTGGTTTTTGACGGACATGCTGCTTCATAAATATTCTTCATTCTCCGATGTGATGTCTACCGGTATGTGTTTACTGGTATGTGTTTTTCCGTTGCTAAGAAAAGAACACCACCACATTGATCCTGTTTGGACACATTGGGTAATAATATCGCCATTGTTTACCTTGCTGCATTTACTGCACGAATGTCAGAAAGGCACGAATGCCACACTAATACCTTGCCAACAAATTGGTACTTATATGTCCGCATCAGACTCACCACACACAATTCAACAAAAACTGACATTTTGCTTACACAGAATGGGCATATGATTAGTGAGTCTGGACAATTTAAATCTGTAGGTATTCAGATAGATGGTAAGTTGTCATGGAAAGCCCGTGGGTAGGATTTTGTTCAAAAATTGAATGCTACTACTTATGAAGGTCAACCATTAAAGATGTTTTAGAACCTGTGACTGTTTATTCAATGTAAACACACAGAACTGGAACCAATCACTGTTTTGCAATAGTTATTTATTCATTCCATGCACCAGTTTTCAAGCCTTTTCAGGCTCATCTTCAGATGGTTTTCAGAAGTTGCATAGCTATTTCAAGCATAATGCTGGATGCTGGTTTGCAACAGTATGGGCCGCTTTTGTTGTTAGTATCCATCTGTTTGCTTCCATTGTGATGACCAGTTGGTACCACAACACTCACTTTCCCACAATATGTATGCACATGCTAGATGCTGGCAAGGTTTCATTATCACAGTGTATATGCGCAATATTGTGTAAAATTGAGTGATGTGGGATGAACTGGCCATCACAATGGAAGCAGTCAAATAGATACTAACAACAAAAGCTGCCCATACTGTTGCAAACTAGCGCCCAGCATTATGCGTGAAATAGTTATGTGACTTCTGGAAAACCATCTGAAGATGAGCCTCAAAAGTTTTGGAAACCAGTTCATGGAATGAATAAATAAATATTTCAAAAAAGTGACTGGTTGCAGTTTTATGTATTTACTTTTAATGCTGCTATATTCTCCATTAGAACAGTATCTGAAGTAAGTGATAGCCCAACATGAAAATTAGTCTACGTTGCTTATTTCCATTCACTTGTGACCTATGACATTGTATTGTAGAGTATTTTTGGCTTAGAAAAGAGAGTTCAATCAATATGTTGTGTAAGTTTGAGAATCTCTTGTCGACCCTGTTCAGGAGCCTTGAAACTTTGACATTGGCATCTCAATATATACACTCATCATAAAAAGTTAAGCATATTTGCAAATTACCTGCCAATAATCACTATGAGCATTACTTTTGTGTTTATGTAGGAAGGTGGTTGTGTAAATGTTGTGAACTCATTTGTCGTTGCCACTTTCCCTCATGGGCGTTCCTTTTATGTGTATGTATGAAGGTGGTTGTGTACATAATGTGAACTCATTTGTCGTTGCCACTTTGCCTCATCAGGGGCAGTGCAATCACAGCTTGTAAACAAATACAGTACACCAGAGCTATGAATGCACAGTTGTCCGTGTGCTTCTTAATGCAGCAGAATGCCTCAGCACAGGCTCTCCATGGCAGACTGTATCAAAATTGTCACATAGGTGGGATTAAACACAAGACAAGTTGACATTGTGAATATTGTTCATGTTAATCAAAGTGTTGTCTCCAGACTGTGGAAAAGTTCCAGGAAATGGATTCAATAGTGGATCGACATCGCGAAGACCGTCCACGCAAAACTACAGCAGCTCAGGACCGGTATGTAATGATATCTGCACAGAGACACCCTATAAGGAGAGTGACTACTCCGTGTCATGAGCTTCAAGAAGCCACGGGGGTTACCGCAAGGACCCAATCTGTGCACAACAGACTTTATGATAGGGGTTCGTACAGCTGAAGACCTCTCAAGACTCTAGCACTTCGTCCACATCACAGGGGTGCTTGCGTAAGAGGGGCTAGAGCACGTGAACCTTGGATACGACTCCAATGGACCAAAATGCTGTTAACAGGTGAATTGCAAATAGGCTTGCATCCTGACAACAACTCTGTTTGCATATGGAGGCGAAAAGGGGAATATAGACATCTCTAAATGACTGTGGAATGTCACCAACAATCCGGTGGCTCAATTTTATTATGGCCAGGTATCGTGTAGGGCCACCGCACACCACTCATTCCAATTGAAGGCAACATGACTACTGCAGTGTATGAAAACAACATTCTACAACCCATAGTCAGTTGTTTTGCAGAGACTTCACAGTGTGTGTTGGTATCTGACAGGATGTGAGATCTGAGGAATGGATTGGTTAGCATGCTCCCCTGATACAACTGCATAGAGCATACATGGAGCGTGCTCAAAAGAGCGATTTATAGTCGTCAGTATCCTCCATTAATGACTGAAGCTCTCAGGAATGCTGCCATTGAGGAGTGGGACAAACGTCCCAAGAGGCCTGCAATGATTTGGTACTGAGCGCGCCCTGTCCCATTCAAGAGTGCCTGCGGGTTCGTTGAGGACCTACGCATTACTGAACAGTGTGCTATACAAACCATTTAATGTTTTTTGATGTTGGAGGTCATTGCAACTTTTTTTCCCAAATGTTCCTTTTTCATTTCATAATAGGTTCCAAGAGAATGTATAGTTTTCATTTGCATAATACTCCGTGACATCAAAAAATACAGTATAAGATATCTGTCTTATTTTGAGATGCGAGAACCAATTATGTGCTTAACTTTTTTTAATGGGTGTATATTTTCTTTAGTGTCGTTTGTTGTTAACAATATGAGCGTATTCCGAGAATTAGCAACTAGTAGGCAGAAATCGAATCTGCATTTGTATTGCGCCTTGACTCTTGTACAGAAAGGCATGCAGTATTCTGCTGCATTCATTTTCAGTAAGCTGCCACAAGAATTAAAAAACCGTAGCAGTAATCTTTGCACTGTCAAGTCTAAACTGGAGACTTTCCTCATGGCTCACTCTTTTCAATTTTTCAGGGAGTTCCTGGAAAACAATTAAGTTAATTCTGTATTATATTGTTGATTATGCTAGTATATACTCGCAGCTTGTCATCTGCATGGGATTTGTGTGTATTTTATTTTTTGTGTTATTACTTTTCTGAAGTCAATTTCATATACTGACTTCATTCCATGACCATGGAGATTTGCTACTTAATATGGTCCTATGTAGTACATGTAAAATACATTATAAATAAATAAATAAAACAAAGAAGATGAGCTCAATACCAGGGATGAATTTCAGGCTGAACTGAAAGAAACTTTTGGTGACAATCAACAGAATGTTACAACAACAGAAGAATTCATCAAGTGGTACAAGCACATCAAGGAAAAGCAATAGAAAGGAAGATGGTTGATTCCTGAAAGTAGTCCCTGTGGAAGTTAAAGAAGAACACCATGATCTCACTACTCTCATATACCAGATTGTAAGAGAAGAGAGACAGCATTTTGTGGCAGCCAGAACTGTCAGACCAAGTACACTCAAGAATTGGTGACCAGTAATGTAGACCCCATACATCAGGAGGTAATAGAAAATGTTGAAGGAGAAGTGTATTGTTCTTTGACACTAATCTCCACCACCTGTGGGATGTGCCATGAAAAATGGACTTGGACTTATGTTGCTGTTGTCAGATGATAACCCAGCATCCAACTAACACAGGTACAACCAACTAATCCACCATGTAAAATGCCCTGCAGAAGAACAGACATTTGAGGGTGGAGGACAACAAACAGTTTGTTTTCACTGTTGGTGGCATGGATACTTTGTACGCTACTGCAGCGGAAGAAGACTATTAGATGACTATTATGCCACAAGACATCAGCAATCACAACAGTGCTATTCGTACCAGTCAACTGCAAACGATTACAGTCGATCTGTGGACCGAAGCTAAGCACTGTATCCACAATGGGTCACTCCCCAACACGCTATAGGCATTTCCTGTCACTGTACGGAGGTACTGGCCACTCGGCTAACCACCGAAAGGCTGCCACAGATGAAAATCGTCTGCGGACAACAGTTATCGAGATGTCAGGAAAACTCACTGACATCATTCACGGCCGACTGCGTCAGGTGCTAGTGAACTCTGGGGCTTCTTTTTCTGTTATGTCAAATGCTTATTGCTAGCTAAAGAATACTGCATTCTGTGATATGAAAATAATTGTGTGGAAGTCACAAAAAGGAAATATGTGTAGCTGACAGGAACACGTATTGCAGGAATAACTATCGATAACAGAACACAGCCTTTAAAATTTGTCATTTAAACAGAACAAAGTCACGATATTATTTTCAGGGGAAACTTGCTGCAGGCATCACAGTGTGGAAGATCAGAGCTCCAGACTGATAAAGCTATTTCAACAACCACAGATAACAAAGATTGCTTCCGGGCATTTGTTTGCCACCGAAGTCGTCGTTACCCCTTCCTCGACGTCGAGACATCTCCCGAAAGAAATCTACAAACCGGTAGTGACAATAAACATTCTAGATGGGCGAGGAGTGTCACGAGCAGCCACAACTCGTCCCTAAAGGTACATGCTCAGAGATAGCCGAACCAGTCCAGGAGGGTCAGCTTAGTGACACCGGTGAAGAAACGTGCTCTACTACCACTACAGACGACACAGGGAAGGAAGCTAGTATCAAACTGCCGATAGGACCTGACGTCACCGAGGGACAGTGTCAGTTGTGGTCCTTCTGCATCCGTTTTCGGATGCTTTCAAATCCCGAGTGAAGAGCAGCCAGGGAAGCAGCCTATGGTAAAACACCGTATCGACACTAAGGATAATTCACCGACTGGCCAGCACTCGTATAAAGTTTCTCTGGTAGAATGACGGATGATCCCGGAGGAAGTGGAGATGATGCTGCGAGGTAACATCATTGAATGTTTAGTGTGTCCTCGTTCCTCTTCGATGGTCTTCTCTGACAGTCCTTGTGAAGAGCAAAGATGGCACATGGCATTTCTGTGTCAGATCTCGGGTACTGAACAATATCACAAAGGAAGATGTCTGTCCGTGCTGTGTGTCGATGACACACTGGACTTCTTCGACGGAGCAAAGTATTTCTCAGTTACGGACGTGCTGACAGAACATTAGAAAATCGAGGCTGACTGGGAAAATACTGCACGCCTTCCACACGCGAATGGCCTCGCAGTACACTTTAGTAACAGGTTGGCAGGTACGGTCTCGATGTACGTCAACACGGAACAGAGAGAGTGGGATCGGTACTGCCTGTAGTGACATTCGCACACGACTGAGCGAAGCGAGAAACTGAAAGCTTCTCACTTTTCTTTCTGTTCTGTGGTTGCGAGGCCAAAATGACTATGGATACCCTATTCCTGTTTCGGCTGGACGATACTCGGGATGACTAAATGAAACGCATTACAAAGACCGAAGGAGCAAAGCAGCTGGCTCGAATATAAACCCTGTATGCCCAGATTAAATACCGAATGCACTCTTAACGCCGAGCACCGACCGGTGAAGTACAGCCGAGGGGAGTCGGTACGGAGTTTTATACCTGTGCGGATAGTGAGACTATTGAAAATGTTACTGTAGTCCTAGTTTGGGTCTCGTCGTATCCTTAATCGTGTGTCGCATAATAACGTATGACATTGAGGACTGTAACCCTTTGTCACGAAGACGAAAGCACGAGTCCTCTGTGTGAAGCCCTGGTACACTCCAGAGACACACACTGACAGTGGGAGGTTCGAGAAAACTGAAGACCGACTCGAGGATCCTGGAGCTTTGAAGGGAGGGGCTACTTTCGATGCTCGTACTAGTGAAGGGGATATAATGACGTGACCACAACGTGAGAATCCACCAGCACTGCCATACGGAGGACCGTTGACGAGATCTAGATCTAGGGTGCTGTAGTCTGCTCCAGCGAGAACTAATGATGAAGCGAGCTGTGGCACGTGAAGTGTAGTGGTGTAGTGTAGTGGTTAGCATCGTCAGCGGGTGTGCTGTTGCTCACGAGTTCAGATCCGACCACCAGCAATTATTTGTTATTTAGTGTTTATCATTTCTGGGAGGTTCTAGAAATATCTTATGTTTGTAATGTTTTAATAATCTGGAGTATTAAATGTCTGTATAAATAGCTGTAGTCTCTATGCAGGAGGTCAGTTCTGGTCTGGGTACTTTGGTGTCGATAATAAACATGCTTTGAGTTCTAAGTGTCGTGTTTTTGTTGTGATGTGACAATATTTCTCACAGACAGCAGCAGTGATCCACTACAATTCCAAACTAAGTTGGCACCATAGCATTGTTTAAAATGAAATGCAGCATCCATGCAGACAGGGGAAAGTTGTGGATGTATTTTTTAATGTTCTATGACTGGGTGTCATTGACAGAAAAACTGGTTTTTCTGGAAACAGCTGCCGGTCATCTTGCAGGAAAATTGTTGGTTCCTGTTTTGAATGCTGACACTAATGACTGAGTTTGCATATTCTTCCAGTAGTTTCATTCAATGATGTTTTAGGCAGTAGGTGAAACAGTGAAGGGTTGGCATTGTGTGGTCACCTAGGGCTGATGTCTTATCAGGTTTTTTTTTTTCTGAGATAAAGAACAGTGTGCAGTAGTACAAACATCAGGTATTAATCTATAAAATTTCTAAACTATGAGCAGTTATATAGGTTTATGACCAAGGAATAATGGATAAAAATGATAATGTCCTAATTTCTTCTCATGTATATGACAGAGAGGTGTATGATGCCTTTTGTTAATACATTTGTGCTTAATAGATTTAGTGATAGTGGCTGTGTTGGAGAGACAGCATGATTGTAATCAAAACAAATGGAATAATTAGGTATAATGTGATAAGGATGCTGTGAGATCTTCTATTGGTTGCTGGAGTAACAGTTACGTGCCCTATTACAAGAACAGACAATTTTGCCAGAAAATGCTTCAAAAAGTAATAGAGAGAGAATCCTAATTAATAACTGATTTTTAAGTAGACCAAAATAATAATATTTAAATCAATTGAACAAAAAGTGTGAGAATACCTTGAATGCACCACATTTCCTGTATTGCTATTTTCAAGTTCAATTCATTGTGACATAACCTTCATCCACTTTCATGTGAGATAACATAAAACTATATAAAACCAACAAGAAATCAAATTTTTTAAAACTTTTGTGATATTTTTCTGTCAGTTTTCTTCCTAACTTCTTTTGTGTGTTTCATTTTTATCTACTAATTCACTTTGCTGTGGTTCTTATTTCTTTACTGAAATAAATATTAAAAATGTTGAATACTTTGTCATTTGGCAGTTTCATGTGGTCTGTGCATTTCAGGCAAACGATGATAAAGTGTTGGTTATACCAGCACAGACACCTGTTCCGGTCAAGGTCACAAAGAGACTTCCATTGACACTCTCAGGAGAGTATAGTAGTTCAGGTTCTTGAAGCTGATGATGATGATGATGATGATGATGATGATGATGAGGATACAGACAAAGAACAGGGAGCTGTAGTTTTGGGAAATGTAAGTAAAAGTTTGTACACATTCCGTCTAATAATTTTAGTAGATTTTTTTTGTAAAAATTTAGCAGACAATTTAATTTTAATTTATAAAAGTGATAACTTGCATGAGAATATTCCTTGGTACACCTATAGGCAGTGCCGAACCCCTCCCCCCCCCCCCCCCCCCCCACCCTCCCCTCCAGTCAAACACACACACACACAAATCATAGTCGAAGTAATGAAAAACCCTCTGTTTTAAAATATGAAACTGTGGGTACTAGCAGAGATCACCCATGAATTTCAACCACCTTAGTTCTATGAGGAGGACACTTGATTCCAAGATGATTGTGTCCCAATTCAAAGAGTGGCATTCTTAAAGAATGGTTTAATCAATATGTGAATAATTTGTTACTCTGCTAAGTTCAACAGGCACCATATTTCAACATTATTGAACACCTTTTGTGATGGGGCCCTCACACACTTAATATGTATGCGCAGTAATATTGTGCCAATATATTCCAGGAAAGTGCAAGGCCAAGAACAGCACAATACAATTGCGCAATATTCATGCCTTTGTAGTGAACATGTTGGTGCGCAAAAATGTGGAACCCATGTGTATTGTTGCTTGCCTTGCAAAACACTAGCAGAAATTATGCAGAATAGATGAAATTAGCCTGAAAATCTTCCAGTACATGTTTCAATGGGCCACTGGCTCATTCACTGTGTCGTAGCTTCATAAACAACAAAAACTAATTAAAAATTAAACAAGGAAATTGTAAATTATTGTGTACACATGCTGTGTTTTCTGTGTGTCCTCTACTGTAACAACTGTTGCAAGAAAAATAAAATAAAATAAAATAAAACAATTATTTACTGATTACTAATTGAAAGCTTATGTGATCTGATGTCTGTGGAGTGCAAGGAAGGAAAACATTTATGCTGACAGGACAGCTGCCCTGATCCTATTTGCCAATTCTGAAAACTGCTATAAGTAAAATAAACTTTTCTGCTGACTATCATGACACATGGGCTTCAGTTCCCTCAGCCATTTTGGACAATGAGGTATATGGAATCTGAGAAATGAAGTTTGTGCCTGTTTACAAAGTACTGCATGATGCTTTAATATACATACTCCAGCACACGCCCTGATCTTTTGTCATCTAATTTTTTCATTTCTCTGCAGAAATTCATTCAGTGTGAATTGAATTTCTCTTGATCTCAGTAGGAACTGCTGTTTATTGCACATCACTGCCCTTACATGGTACAATATACATTGCCATATAGTGAATGTGTGTCAGAATTGTTTAAAGCTCTCTAGCCTCCTTCAATATATTGTACAGACTGTCAATACTGCTCATAGAGGGTCAGTATTATTGCAAAATAAATATTGAGCATGGGAGGGCTTCTCAAGTTTTTGAGCAGATAATTCAGTACGTGCTTCCTCCTCAGTTAAAGGTTGTGAAATCCCTCTGTGGGTCCGGGGTTTAGAATAGGCCCGAGGTATTCCTGCCTGTCGTACGAAGTGACTGAAAGGAGTTTCACACGTTTCGGCCTTTATGTGATGGTCCTCTGTAGGGTTTGATCTCCATTCTTCGGATTTTCCTGAAGAGCGAGCCAACTGGGGAAGGGTGCCTTATAAGGTGGATCGTGTCCATCGTGCATTGAGATCTTTAGCCTACTTTCTTGTTGCTGCATTGCAGTCCTGCCCATTCTCCATCTCTTGGGCGAGCACACCTTCCTGGGTTCATTTTCGACCATGCACTACGCAGTGTCAATTTCTATGTCGACGATGACCATGGACTTCTTTGCACCTGATATCCAGCTCGGTAGCCAGTCCGTTGTGGTGGGGCTGCCACATACCCTGTTGGTTGTAGCCCCCCGACCACACAGGGATCGCTCTGCTGATGCCTGCGCCATTATCTCCCTATGTATGCCAAGGGGTAGATGCCCATCCTCTGGGGTATCGGGACTCACGGCAATGGCCATCCTGCCAGGTGGCCTTTGCTACGGCTGGGTTGCGCCTGTGGGAAGCGCCCCTGGTCAGAGTGGGTGGCATCAGGGCGGATGGCACATGATGAAGCGTAGTCCATCATCTCTTACTGGTGGTGAAACACCAGCAGTCTCTAAGCGATCATGAGCTCAATTCAACGCACAGAAGTATGACCCCAAATTATTCCCCTCCCTGGCCACACCATGGGAAGAACGTCATGCTAAGGATGGCAGCGGGTCTTATTCGCGCCAGTACCTTAGATGTTCGAGAGCTGATGGGGAATCTTTCATGACAATGAAGCCTCAGTTTTTTGTTGAGCATTTAGAGGACAAGTTTGGGAAGGTGGAGGGCTTGTCCAAAATGAGATCTGGGTCAGTCTTGATCAAAACAGCATCTTCTGCCCAGTCATGGGAGTTACTTGCTTGTGACAAGCTGGGGGATATTTCTGTAACCATCACTTACATGGTCCAGGGTATCATATTTCACAGAGACCTTCTTTTGCAGTCCGATGATGAGCTGCGCACCAATTTAGAGCGGTGAGGTGTACATTTCGTGTGGCGTGTCGACTGGAGTCCGAAGGATAATCAGGTTGCCACCGGTGCCTTCATCTTGGCCTTTGAGGGTGATGCATTGCCCGAGAAGGTCAAGGTGATGGTCTACCGGTGTGATGTAAAGCCCTATATCCCTACCCTGTGCTGGAAGTTCGGCCATATGTTTTCCCGCTGTACTTCTAGCGTCACATGCCGAGATTACTGACGCCCATCACTTCCCAATACTCCATGTGCCCTGCCTCCCATCTGGGTCAGCTGTGGAGAGCACCATTCGCCTTGCTCGCCTGACTGCAGGATTCTCCAGAACGAAAGGAAAATCGTGGAGTACAAGACGCTAGACAGACTGACCTACACTGAAGCTAAGAGAAAATTTGAATGCCTGCATCCTGTGTGTATGACATAGTCTTAAGCCGCTGCTACAGCAGTTCTGGCACAGTCAGCTCAGTGGTGAAGGCTGGAATTTGCATGCCAATACCACAATTGGACATTCACTGAGTGACGATAAATGGCCTTTCCAGATTAATTGGTCAGGTGACCGTTGGTGTGTATGGCATGAAACATCTGAAAGCAAGGGGTATCAGGCTGGAGGTGGGAATGGGGGTTTGGGACATTCCAGCAGAAATGCGATCTATTGGCTGGAGCCCGCTGACATCACAGTGAGGCAGCACAGCATAGCATAGCACAGCAGTTTGATTATTCAGTAGATGTACTGCACCACACTTGCTTTGGGGTGTTATTCATTCATTTTACTTTCAATTTGGTTCAATACATAGTTGAACAAATTAAATAAAGTGGCATGACAGATGTATTACACATTAGGAAATGATAATTAAGATGAAACATAACTCACTTGTTTGGTGTAGAAACAGATGGTAGTGTAGACTGTTCCACATTTCTGTTGCCGTTTATCAGATGAAGGTGAAATCCATAGCAGCTTCCTCCTTGTGCATATCTCTTTATAGTTTCCAATTTTGCTTATTGATTCAGAGACCTAATCCTTAAATGAATGTTCTTTTTCCTACATAAAGAGCAATAACTGTGTGGAAACTGTTTCAAAATAGAGCACAGACACTTTACAACATTTTTTTGTTTGCGCACTCCGTTTCCATTAAAATCAACAAATTCTCCTTCAAACTGCAACATGTTGTTTTTCCGTGCTCGTATTGGAGAGTAATGATCATCGTGAGATGTAATTGATATCCAGTCTGCAATAGACTCTTCTAATTCACTTTTTGCTACTGGAATACCTAACAATTTATCATTGTTTTGGTACTTAAATGCAGTATAACTTGCAATGTATTTCACTGCATCTGGAAGAACATCCAGAATTGCTGCACAACCACACAGTTTTACCTCATCCATACAAATTATAAAAGTGGGTGTGCGTATATATGTATGCATGTATGGGGCATTCAGAAGCCAAGCTGACTGACTCCATCAAATGAAAATGTTCAGTACAAACAATTAGTTATTGAGTTATTTTAAAAAAAGCTCTAAAATTTTTCAGCATATTTAGAATAAACTGATGTTAAGGTTACGTTTTCAGCACTTTATAAATATATAAAAAAATTCAATGGCTGTCTCTCCCATAAGAAAAACTGCTTTGTATGGAGTGAGTCACATTGCCGACTGAAAGGTGTTGACAAAATATTGTGTGGTTTGAATACAGGCAATTTTATGAAACAAATAAACACAAGCAGGACCATTTTACATGAAAAAATCACAAGTATTAATGTAAGTAATTAAATAGTACTTAATGTACAAGTAGAAAATGCGGTCTCTCCCCCCCCCCCCCCCCCTCTCGCACACCATGGAGATCAGTCTTCATGTACTATAAAGAAGACCATGTGGAACATCAGCTAGACTTTCTAAAGGTCAGTTTCCATTTTTTGTGGGGATATTAATTTTTCCAAATGGTATTTCTGGCGAGAAAGTAGTTTTATATTGGATAGCAAATGGTTCAGCCTTATCAGTATTGATCCATCTCATTGTCAGCTAGTTAATTGTTTCACCTTCAACATTTCTTTTCCTATGGGTGATACATTTTTCTAAGTTTGCTGTTGAATGGAAGTTTTCGTGGTTCATTTCTGTTAGGTAATCAGTGTTACTTTCCTTGCAGCTAAGAACATCATCATACTGATCTCTTAGACAAAAGATGTGATTACTAGTTTTTAGTCTCTTTTTAATAAAAGAAAAATCTGTATCATTTGGAAGGTAACTGTGTCCTGGCGGAAGGAACTTTTAAGACAATAGTTTGTGTTACCTCTCGTATTTTGCAGGTATTTTATAAGACGGAGAAAAACATTTGTGTTGCAGTTTTGATTGCTGCATGAGCGAGAGTATGTGAAAATATGTTTGCCATTACTGCCATGGAGAGTCAGGTGTTCTATTAGACAAGAGCTTATTTCTTGCAAACCTCTCGAACCACCAGTTTGGGACCATACATACATACATGTAATCTATTTTGTAATTAAACATGAACACCAAAATCATGGACATAAGAGATCTGTACGACATTTAGTTCGGGAGGTATGAGGTCATAAACAGTGAATGCGTGAAAAACTACTGCATCAAGCATGATGGTTAAATTTATTACTTCTTTGCTGCTAACTCAATTTGCAACACATTTCGGAAACAGTAATCACATGTGCCACTGAATGTACCTAAAAGTCTGTATCATTACATGACATACAGTACAGGAGATATGACATTACACACAGAGAGATGCTTGAGAAACGGCCACACCATGCATGATTTTTTAATTTATTACTTCATTACTACTAACTCTATTCACAACACGTTTTGCACACTGTATCACATATGCCACTTTATGTACCTGCAAAATTATGTCATTATACAGCACGTAGCTCAGCAGATACGATATAAACATTAAGATGCCTGAAAATGAAACTGCAGGTTGAAATTCGCTAGACATATAGTCGAAATATATGTACAAATATGCATGAAATATGTTAAATATGTGTGAAATAAATTTGACATGTAGATATACGAGCAAAGCCGTCTGTAAACAACTCATCGTAAACCCCTGGAAAAATTTCTGATTTGGTAAACACACTGGTTACAATTTGGAAAGAAATACTGATGGGGTAAGAACTGCCAGTCTCTTGTTTGGATGACTGTGATAATGTGGGGAGAGAAAGGAGGAGGAGGGCAGATACTGAGGGGGGAGGAGGAGAGAGGCACAGATAGGAGGAGACGGACAGAGCTAGGGGGCAGAGAGGGGAGAGGAGGAGATTGACACAGAAAGGAAATGGCAGGAGATGAACATAGAGGGGGGGGGGGAGGAGACTCATAGATAGAGGGGGACGAGGAAATGGACAGAGAAAGGAAAAAGGATAAGATGAGATGAACAGAGAGAGGTGGAGGAGGAGAGGGAATGAGCAGATAGACGGAGGAGGAAGCAGCATATTGACAGGGTGGGGGGGGGGGGGGAGGATATGGACAGAAGGAGGAATGGGAGGAGGTGGTTAGACAGAGACAGGGGGAAGGAGGTGGACTAATAGAAGATTGGAATAAATACGTACCATGGCAATTCCAAATACTCAGCTAGCATGTTAATAAATTTTCTTAGACATTCACAGCTTCTGGGATTTCTCGTGTTGGTGTTCCCTCGACAACATTTATACAGAGTTAATTTGTAATAAAACTTAGGGATACAGAATCTGGGTCGACATTACACTGAAAAAGACTCTGCATTTAATTCTTCAGTAATTGGTGTGTTTCCAGAGAAGGAAGTATCACTTGCATTACCTGGAAATTTAAGGAGACACACCTCATTTCTCTCTTCAAATACAAAATATTTCTAATCCTCATACCCTAGGAGAAAATTTTTCCAAGCGATCTTCATTTAGTCTGGAAGTTAATATGTAGCTGACTTTCATACTTTTTAGACTTTCAAAAAGTCCAAAGAGAGATCTTATTGACGTAATGAAACATTTTTCGAAAGGCAACAAACTGTCTCTATCACCACCTTGCACTCGGGAACAAATGTCTAGGAGTCTCTTTAGAGTATTCTCCTGAATTGTGACATTCATTCCACATCCCCGTTGCAGAGGTGAGCATTCGTCTTTTGGAACTCTTAGAGCTCGAGAAATCAAAGACACCAATAACGAATTCATTCTGCTTTGCACGTCGTCTTAGATTTAAGTGTGCTTCAGTAATGTGGTGTGTTGTCATTAGGTCACTTTTTTATGTTTAAAAATTTATTTTAAGATAATTTTTTAGCTATAATTAATTGGAGTGTTATTTATGCTCTTGCTTCTTACCTCTTTGCTTACATCCTGGCTTTGTGTAGTTTATTCTCCATGTCAGTTTGTGCTGGGGATTGCTTTGGGTAGTACCTTCCTTCTGGAAAGTAACCGTAGAAGTTTGTTTCTTGAATCTCATTCATAATCTTCAGGCCAAAATTGAATTGAACGTGCATGTACAGTTACCACATTCACTTTGGCTGCATGTTTGTGTCGAACTGTTGCTCATCTTTGGGAAATGCGTGATAAATAATGTTTGTTATCTTTTGAGCAATATTAATGCATTGTGCCACAGACCAATTTCAGTGACCCTTGCTCACGATTGACACAAAACAAGTTATTTTCTTTACACGCACAGCCACAACAGTTCTCAAAGCGACATCAAGGCATACAGAGGTGTCGAAGAACTTCTTGCTCACCAGGAGCCAGAATGGTTTACCTCCTTATTCTGTTGTCCGTGGGAGGAGGGAACATTATGGTCTGGGGAATGTTTTCATGGCATTCCCATGATGATCTTATCATTGTGGAAGAGAGAGTGCAGCAATGAAAGTATGCATCTATTCTTGGGGACCATGTTCGCCCTTACTTGCAATTTGTTTTTCCTAGGCACGTTCACATGTACCAGCAGGACAAGGAGCATGTCGCACAGCTCACTTTACACATGTGTAGTTCGAAGAGCGCCAGGATGAGTTGACTGTGCTCTCCTGGCCACCAAACTCCCCAGATTTAAACCTGATCAAGAATCTCTGGGACAACCTCGATCAGGCTGTTTGTGCCATGGATCCTCGACCGT
Organism: Schistocerca serialis cubense; assembly: GCF_023864345.2. Classification (NCBI taxonomy): domain Eukaryota; kingdom Metazoa; phylum Arthropoda; class Insecta; order Orthoptera; family Acrididae; genus Schistocerca; species Schistocerca serialis. The sequence goes on from NC_064640.1 coordinate 823,126,030, forward strand.
GAAACCTAGCCTAGCTGGCCACAGCACTGGAGCTGGCATGGCTCCACATCCCTGTTGGCACCTTCCAGAACCTTATTGACACTTTTCCTGCATGTCCTGCAGTGGTCCGACACTGTGTGTGTGTGTGTGTGTGTGTGTGGGGGGGGGGGGGGGGGGGGGTTAAATGTGCTATACAGTAAATGTAATAAATTGTTTCAGCTGACGCTTGATGATGTGTCGGCTTCCAGCAGTTTAACTGCTGAAATAAATGTAAACAGGTATGTAAATTTCATATTTTTGATTGTGAAGAGGGAGGTGGTTGTTGTTATTTTAATGTATGAATAGTCAGCAAATAAATGTATGCCTACCACATATTTGACCAGTTGACTGACCCGCATTTTTTTCTTTTTATTTTTTTAAATTTTTATTATTTGCTGATGTTCAAAGTTTAAAAATTTATTTTTATGGTATGTGTTGCAACTTTGCTTTGCTACTCTGTTGCCTTTGATATTCATTCACTTTTCTCCCTTTTAGTATTGGAAGTTTGCATGCAAGCATAACTGATACTGCAACACAGAAGAAATCTTCCTTTCGACGAGGTCCTCCGGCATCAGATGGACAATAATTCATTTGAAAAATTATATGTTGATATTGCCTGTGATATTAAAATAAAATGTTTTCATATACTTATTGAGCATTCAGCCATCCTCTCCCCTTTCTCTCCTTACTGTTAACAGTAGTAATTAGAGACTGGTTTATATGCATTTGGATGTTGCTTATGCATTGGCATATTTGGCTCCTTCTCACTGGTTACTGCTTATTTTGACTAAAAACTAGTGACGATGCATATTTTCACCTATGTTTACAATATTTTAAAAATTTAGATGGGCAGTCTCTAGCTCGATCTAGTTTTGATGTCTTACAGATTGACCGCAACCTAGAACTGCATGCAATCACTAACCGAGAGGCCACTGCATAGTGAAATCATTACAGAAGAGGAACAGGAACAGGCAGACAGTCAATGCTCCTGCACTGGCTAATCCAGGTTAATCCCCTCCACTGTCATACCGTACGCGTCGGTAACAGTTGAATTAAACTAATCAAGCTTTCAGTCGCATGTCCGTGGTTTCAGTTTAGCTTTCCATTTACACACAGTTGAACGTGTTTACAACATGTTGTGTGCCATGTTGCCTGAAAAAAGAAACGTCATTTCGTGGATAGCTGACCATCCTGAAACATTTACATATGACGAAATTGCTTTATATTGTCAAGTTTGTGAGAGAAACGTTCCGTGCAAAAAAAAAAAAAGTGTCAAATAGACCAGCATGTCAAGACAAGTCGTCGTATCACAGGAATGCAGAAGAAAGGACCAGCAAGTTGCAGTACCAGGGATTTGTCCAAAGGAAAACAAAAAGTTGGTTGAACATGGATGTGTGTGAAGCATTCACTGCAAGCAACATTCCTCTTCACAAACATACAAACCCTATCCTCAAAGGCTTCCTGCACAAATAAGGCTTAAATCATAATATATACCAGATGAATCAACACTGCATAAAAATTACATACTGACAATTTACGTAAATGTTCTGGAAGAAATACACTATGAACTCGAGGACAGCATTATCTGGATTTCAGTTGATGAAACTACAAACACTTGTGGCCTTTACATTGCAAACTTAATTGTTGGTGCTTTAAAAGAAGAGCCTTCTTCTACCTATTTAGCGGCCTGCAAAGAACTTGAAAAAGTAGATCATCCTATGATTGCCAGATTTGTGAATGAGGGTATTAGAAAAATATTTCCAGAATCTTCTGCAGATGAAAGGGTGTTTGTGTTTATTTCAGATGCTGCTCCCTATATGATCAAAGCAGGAAAAGCCCTCAGAGTGTTTTATCCCAATTTGATTAATGGGACGGGCTTTGCTCATTGAGTACATCATCTTGCTGAAGGAGTACGTTCCACATTTGTGAATGTCAATGAACTGATTTCATCCTCAAAGACAGTGTTTCTAAAGGCTCCTGCTTGCATCAAGACGTACAAAGAAAAAAACACCAAACATGCCTTGACCTCCCGAACCAGTGGTAACTCGTTGGGGTATGTGGGTTGAAGCTGTGTTTTTTTAAATGAACATTTTGAGGCCATTAGAGGGATAGTAAACATTTTCGATAGTGCAGAGACGTTGGCAGTTTGCCAGTGCAAGGAAGCTTTTAATGATTCCTGTATTAAAAAAGACATTGCTGTGATTAGTACTCATTTTTCCCATATACCTGCAAGTATTAAAAAGCTTGAAACTCAAGGTTTGGCATTGAATGAATCTATTCAGTTAATGAATAAAATTATTCTAGTGAACTCCTCATTGCCGGAGGTATTCCCAAGAAAAGTTCGAAAACATTTTAAACAATAATCCAGGCTTTGAACCCTTGTGCCAATTTGATAGTTTTATTAATGCAACAGGTGAACTTTTACCAGAAACAATAAGTGCCAACATATTGTAACTGTGGGCATGTATAGTGTCAGTATAAGTGGGTATAATTTATCATCTTACACTTGTAGATATAGGATGGATGAAGGAGTTTCAATTTTCATAAAACAAGGGTTAAATGCAAAACTGTAGAAGTAAGCAAATTTTGTGTTGATCTGCACTTTGAGTTTTGTGCATGTGAACTTCAGCTAGATAATGTAGTATTGATATTAGCAACAGTCTACAGGTCCCCATTAGGAGACTGGGAGCTATTCATGAAAAAGTCTGTCGGACAAAAAGTAGTAGTTATTAATCTGTGGTGATTTCAATGTAAACTTTCTAAGTAATTCTCATAGGGAAAGTGAACTATAAGTGTTATTAACAACATATAACTTAGAATCAGTGATCAGTTTCCGTACATGTATAGCGCAGGACAGTAGCTCGCTAATAGATAATGTATTTGTACAGAAAGAGGATGTATAGCACACACTTTCCCTGTGGTATTTGGATTGTTAGACCATGATGCACAACTGATTAACTTACAGAACCTAACAGGGTGTAGAGTCCAGAAACCATTAAGTAAAAGTGTGAGCTCGCTCAACCCGGTATCTATAGAGCACTTCAGAGAAAGCTTAAGAAATGTTAATTGGGGAGATGTATATAATGAGCCAAATGCTAATGATAAATGCAACACATTTCTTGATAAATTTATATCCCTTTTTGAACATTGATTCCCAAAGAAAATTACTAAATGTAACACCACACACTTTTCAAAGAAACCTTGGATTACTACAGGTATTAAAGTGTCTTCATAAAGGGAAAGAAAACTGTGTGAGACAGCAAGAACTAGCAAAGATCCAGCAGTAGTTTTACACTATAAAAATTATTGTAACATACTAAGAAAAGTTGTAAGGGAATCAAGAAATATATATGTTAGAGAAGAAATTAACAACTCCGTAATAAAATCAAATTGATATGGAATGTTGTTAGGAGGGAGACACGAAAAGCAACTGCTGGGGTAGAATGAGAGCATCCTAACCAACAGTACACAAGTAGCTAATGTATTTAACAACCATTTCTTAAGTGTAGGAGAAAAAATTGGTGAGAGCAGTTCAAAAGAAAAAGCCAGACAGTACATGGAAGAGTCTGTTTTGAAAAAATGTAGTCACATTAACTTTCACCTAACAGCCTCTTGTGAAATAAGTAAAATTATTAAATCTTTGAAAAATAAATGTTCTGTTGGAGTAGATGAATCTCTAATAAGATATTAAAACAATTGGAGCAATTACAGCTGATGTTCTGATTCACACATGTAATGCATCACTAACTCGAGGTATTTTCCCAGACAGGTTAAAATATGCCATTGTCAGGCCTCTCTACAAAAGGGGGACACCACAGAAGACAATAATTATCGGTCAGTATCCTTGCTTAGAGAATTTTCAAAAATCTTCGAGAAAGTAATGTACTCGAGTGGTTAGCCATCTCAACAGTAATGGGATACTTAGTAAATCACAGTTTGGATTTCAAAAATGCTGTTCCACTGAGACAGCAATATACAATTTCATTGTCCACATAATATAGTCTTTAAATAGTAAAATGTCACCAATAGGAATTTTCTGTGACTTTTCCAAAGCATTTGATTGTATGAACCATGACATTATGTTACAGAAATTACAACTATACGGTATAAATGGAATAGCATACGAGTCATACCTACGGAACAGGAAGCAAAAAGTTTCCTTACATAGGTCCAGTGATTTAAATAAGTTTGCCACTTCATCTAACTGGGATGAAATTACATTAGGTGTTCCACATGGTTCAATCATGGGTCCCCTTCTGTTCTTGATATATGTGAACGACCTCCCTTCCTATCTGAAACAGGAAGCTGAACTTACACTGTTTGCTGATGATACAGGCATAATTATTAATCCAGTTAAAGAAACTCCAATTGAAAATTATACAAATAAGGTCTTTGGAAAAGTCATTAATTGGTTTTCTGCGAATGGGCTTGCTCTAAACTTTAAAAAGCACAGTAAATCCAATTTTCTGCTGCAAAAAGTACAGTTTCTTCAATAAATATAACACATCAACAGAAATCAGTAGACAGGGTAGAGCATACTAAGTTTTTGGGTGTACATATAGATGAGAATCTTAATTGGAAAATTCATATTTTGGATCTTCTAAAGCGACCAGGCTCAGCAACTTTTGCAATCAGAATAATTGCCTATTTTGAGGATATAGAAATTAGTAAGCTAACATGCTTTGCATACTTTCACTTTCTGATGTCATACGGAATAATATTTTGGGGTAACTAAACATTTAGACAAAAAGTATTCACTGCTCAAAAGAAAGTGGTTAGAATAACTTATGGGGTTCATAGTCGCACATAATGTAGGCATCTTTTTAAAAGATTGGGAATTCTTACAACAGCCTTGCAGTACATTTACTTACTAATGAAATTTGTTCTCAACAACATGGACCACTTTAAAAACTACAGTGACATTCATGATTATAATACCATAAAAAAGAAAGACTTACACTATCCTTTACTCAACCTATCTTTGCCACAGAAAGGGGTAAAATATGCTGCTATAAAAATTTTCGACAAATTACCAGATGAAATAAAATGTCTGACAGACTGCAGTAATAGCTTCAAAAATAAATTGAAATCATATCTCCTTGACAACTCCTCCTATACCATAGATGAATTCTTGAAGAGGAGTAAATAAATACATAAGTATAGTATATCCATTTTGTGCAATTTAAAGGAATGGGGTAAATAATAGAAATATTACTCTTTAACTTAGTATTGTGTTAAAAAATCTTATTTCATATGTGCATTGCTTGTGGACTTGACACGTTCCACATGATAACGGCTACTGTACCGTGTGATTGATCAATGGAACATGTAAAAAAAAAAAGAACAACAACCCAAATTCAAATACTGCTCGGTTATCTCAGTTGATGTAGAAAGGTCCTTTTCTGCTTATAAAAATGCTCTGAGTGATCAAAGACACAATCTTACTACCGAACATTTGGAACAGTACGTGGTTGTTTATGTTTACAGTAGTAGAAAAACGTAAAATAAATTGTGAATGATTTGGTCCAATAGTATTAACTAAAAGTTAATGCTGTTCAAAAAAATTTGTGATTGTATGTTGTTTTTTAAATAAAATATTTCGGAGTTTTTGAGCATGCCCCTCTGCATGCGATATATCTCGAAGTTGGTCCTGTACATATCGATTTTTTCACTGCGACTCACTCGTACCACATCTGCTTGTTACCGACAACAATAGCAAAGAAGGAACAGTTCTTCAAACATGGTATTCATCCCCATTTTGCAAATTTTTATAAAATAATTCCAGAAAGGTCTCCTTCCTAACCTCTACCAGAAAGTATTCGGAAAATGATGTCAGCTTTCTAAATGTACAGATTTTTCGTGTGGCCAGTGCTCTTCCTCATAATTGATAGGCACAGGTTCGACTTTGAGATATAATGCACACAGTAACCATGTTTTTTTTATTATTTGTTCTTGCATATTTCATCAATTTTCATACATTTTTAAGCACGTTTCATGCATATTTTAAGGTTTTTATTATGCATATAATCCGGTCTCTAGAAATAATACTTTAAATTGCAAATTATGTATCAAGAAAACATAGGTGTGTGTTCGTTGATTCATAGGGTTTTGGTAGAAATGTAATGTACCATTGATCATGTTTCTTGAACACTAGTAAGTGTTACACATATCATGGATTTATTTCAGGATGCGTCAGGATGAGTAGTTATGGGGTGTGGGAACATTAATGCCAATATACGTAATTCAGTTTGTTGTAAAAGTCTTTACTCCTTACCGCTATTACATGTATGTGTGATCACATTGAGCAGAGTGCTGGAAAAATGACTGATAATTACAAGCCTATACATGCTTCCACACTTCTAGTCATTTGCTTGCAATGTCTCTGACATGTTCATTGCTGCTGCCTCTTGCTGATGTTGCAAAGTCAAACTGCGAGGTCATTCACACACTGTAGATAGTTTCACAAGAGCTGAGTGGCAGTATGAACCTTCATGTTGTAAACACAGGATGTATTGTGTGTCCCACAAATCATGCCCACTGACAACATAATAACTTCCAATTTTCACGGTGGTTCGATGAACTGTTTCGAGCTGTACATTCCCCTCAGGGAATTTGCGTCACCATTAGCTCATTAATTATCAGCAATCTGCGTACTTGCTGTAACAAGTTGGAAGTAAAATTGGAAACTTGGTTGCTACTTGTAGAAGACAGTGAGCTCTATTGGAAGATCCAGTGTAACTAATAATACACACCACTTTGGTCCAGAATTGGTACCATTATCTTGAAAAGTGATCTAGAATGGTCAAAATATAATGATTCTCATTTTTTTGATTTTGCTAAGGAACAAGTAATATCCAAATCAACACATTCAAAAAGTTTCTAGGAGTTCTTGTAGAGATCGTTTTGTTTTGCCCATATCATTCTGCTTATTCCATAATCATAACATGGAACATAACTGTAAGCATCTGCTTTCCAGTTTGACTGCCAGTAGAGTTGCACTACTCATAGGTTACTTGCTCTTTCGCGTCTGTCTTGGGAATGGACTGCCATGACTTTCTGTTAACACTTGTTCTCATAGGCTTTCAGGTACAACAATAAGGTTACATTTATCACTGCTCTTGTAAGGTGTTACGCCAACTACTTCAAATTTAGAATCTTGTTTCCAGGATTGAAAGTACATATTGACCTATCACATGTTCATCAATTGTTGTTCTCTGCCTTTTGGGGAACACACTCTGACGCTCTTACTTAATTAGTTCACATTACTGTGTAGTTTTCAATGTCGATGAACTACTGTGAATTGGTACTCACCTAAATGTGATGCCCACCTAGGTAATCTACTTCTGGGATCCTTCAGTTTTAGTAGCCAATTCAGTTCTGCATGATACGTGATGGCAGTGAATTCTTTTCTCACTGTTGTTGTTGTTGTTGTTGTTGTTGTGGTGGTGGTGGTGGTGGTGGTGGTGGTGGTGGTCTTCAGTCCTGAGACTGGTTTGATGCAGATCTCCATGCTACTCTAGCCTGTGCAAGCTTCATCTCCTACTACCTACTGCAGCCTACATCCTTCTGAATCTGCTTAGTATATTCATCTCTTGGTCTCCCTCTACGATTTTTACCCTCCACGCTGCTCTCCAGTACAAAATTGGTGATCCCTTGATGCCTTAGAACATGTCCTACCAACCGATCCCTTCTTCTAGTCAAGTTGTGCCACAAACTTCTCTTCTCCCCAATCCTATTCAACACCTCTTCATTAGTTATGTGATCTACCCATCTAATCTTCAGCATTCTTCTGTAGCACCACATTTTGAAAGCTTCTATTCTCTTCTTGTCCAAACTATTTATCATCCATGTTTCACTTCCACACATGGCTACACTTCATACAAATACTATCAGAAACGTCTTCCTGACACTTAAATCTATACTCGATGTTAACAAATTTCTCTTCTTCAGAAACGCTTTCCTTGCCATTGCCAGTCTACATTTTACATCCTCTCCACTTCGACCATCGTCAGTTATTTTGCTCCCCAAATAGCAAAACTCCTTTACTACTTTAAGTGTCTCATTTCCTAATCTAATTTCCTCAGCATCACCCGACTTAATTCGACCACATTACATTATCCTCGTTTTGCTTTTGTTGATGTTCATCTTATATCCTCCTTTCAAGACACTGTCCATTCCGTTCAACTGCTCTTCCAAGTCCTTTGCTGTCTCTGACAGAATTACAATGTCATTGGCGAACCTCAAAGTTTTTATTTCTTCTCCATGGATTTTAATACCTACTCCAGATTTTTCTTTTGTTTCCTTTACTGCTTGCTCAATATACTGATTGAATAGCATCGGGGAGAAGCTACAACCCTGTCTCACTCCCTTCCCAACCGCTGCTTCCCTTTCATGCCCCTCGACTCTTACAACTGCCATCTGCTTTCTGTACAAATTGTAAATAGCCTTTCGCTCCCTGTATTTTACCCCTGCCACCTTCAGAATTTGATAGAGAGTATTCCAGTCAACATTGTCAAAAGCTTTCTCTAAGTCTACAAATGCTAGAAACATAGATTTGCCTTTCCTTAATCTTTCTTCTAAGATAAGTCGTAGGGTCAGTATTGCCTCATGTGTTCCAACATTTCTGCGGAATCCAAACTGATCTTCCCCGAGGTCGGCTTCTACCAGTTTTTCCATTCGTCTGTAAAGAATTTGCGTTAGTATTTTGCAGCTGTGACTTATTAAACTGATAGTTTGGCAATTTTCACATCTGTCAACACCTGCTTTCTTTGGGATTGGAATTATTATATTCTTCTTGAAGTCTGAGGGAGTTTCGCCTGTCTCATACATCTTGCTCACCAGATGGTAGAGTTTTGTCAGGACTGGCTCTCCCAAGGCTGTCAGTAGTTCTAATGGAATGTTATCTACTCCCGGGGCCTTGTTTCTACTTAGGTCTTTCAGTGCTCTGTCAAACTCTTCACGCAGTATCACATTTCCCATTTCATCTTCATCTACCTCCTCTTCCATTTCCATAATATTGTCCTCAAGAACATCGCCTCTGTATAGACCCTCTATATACTCCTTCCACCTTTCTGCTTTCCCTTCTTTGCTTAGAACTGGGTTTCCATCTGAGCTCTTGATATTCATGCAAGTGGTTCTCTTTTCTCCAAAGGTCTCTTTAATTTTCCTGTAGACAGTATCTATCTTACCCCTCGTGAGATAAGCCTCAACATCCTTACATTTGTCCTCTAGCCATCCCTGCTTAGCCATTTTATGCTTCCTGTCGATCTCATTTTTGAGACGTTTGTATTCCTTTTTGCCTGCTTCACTTACTGCAGTTTTGTATTTCCGCCTTTCATCAATTAAATTCAATATTTCTTCTGTTACCCAAGGATTTCTACTAGCCCTCGTCTTTTTACCTACTTGATCCTTTGCTGCCTTCACTACTTCATCCCTCAAAGCTACCCATTCTTCTTCTACTGTATTTCTTTCCCCCATTCCTGTCAATTGTTCCCTTCTGCTCTCCCTGAAACTCTGTGCAACCTCTGGTTTAGTCAGTTTATCCAGGTCCCATCTCCTTAAATTCCCACCTTTTTGCAGTTTCTTCAGTTTTAATCTACGGTTCATAACCAATAGATTGTGGTCAGAGTCCACATCTGCCCCTGGGAATTTCTTACAATTTAAAATCTGATTCCTATATCTCTGTCTTACCATTCTATAATCTATCTGAAACCTTCTAGTATCTCCAGGGTTCTTCCATGTATACAACCTTCTTTCATTATTCTTGAACCAAGTGTTAGCTACGATTAAATTACGCTCTGTGCAAAATTTTACCAGGTGAATTCCTCTTGCGTTTCTTACCCCCAATCCATATTCACCTACTACGTTTCCGTCTCTTCCTTTTCCTACTGTCAAATTCCAGTCACCCATGACTATTAAATTTTCGTTTCCGTTCACTACCTGAATAATCTATTTTATCTCATCATACAATTCATCAATTTCTTCATCTGCAAAGCTAGTTGGCATATAAACTTGTACTACTGTAGTAGGCGTTGGCTTCGTGTCTATCTTGGCCACAATAATGTGTTCACTATGCTGTTTGTAGTAGCTTATCCGCATTCCTATTTTTTATTCATTATTAAACCTACTCCTGCATTACCCCTATTTGATTTTGTATTTATAACCCTGTATTCACCTGACCAAAAGTCTTGTTCGTCCTGCCACCGAACTTCACTAATTCCCACTATATCTAACTTTAACCTATCCATTTCCCTTTTTAAATTTTCTAACCTACCTGCCCGATTAAGGGATCTGACATTCCACGCTCCGATCCGTAGAACGCCAGTTTTCTTTCTCCTGATGACAACGTCCACTTGAGTAGTCCCCACCTGGAGATCCGAATGGGGGACTATTTTACCTCCGGAATATTTTACCCAAGAGGATGCCATCATCATTTTTTTTTTCCTCACTAGAAAATGTCAATTGTAATTTATTGCATAGAGAAGCTCACATAGTTCCTTTTTCCATTGTAATTCCGCTCTGTTCAGAAAGTGAGAAGCAAATGCGCTCACATTCAGTCAAACGTGTGTCAATTCGGTATAGCATAACTGTGTTGTTTCACAGGTTTGGTATTACCTCACAGACACTAGCATTCGTTTGAGTCTGATTTTTAGAATTTCCGTTGCAGCCATAATTGGGAAGACCAAATTGGATTTCTCATTGTGCTACATTGATCTGAGCATGGTTAGCTACTGGGAAATCTAACACCAACATGTACTTTTCTCATGTTTTTCTCTGTTTATCACTTTTCTGAAGCATATTCATCTTGGTCTGTCAGGAAGTCAAATCACAACTTCCCTTCAGTTGTGCACCCAGGTGCCATTTAACCCTTTAGCTGTACAACTTGGCCGCCACCAACTTTCTTCCTTGATTACACAGAACATATCACAGAAATCTGATCCCCTGTGTTTTCACCATGATAAATTGCATTAATCAGCAGACCTTTGTGCGGTCATTAGTTGAGCTCACAGTAACTTTTGCTTTTTGGTAGGCTGAAGTAATGTTGGTCCTTCCTTTCCCTCTATCATTTAACATACTCCTACCAAAGCCCCCCCCCCCCCCCCCCATTCGTGGCCGTGTCTTCTGTGTTCCCCTTCTTGTAGTTTTGTGAAATGTGTCCTCCACTCTACAGGCAAAACATTGAATTTTGTCTTACATGAAGTTGTACTTTGTTGGCTGCTCCTACAATAGTTTGTTTCTGGTTATGGTTTGAAAACAGGATGATCCAGTTTCTCATTAAGTTGAGGCCTCCATAGCTCTTCTATGAACTGAGCTGCCATTTGTATTGTTTCTTCAAATGTCTTGCAGTGTTCCAGTCTAACCGTGCAACCAGCTTTACTGTGTAGACCATTCAAAAATGTATGTTATGCCCTTTGTTCAGCTTCAAACAGTTCTGCCTCATTGCGTGAATTGTTCTCTCTATGGTTCTGTGTGTTAACATTAATTTTCCTATTGATGCTCAGTGGCATCTCTGTCCAAAATATGCATATTTTGGAGTAGCTCCCGTGCTTTTCTTCTTGTACTGTTGCACAAGTGACTGTTTAAATTGGTCCTATATAGCTTAACAACTGTGTATATAATCACATGTGACAAGACAGATTGTACCATCATGGATTCAAAGCTTTGCCATGGTCCTTTTCTGAGAGTCATTCCAGAATCCTAGGCTGCTGCATTCTAGAATTTACCAAAAAGCAGGTGAACATCCCGATCTTATCTTCAGAAAAAAATCGGAAATGTAGGGATCAAAGAAATGTTCTCCAGATCCAGAGTGGTGCACAGTGGCGTGCTTTTGCGACCCAGTTCACCACATACGACACGGCCATTCAGTGCTATGGAGGGGCACGAGCACTGAGTGACGTGCGGAAGCAGCACGTGTGTCCTGCCATCAGCTACCCTTACTTTTTTGTTCTCAGGCACTATGCTTATATTTATGAGATATATTTTAAATGACTACAGTGAGTGTTTCATGATGGCTTCACGTGTTACTTTTGAAACAACATTCTTGATTTTTTGTTCTGATTATTACTCATTGCAGTGGGTCATCAGGCACATTTTTTCTTTTATTTTCAGCAGGTATTTGCAGTTTCGTTCTTGCAATGTGTAGATGGGGTCGACCTGAACAAATACTTCTCATTAAGTCTCTCGTGCAATGAGGTCCTGTCAGAAAGTGTCGGCTTCTTTTCTGTTACAAGGAAAATTATTTCTAAATCAGAATTCTACATGCCCATTCAACAGAGTGGTCCCAAATTAGCCTAATGCAATATTCACTGTATAGATATGTATTATTTCTGCTGCATGGTGTTAGCAGTAAGTGGGAATCAGGACGGTGCTGTCACTGCTGGAGTACTGGCTATCTTGTTTTGCTGTCCTTGTTAACACATATTGGTAAAACGAATATCCCACTATACTAATTTGTCATCAGTCTGTCAAATGGGCATGTAAAATTCATTTTGTTTGTAATGGGAAACAAAGCGATGCTTTCCATTGAAGCTGGACATTGCTTGAAAGACGTGACAAGTACCAAAATATATGCGGAAACAATAGAGAAAATGTGCCTGCTGACTCTCGGGTGAGACACCCTTACAAAAATTACAATCAAGACACTTGTGATTAAAGACATATATTGTTCAAAATACTAACTTCAAAACACAACTCCCCCTGCAGGTCCGGGGGTTAGAATAGGCCCGAGGTATCCCTGCCCATCGTAAGATATGACTAAAAGGAGTGTCTCATTGTTCAGCCCTATAAGTCCAGGTCCCATGTTACGGGTTGACCTGCCACTTTCCAAATTCTACAGAAGTGTGGGCCATATGGGGAAGGACACCTTAAGTGGCGCATGAGTGCCCTTAGATTCAATCTCCTGAACCTCTTGTCATGGCTCTGCATCTTCACCTGCCATTCAACTATTTGGGTGAGGACACTTTCTGGGATATGTCATCTTCTTCCATTGTTTCCTGTCCTCTTTCACCCCCATGACAGGATTGGATTTCTCTGTACCCAATATCCAGCACGGTAACCAGTCCGTTGTGGTAGGGTCGTCATGTATCCATTTGGTGGTGCCCCCCTGACAACACAGGGATTGCACTACTGATGCCTGAGCTGGAAACGCCCCACGTATGCCAAGGAGTAGATGCCTGTCTTCCTGGGGCATAAGGACTCCCAGCAATGGCCATCACGCTAGGTGGCCTTTGCTGTGGCTGGATGGCACCCATGGGGAAAGCCCTTGGTCAGAGTGGGTGGCATCAGGGTGGATGACCCACAATGAACCGGACTAAGTCATCTCTTCCTGGTGACTGTATTGTGCTGGCAGTCTCCAAGAAGGACAAGATTGAGTACAATGCTGACAGATATGACCCTAAATCGTTCCCGTCCCTCGCTATGCCGTGGGAGGAACGTAGGGCTACAGTAAGAAGAGAGCCATATTCACCTCAGTATTTTGTCTGTAGCAGAATGGTGGGGGACTCCTTTCTACCACTGAAGCCTCAATTTTTTGTTGAACATCTTGAGGATAAGTTTGGGGAAGTGACAGCACTGTCCAAGATCAGAAGTGGTGCAGTCTTGATTCGGATTTGTGACCGGCTGGGTGATATTCCTGTTTCTGTCACTCCCCATAAAAGCCTCAACATGGTCCAGGGGATTATTTTCCATCGTGATTACCTCTTGCAGTCTGACAACAAGCTCCGTGCCAATTTAGAACGTCAGGGTGTTCATTTCATCTGGCGCATTTACAGGGGACCCAAAGACAACAGGGTTGCTACCGATTCCTTCATCTTGGCCCTCGAGGGTGATTCATTGCCAGAAAAGGTCAAGGTGATGGTTTACCGCTGTGACGTTTAACCATACGTCCCTCCCCCTATGCGGTGCTTTAAGTGCTGGAAATTTGGGCACGTCTTCCCGCGGCACTTCCAACGCCACATGTTGAGACTGTGGACGTCCACTGCATCCAGATATTCCCTGTGCACCTCCTCCCACTTGTATCAACTGCGGAGAGCAGCACTCCCCCTGCCCGCCAGACTGCACAGTACTCCGAAAGGAGCAGAAAGTCGTGAAGTACAATACTTTGGACTGATTGACTTACCAAGAGGCTGAACATAAATTTGAACGATTACACCCCGTTTGGTTGACATCCACGTACGCTGCAGCTACGTAAACATCACCATCACAAATAACAGTCGTGCCACACTCTGTGCCATGAACAGTTGGCCCTCTGGGCCTCCAGACTACATCTGCCCCCCTTGATGGTAGGGGGAAAAAATCTCCTTCCGTTGCTCCCAAAGTACCTTCTTTGGGAGCAAGGCCCTTCCAAATGCAGGGGACATTGGTCCCCTCCACCCAGCTGGAGGAGCAACAGCCTTCTTCGGCTCCTGTCATGTGGAAGGGGTCCCTTGGTATCCTCTCTCCCAAGTTGTCCACTAATGCCACAGTGGACACTCGCCAGTGACTAAAGGAGCCAAAAGCTGCTGGATGAAGAGCTTCTCGGTCTTCCTCCATGCCTGAAGCTACTTCAGAGAAGTCCTCCCAGCAAGCCCCTAACGAGAAGTGAGAGGCTAAGCAAACAAAGAAGTCTGCTAAGAAAAAGGACCCTCTGGTGGCCCCAACACCACAACTTCCTACCAATTCTGCACCTGCAGGTGAGGTGGAGATCTCACTATCCCCTGTGGACCTGGATCTCACTGATGGCTCATCCACAATAGGAATGGATACAAATACTTAATCGGTGGCAGCAGGTGACCCTGAGGCGCAACCTGCCTCATTGCATGCTTCATGCCTTCCGAGCCTCACGATAATATCATCCTCCAGTGGAATTGCTGCGATTTTCTTCACCACCTGGCTGAGCTATGGCAACTGTTAAGCTTCACACCTGATTTCTGCATTGCCCTCAAGGAAACCTGGTTCCTGGCAATGTAGACCCCTGCCCTTCGCAGCTATAGGGGATATTACAATAACTGTAGCGACTTTAATAGTGTGTCAGGTGCAGTTTATGTCTATGTCCTAAACTCAGTATGCAGTGAACCTGTGCCCCTTCAAACCCCTCTTGAAGCTGTGGCTGTCAGGATAAGGATGATGTGGGAAATAACTGTCTGCAATGTATATCTTCCTCCAGATGGTGCAGTACCCCTGAATGTGTTGGCTGTACTGATTCATCAACTCCCTAAAACTTTCCTACTTTTTGGAGATTTGAATGCCCATAATCCCTTGTGGGGTGGCACTGTGCTTGCTGACCGACGTAGAGATGTCAGAACTTTCCTATCTCAACTTGACATCTGCCTCTTATATACTGGGGTCCCTACACATTTCAGTGTGCCCTTAACTCGGCCATTGACTTACCCCTCTGCAGCGCAGGACATCTCCCATCTGTCCACCGGAGAGCCCACGATGACGTGTGGTAGTGACCACTTTCACATCTTCCCGTCACTCCCCCAGTGTCATTGCCCCGGACATCTACCAAGATGGGCTTTAAACAAGGCAGACTGGGAAGCTTTCACCTCTGCTGTCACTGTTGAATCTCCTCCACATGATACCATCGATGTGATAGTTGAGCAGGTCACTAGAACAATTGTGTCTGCGGCAGAAAACACGATCCCTTGTTCCTTAGGGTGCCCCCCCCCCCCCCCCCCTCCCCAGTGAAAGTCAGTACCTAGAGCACCTAATAACTTTTAAACGGCTCCGTGCCTGCATTTGCCAGCTTATAAAAAGATGGAAACGGGCATGTTGGTAGAGGTATGTCTCGACCATTGGGTGCCATATGTCACCTTCCCAAGTCTGTACGAAGATCGGGGTACTAGACCCCGACAGGTGTTAGTGGCATTAACATCAATGGCGTCTTATCTGCCGATGCAACCGCTGTTGCCGAGTGCTTTGTTGAGCACTATGCTCCAGCCTCTTCATCAGAGAATTATCCCCCAGCATTTTACACCCTCAAACGGCGGATGAAAAAGAAAGCCATCTCGTTCACTGAACGTCACAGTGAACCCTATAATGCTCCATTTACAGAGTGGGAGCTCCTCAACGTACTCGCACATTGCCCCGACACAGCTCCTGGGCCAGATCAGATCCACAGTCAGATGATCAAACATCTCTCATTGGACTACAAGTGGCATCACCTCGTCATCTTCAACCGGACCTGGTGCGATGGCGTCTTTCCATTGCAGTGGCGGGAGATAACCATCATTCCTGTGCTCAAACCTAGTAAAAACCTACTTGGTGTGGATAGCTATTGGCCCATCTGTCTCACCAACGTTCTTTGTAAGCTGCTAGAATGTATGATAAGTTGGTGGTTGTGTAGGGTCCTGGAGTCAAGGGGCCTCCTGGCTCCATGCCAGAGCGGTTTCCGCCAGTATCGCTTTACCATTAATAATCTAGTTTCCCTCTAGTCTGTCGTCTGAACAGCCTTTTCCAGTGCCAACAGCTGGTAGCCGTCTCTTTTTATTTACGAAAAGCTTAAGACACAACCTGGCAACACCATATCCTTGCCACATTATATGAATGGTATCTCCAGGTGCCTCCGCCTGATTTTTATCCAAAATTTCCTATCGCTCCATACTTTCTGTGTCAAAGTTGGCGCCTCCTACAGTTCTCCCCATATCCAGGAGAATGGGGTCTCGCAGGATTCTGTATTGAGTGTCTCTCTATTTTTAGTGGCCATTAACGGTCTAGCAGCAGCTGTCGAGCCATCAGTCTCATCTTCTCTGTATGCAGACGACTTCTGTATTTCGTACTGCTCCTCCAGTACTGTTGTTGGTAAGCGGCGTCTACAGGGAGCCATCCACAAGGCGCAATCATGGGCCCCAGCCCACGGCTTCCAGTTTTCAGCTGTGAAGTCATGTGTCATGCACTTCTGTCGGCATCTTACTGTTCATCCAGAACAAAAACTTTATCTTAATGACGATCCACTTACTGTAGTGGGACATATTGATTCTTACGACTGGTTTTCGACGCCCGATTGACATGGCTTCCTCACTTTCGTCAGCTCAAGTGGAAGTGCTGGCAGCACCTCAATGCCCTCTGCTGCCTGAACAACACCAACTGGGGTGCATATTACTCTATGCTGCTGCAATTCTACAGAGCCCTTGTTCAATCCCACCTTGGCTATGGGAGTCTGGTTTGTGGTTCGGCGGTGCCCTCAGTGTTGCGTTTACTCGACCCAGTACACCACTGTGGCAATCGACTGGCAACAGGACCATTTAGGACTAGTACGGTGACCAGCGTCCTGGTGGAGGCCCAAGTCCCTCCATTAAAGGTTAGGGGTGCACAACTGCTCGCCAGCTACGTTCTGCACATTCATAGTTCTCCTGAGTATCCGAATTACCATCTCATTTTCCCATCCACGGCAGTTCATCTCCTGCATCGGAGGCCCAGATCTGGGCTTAAGATATCGGTTTGCGTCCAATCTCTTCTGTCTGAAGTGGAGTCCTTGCCTTTACCACCTGTTCTCAGGGTCAATTCACGTACACCTCCATGTACACCTAGGCCAAAGCTATGCCTGGCTCTTTCACATGGTCCTAAGGACTCAATTAACCCCAGAGCTCTCTGCTGTCACTTCCTCTCAATTCTTGACATGTACCGGGACCATGAAGTGGTTTATACTTACAGCTCAATGCCTGATGGTCACGTTGGCTTTGCATTTGTCCATGGAGGACATACTGAACAGCACTCCTTGCAAGATGGCTGCAGTGGTTTCACTGCGGAGCTGGTGGCCATTTTTCTTGCTCTTGAGTGCATCTGCTTGTGCCCTGACGAGTTGTTTCTTCTCTGTACTAACTCTTTGAATAGCCTACAAGCTATTGACGCTCGCGATCTTTTGGTAGTGACCATCCAGGAGTCCATCTATGACCTGGAATGGTCCAGTCGTCCTGTGGTGTTGTGGAGCCCAGGCCACGTCGGAATCCCAGGAAATGAACTTGCCAACATGCTACATGGAAACGGCTTCTGGAAATCGGCATCCCTGTAACTGACTTGTGATCATTATTACACTGCAAGGTGTTTCACCTCTGGGAGGGGGAATGGCATTGTCTAGGTACGCACAACAAACTGCGTGCGATTAAGAGACTACGAATGTGTGGAAGACCTCCATGCGGGCCTCTTGCAGGGACTCTGTGGTTCTCTGCCGACTCCACATTGGCCATACGTGGGTAACACATGGCTACCTCCTCCGTCGCGTGGTCCTCTCTTTGGTGTCACAGTGGCTCACATATGACTGTCGTCCACATTTTACTGGATTGCCCACTTTTATCCACTCTGTGGCAGACTTGTAACCTTCCCAGTGCCCTACCTTCGGTGTTGGGTGACAATGTCTCAGCAGCAGATATAGTTTTGCGTTTCATTCATGAGGGGGGTTTTTACCGTACCATCTAAGGGTGAGCATTTAGCCTTCTCTCTAAGGTCGCCACCCTCCCTCCATTTTAACTCTGTCGCACTTTCTTTGCATTTGTTTGTCTTGGTGGTCATGTTTTCCCTATATATGTTTATCTTGCCTTGTCTTTTTGGGATGGACATTTTAATGTGTTGCAGAGTGGCTGGCGCCTCCTCTTTCATTATTGTGATCAGCCAGCCCAGACTATATGCTCTAAGGTTTTAAGACTTTCTTCTTCTTTTCCTTGTGGTGTATGTTTCCCCTGTTTTTTGTTCGTTCCATTCGTTTTCTTTTTAGGTGTGGGGTTGGGTGTTTTTATACCCCAAACAAACAAACCAACCAATCAACCAAAACGTGATAAGCTAAGGCTGATGTAAAGCTCCCAACATTGGCCCTGTTGCTCAACAATATTTTGGATACAAGCTAAGTTTTATTTCATACCAAATAACAAAAGTAATATGAAAAACTGCATATGTAACTCAGAAATATGCAGCAAAATGTGCAGTAAACAAAAACCTTTCACCACTACATACAGCAGAAACTGAAGATTAATGTCTGAGTTCCAGCATATATATCACTCATTTGTCTCTGACAGAATTATTAGGAATAAAAAGAAGAGCATAAGCACTGTGTGGGTGTAAAAGCGACTGTGGTGTTGAAAATGAAACCAGCAGCAGTAAAATTTCTTTCAGAGTCAGAGGTAGATGCTGGTACGCACAATATTGTGCTGGCGATCTTCTGAAGAGTGAGAAAATTTTGACTGTTCATTTTCCAATAAGAAGCCACATTTTCTTCAATTTTGCCGCTTTGATTTAAATAGTACGCGTGTACACATTCAGAGTACCAGGTAGGACGAGTGGTGGCACACATAAAGACATTCCTAGCACACACGGACAGGTACAAAGGCACGTGCATTAACACATCCAGAGCAGTTAAATGGTTAATGCATGAGTACGCAAATGCAGAACAGTCATTGGAAGCAATCATTTCATAAAATATTTAGGAGTATGTGAATGGAGCAATTTAAAGTGAAACAACCACATAAAAGTAATCACAGGAAATGCAGATGTGAGACAGGTTCATTGTAAGAATCTTGGGAAATTTTGTCCGTCAACAAATGAAGTAGAATTTCAAATCCTTTGTTCGAAGAATACTTGAATATTACTCGTCAGTGTGGGATCTGTACCAGATAGGATTGATAAAGGAAATACAGAAGATCCATTGGAGGACAGCACGCTTTGTTACAGGTTCATTTACTGAGCATGAAAGCATCCTGGAGATGGTCAACTGGCTCCAGTGGCAGATGCTGCTGGAGAGGTGTGGTCTACTGTTGAAGTTCTGAGAGTGTACATTCCTAGAAGAGTCGAGAAATAGATTGCTTCCTCATACATATATCTCGTGAAAATACTGTGAAGAAAAAATTAGATGGATTCGGGCCATGTGGAGGCTTACTGGCAGTCATTGTTCCTGTGAACCATTCCTACCTGGAGACAGGAAAAGGGGGAAGTGACAGTGGTACACAAAGCCCTGTGACTTGTGCTACATAGATGTATAACGAACACGGGTAGCAGTACAGGAGTATTTGCATTTGATTGTTGTGTCTACTAAAAATAAAAAAAAGAACCATTGCTGTAAACATTGTGAAGGCATTTCCTGTAATCAAGTTTTGGAGCTGAAGGCAACTGTTAATGGATTATGGTTGATGAAAAGAAACAGCTGTGTGTTGTAAAAGTACGAGGTGCTACCCAAAATATCTGGGATTAGTGCTGCCATCTGTTGAAAACCTTACCTTTGGACTAATGGTCACCATAACCCTCGAAGTAGTTCCCGTCCACACGTACACACCAGTCCCAGTGCTTCTGCCACTGGTCAAATGTTTCCTGGAAGTCCTGTTCTTTGAGAGTGTTTATCACTGCCAGCGATGCTTCTCAAATCCTCTCTAGAGTGTCGAACCGACGGTCTTTCAACTTGAGTTTCAGTTTTGGCAATAGCGCGAATTGCAAGGTGCAAAATCTGGCGAGTACGGTGGGTGCCATAAAACCACCGTGTTGTTTTTTGCCAAAAAAGTTCCTGGTGAGCAAGGACGTGTGACAGAGTGCGTTGTCGTGATGCAGCAGCCTGTTCCCTCGACATCAGATTTTGGGCCATCGTCACCGTACATTTCCACGGAGCCATCGCAAAATGTACCAGTAGTACACGGAATTCACTGATTTGTTGGATGTATCGAATACTTTGTGCACAATTCCCTCGGTATCAAAGTAAACAATGATCACACTCCTCACCTGTCTCACTTTTTTGTGTCTTGGAGAGCCTGGGCTCTTCCCCCAAACACTTGTTGAATCATTGCAAGGGTCTCCGTAGCACTTTTCCTGAGATTCACACAGAATTTGATAAACATGTGCTGTTCTGTTCACGGATCCATCATAAAATCACCACACACCAAACGCATAGTATTATGGAAATCACTGTGGGCACACAACACATCCTCCCAGCTTAATGCCACTCCGCACAGACTCATCAGATATCCAGCTGTTGCCACTTAGCAGTGCAAAGATCTACTACTCTTACTTTCCAGATGGTAGCACCAGTCCCAAAAATTTTGGATTCCACCCCATGGAGTTTTAAATTACGTAGGGTATCACTAATGTCTATTTTTCAATACATGTATAATTTTATTCCACCATCATTACCATTCTTCATGCATAAGGAGGTCTGTCTATGGATAGTCATTCCCTGATGACAGAAATCTGGACTGCATGTGGATGTGCCTGTTGGATGATTTGTTGTTACGTCATATATATATATATCTGTGCACGTACACGTGGGCGTGGGCACCCTGGCAAGGGCATAGCAGCCTGGACCCTCACATTGTACTTCAGGATAACAGCAAAGTGTGAGCCTGCCCTTGGTGCCCGGCACTTAGGTGGGATGCAGTGGTTCGTGTGGCAGTGGAGGCAAAGGTGTCTGCATCATCAGCACAGCATGGAGCAGTGGAGTGGTGGCATCACATAACTGCCTAGCTGTTCAGTGATGACAAGCTGGTTCGTGCACCCTTAAATACCGCAGCCCCATGCTGATTTCACACTAGTAGTGGAATTAGTGTGTTATAAAGAATAGTCTAGAACAGGCAATGGCCCAGTTGTTGCTGTCAGGCTGCAATACTCCCTGGAGGCTGGTGCACTGTCAGCACACGTGACCTATCATCATGGAGGCGTTGCAAAGCTGCCAACCACGCTGTCCACTGGCAATCACTGACTGACCTTGGAGGTGTCCCATATTTTCATTCTGCACTTCAAAGTCTCGTTTATAGTTCTACCCATTACATTTTCTCCCACCTACAGAGAAAATTTGTCCTCAGATTTTGCAGAAACACAGGTACTGGTTTATTTACAACTATTCACAATTCCACCTCCACTCACAGTATCCCTTTGTCCTTTGCACTATTTACATTATCTGTCTGACTTCACTAGCATTTGGCTCTACATTGAGGTCTTCATTTATGGTTAACTTTGTCCCATGTCAAGTTGCTTCTGGTTGTGACTGGTTTGAACCCATAAGTTGAAGGTTGACAGAGATAGGATTTGCTTTTTGTTTGAATTTGTGGTATATGATTCCTGTTTCTGTGAAAATCAGATTTCTGGGGCTGACGATCCCATAACCAGTAATTACAGCTCCCAGAATGAGACTTTCACTCTGCAACGGAGTGTGCGCCATTATGAAACTTCCTGGCAGATTAAAACTGTGTGCCGTACTGAGACTCGAACTCGGGACCTTTGCCTTTCGCAGGCAAGTGCTCTACCGACTGAGCCACCCAAGCACGACTCACGCCCCATCCTCACAGCTTTACTTTTGCCAGTACCTCGTCTTCTACTTTCCAAACTTTACAGAAGCTCTCCTGCAAACCTTGCAGGTCCTGATTTCAAGTCTCGGTTCGGCACACAGTTTTAATCTGCCAGGAAGTTTCAGTCATTACAGCTGATTTTTGGTGTTGTATTTCTGTTATATGCTCTAAAAGATGTTCCATCAACATGCGGCCGTGCTACTTGGTTAACATTCAATTAAGGAGGCAAGCAGGGTGAGGTCTAACATGTTATTAAGGAAGGTTAGATTTCCGTGGATAAAATATCAAAGGCACGATCAGGTACATAAATCAATGTGTGGGTTGTATTCAGGGTGATGGTTCCTGTCACAATGGTGGATAATCAGAACATTGGTCCATTATGTCCCATTGGGTACCATTGATTAACAGTTCTTGACCTTGTAGTTCTGTCTGCTGTGTGCCACTCTGTCGACCCTGCTTGTAATGAGCACAGACACCAGCTGCTTGGTTTG
The DNA here is from genome assembly GCF_023864345.2 of Schistocerca serialis cubense. Classification (NCBI taxonomy): domain Eukaryota; kingdom Metazoa; phylum Arthropoda; class Insecta; order Orthoptera; family Acrididae; genus Schistocerca; species Schistocerca serialis. Next base: position 823,148,771 of record NC_064640.1, read on the forward strand.
CTATGTAGTACAACCAGTGTAGACCCGCTCTTTGGAAACATACTGTTTTTTTTTTCTGGCATTACTTCTTTTGGGCATTCTGTAGCAGAATTTGAGAGGGGAACAACAAAAAGCCACAGGACCTCAGAATGTCCCAGGCCATCGGGACTCGCAGCAGTGGCAGCATACTGGGATCCTGTCACGCACCTGGTCAGCTTGATGGAGCAGGACAATCAGCTGTTATTGTCGGTTGAAGACACCCAGCCAGCCCCTGACTTGCTGAAGTGCACCGGGGCTCCTAATCAGCATGAAGCAGGTCGGTACTGGCCTCTATCATACGCGCCATTGCAGAATATTCCAGTGGTACTGGATGGACAGAGTGAGGATGTAGTGGATGAGAAGATACCAATTAAGTCCTGTGCACCACTACTCTTCTTTTCAGTGTATAATTTAATCGCTAGCGGTTCGAAACGCTTACATATTGGTACAGAAGCAACCACAGACAGAGAGTGGCGTATTCTGATAGAGATTGAGAATGCAGCTAAAAGTATTAAGAGTTCGGTTTATGGAGGTGGAATGGGATGAACTCTGTCGTGCAAAAGCGTATATCATGCAGCAGTTGACCGCTGGCTATCACCCTAGCCGTCCTCCTCCGGACACTTACAATACCGCTCTAACCCTATCCATCACAACAGATACAATGAGTCTGCACTCCGTGTGAAATCAGGCAACACATCCATTTATCTACAGTATTCCACCAATCAAAACTTTTTCGATCTACAGATGGTACTATCCAGTGTGTTGGAAAGACTGAACAGATGGCTGCCTTGTGTTAAAGCTGTGTACAGAGATATTGCAGAGTATCTAAGTATGAACAGTGTGCATGTAGACGACTCCGAACAGTGGGTCAGTATGGTGCTGGCGAAAGCTAATGTACCGGCAATAAGTTTGAGAGAAAACCGTGCTGAATTCTATGCTTACAAGAAGGCTTTATTTTTTATACCCTGTAATGGCGTTAAGATAAAGAAAGAACCAGTTGATGTAGTGCATCCTGTGTACGATTACTGAATAAGTAAATGTATATGACCATGTATGTGTTTTTCATTTCTTACCTCTTATTATATTGCAAGTACTAAAGCTATTGCCCCACTATTTTCACTGGAAACATGCAACAGCAGAAAGTTATGTCATTTAACTAAATTCTCATTAAAACCCCATTGCACACCAGTACTTGAAATGGTCGGCATCATAGAAAGGGCATAGTGTTCATTATCTTCTGTAAAAATGCATTGCACGCCAGTACCTGACGTAGTAGGTATCATGGCAGAGTGGGTGAAGCATCAAGACTTAGTTGTAAGCGACTGGAGCTGTGACGGTGCACAAGAAGACCGGATGGAGAAGAATGGCGCACTCCTTCCCCACAACATAGTGCAATACAGTAGAGACCCATTAATCCGAACTAATTGGGACTGGACCTTGTTCGGATTACCGATTTGTTCGGATTAGCCGGAATTATGGTGACGAGTTTCTAGAATGAAGTATACGAAGCAGATAATAGGTACACCATGGTAACAAATGGGAACAAGTGTGGAAACAATGGCTCACTCTCACTCCCTGCCCTTGTTGTTGTGCATTGTTGAGACCTTTGTAGTGTCTGAGGTCAGTGCACTGGCAGCTGGCTCGCAAAGTGCTTGGTTATGTTAGTTATCGATCGCTGGCACGCATAACAGTTGTATTGTATTCATTCAGGTGTAGTGGTGTACGTATTTTCGTCATGAGTAAACGGAAACGTACAACGTTAGCTCTCAAAGAAGAACTGAATGCTTTGAAGCGGATAGACAAAGGTGATAATGTATCTAAACTGGCAACGGAGGAGTGGCCGAGCGGTTCTAGGCACTTCAGTCTGGAACCGCGCGACCGCTACGGTCGCAGGTTCGAATCCTGCCTCGGGCATGGATGTGTGTGTTGTCCTTAGGTTAGTTAGGTTTAAGTAGTTCTAAGTTCTACGGGACTTATGACCTCAGATGTTGAGTCCCATAGTGCTCAGAGCCATTTGAACCATTTTGGCAACGGAACTGGGTGTTGGTAAAGCAACCATTTGTGATTGGAAGAAGAACCGAGTGAAGCTTGAACAGTCCTGTGCAACGTCTTCGAGAAAAACACTCCACATTCGGCAGACTTTGAAACAGTCCCAGTATGATAAAGTGGATGAAGATCTTTTCCTTTGGTTTACGCAGGAAAGAGAAACAACTCCGTTGAGAGGAGAAGGCTGTTTACCTGAACAAGTTAATGAAAGGTGATGAGTCTTTTAGTGCGAGTACGGGTTGGCTGGACGGATTCAAAAAACGTCATTGAATCCGCCAGCTAACAATTAGTGGAGAGAAGCTTTCTTCTGACCATGATGCATTGAAAGAATACTTGGGTGAGTTTGAAAAAATGATAAGAGAAGGAAAGTATTCTCCCCAACAAATTTATAACGCTGACGAGACTGGCCTTAATTTTAGGGCATTTCCAATAAAAAGCCTCGCATCAAAAGCAGAAGACCATGCTCCTGGTTTTAAAATGTACAAAGATCGTGTGACTTTATTAGCGTGCAGCAACGCTGCTGGTAATCACAAACTGCCTTTAATACTGATCGGCAAATCTGCTAGGCCCCGAGCTTTTAAAAACTGCCACATGAAGTTCTTGCCGTATACAACCAGAAAAAAGCACGGATGGATGGTAAGCTGTTCAAAGGATGGTTTCGCGGTCAGTTTGTTCCCTCTGTTCGACGGTTTTCTAAGGAAAATCGTTTGTCTCCCTGTGCAGTTATTTTGATTGATCGAGTGCCATCTCACCCCAGCACTGAGGAACTATGTCATGGAGAAATTGTGGCGAAGTTTTTGCCGCCGAATGTTACACCACTTCTACAGCCGATGGACCAGGGCGTACTGCTAGCATTAAAACTGATTTACAGAAAACAATTTTTAAGAGTGCTGATCCAAGATGATAGCACTCCTTTACTGGACAAAATTAAAAAGACCAATATGAAGGATGTTGTTTATTGGGCTGCTGAGGCATGGCAGAATATTTCAGAAAATACTCTGAGAAAATCGTGGAGAAAACTGTGGACATCTCTCGAATTTCAGGACAACCTAGTTGAAAATGAAGAGGAAGATGTACTACAAATGATACAGACAATGCCTGGATGTGAAGAAGCTAGTGAAGGAGACGTAGATGAGTGGATGGCAGCGGATGGGGCACAACCTTACTGACGCTGATTTAGCTGCTGTTGTGACTCATGACCAGGAAGTAGTGGACTACTGTGACGGAAGTGACAACGAGCCTGAAAGTGATAAAGGAGAGCCGGTGCCACACAGTGACGCAGCAGAAGTTCTCGACCTCGCGTTACGTTATTTGGAGCACCAGCCCACTGCTACACCTGCTGATTTGATGTTTAACAGACGATGGCGCAACTATGTGTCATATAACAAACTGTCTTCATTACGCCAAAGAACAATGAGTTTTTGTCATCTAAAAAGTAGGGATAAAGTGTCCGCTGTATTTTAGTAAGTTTGATAGCTTTCCGTTCATTGTTATGCATTGTTTAAACCTAATGTTTTCTTGCCAATTTTTCTAATACATATTTACTATACTGTGTAAATTACAATAGTGTGTATGTACAGCAGTTTGCTATACTTAGACTAACATTCTTAATGTTCGGATTAAATGAACGTTCGGATTACCAGGGTTCGGATTAGCGGGACTCTGCTGTAATTGTAGGTCCATCCAACTGTGGCAAGACACATGTTCTCATGTTGCTGCTAACACATCCAGATGGAGTCCGCTTTGAGCATGTATGGGTATTTTCAAAAACACTGTTTCAGCCCAAATACCATCTATTACAGGAGATTCTGCAGGGTGTGACATACGCGACATTCAATGAGAGCAGAGATATCCCTCCACCGGAAAAAGTAAAGCCAAATACAGTGTTCATATTTGACGATGTTGTTGTGGGAAACCAAGATCAAGGTAGGCGATACTTCTGTTTCTGTCGCCATATGGCTGTTGATGTATCTTATCTGAGTAAGACATATTCCAGAATCCCAAAACAGCTGGTGAGGGATAATGCAAACATAATTATAGCATTAAAAGAGGACAATCTGAATTTCAAACACATTTACCAGGCTCATGTAGGAACCGACATGTCATTCAATGATTTTGTAAAGATATGCGCAGATTGCTGGAACCACAGTATGGGTTTCTCCTTACTGATAAAACAAGAAAACTGAATGATGGTAGGTACAGACGGAACTTCCATGAGTTGCTATATATACAGCCATGCAAAGACTTTAGTACATCAGTACACGCATCACCATGGATAAATTCGCACGCATGCCGGGAGCTCAGTTTGGTACGAAGGGTGTACATAGACATAACATTCGCTTTTACGTGGACGCGAAAATTCAAACTCTCGATCATAAGGTTGGAGCTGTACGCAAGGTACTAGAGACGTATTGTCAAACTCTTCTGAGGCTGAACAATACACGGAATGATCGGGTTAGTGTAACCGAGAAGAGAGAAGAAAGTAAACAGTTTAACTGGAGGGGGAATAGCTGTCATTGAGAACGGGACAGTGTACAAACGGGTTAACGCAATTGAAAAGAAGATAGGCAACTTAACTGAAGGGAAAATAGCTGTTGCCGAGAACATTGACTAGCATAAGAAGAAGAAGAGCGGATATATACAACCTCACGCTGCACAGAAGTCCGATTAGTATACACCGAGAAGTTCACTAAGCGTAAAGTCATCGATGCACGGAAGGCCGTTCGCGACAAGTTACGGTTGCTGAGGTTAGGCCATTTGAAGCAAGAGCTGCCACTGCGATAAACCTTTAAACCAGTTACTGAATCCGTCGATGAACCCTCAGCGAAATTCCGCTACGACGACGATGACGCTATTGCCGATTCCATTAACCGTCACAGGATAGACAAAACATTCGGTATTAGTCGTGAGAAACCATACATGTTCGGCACACAGCCTATAACTTTAAATGAAAAAACTATACAAATCGGCGATAAACAATTTCAAAGAACACCCAGTCTACTGAACCTTATTTTCCTAAGACCCACAAAAACTGTAAATTATTCGCCTTAGATCTGGAAATGTTTCGCGAAATAATGCTTTTAACTGATTTACATAAGAATACAAAAACCAGAAGCAATGTGAAATACAGATCCCTTTAAGAACTATTTTGGATGGTGAAAAAATAGCAGTGGTGATGATACTGACATGCAGCATAAAAGAGTGAGCAATCGACGCCCGCAGTGTATGTATATTACGACGACGCCATTGAGCTAATAGACAGCCTACGACTGCTCATGGCATCAACTGCCGCTGGTAATATAGCTCATTCGAATGAAGTTTTTTCAATAATTTCTGAGCTTAGAGAGACAGGCATCATCGAATAAGTAGCTAGACAACTGCACAAACCAGCAAACGACCTGTGGCAGGCGGATCTTGTCGACATGAGGGAATATTCAAGTGTGAACAACGGATTCAAATATATTTTAATGGTCATTGATACTTAATATAAATATGCCTGGGCATTACCTGTGACAGCGAAAACAGGAAAGGAAGTCGCGCATGTGTTTGATGGAGTGCTGCAGACGGGGACAAATCGAAGCCCAGACAACCTTCCAACAGATCACGGCGCTGAGTTTTTCAATAAATATGTCAAGGCTGTGATGGAATGGTATGGAATACATCACTACTCGACGTTCATCCACCTGAAGGCGAGTATCGTGGAACGTCTGAACATAACAGTGAAAACCCAGATGTGGATGCAATTCATCTTTGTGTTTCACGCAGATGAATCGATATCCACCCGCAAATAATTGCACAGTATAATTGAACCAAACATCGCACAATAACAATGAGACCAATCGATGTTCGTGATATTTTCATATTTATTTCATATTTATTTGGTTGCCTGTAGACAACTGTTGTGTTGTATAGGCATCGTTAGATGGTTATACAAATGGTTATACATAAGGTCAGTAGTTACATAGTTATACAGATTCTGGTACAAATGATTACACAAAAGTTAACATATGGTATATGATTATATAAAAGGTCAGTATGGTTGTATGACATAAATTACAGTTTCTTTGATCACATTCACATTTATAATAATAGAGAATCGTATTTTTTCATTATGTAGGAATTCACTTATGCTATAGAATGTTTTCTCTTTCAACCATGTCTGTACCACCATTTTAAATCTATTCTCATGCAATTCCCTCGTTCCATGTGATGTATTGTTGTAAAATGTTTTGCCACCATGTAAAAAATTATTCTGGATTTTACTCAAACGTGTCCAAGGAATGTCTAATAAGTTCCTATTTCTGGTTTCATAAGAGTGCACATCTGACCTGCTTTCATACATGTGGGCATTCTCTTTGGCATGCATAATAGCTTTAAGTATGTGTAGACTGGGAACTGTAAGAATTTTGTGCTCCCTGAAATACTGTCTGCAAGAAGTTAAATTGCTCATACCAAATATACATCTAATGGCTTTCTTCTTCCAGAGGGAAACATCTTTTGCCCCAGCAGAGTTTCCCCAAAGAGGTATTCCATAATACAGATGAGTATGGAAAAAGGCATGGTATGCCATAAGTATGCACTCCTTACCGACACAATCCTTTAGTTTTCTAAGGAGATATACAGGGTGATACAAAAAGGTACGGCCAAACTTTCAGGAATCATTCCTCACACACAAAGAAAGAAAATATGTTATGTGGACATGTGTCCGGAAACACTTACTTTCCATGTTAGAGCTCATTTTATTACTTCTCTTCAAATCACATTAATCATGGAATGGAAACACAGAGCAACAGAACGTACCAGCGTGACTTCAAACACTTTGTTACAGGAAATGTTCAAAATGTCCTCCGTTAGCGAGGATACATTCATCCACCCTCCATCACATGGAATTCCTGATGCGCTGATGCAGCCTTGGAGAATGGCGTATTGTATCACAGCTGTCCACAATACGAGCACGAAGACTCTCTACATTTGGTACCGGGTGTGCGTAGACAAGAGCTTTCAAATGCCCCCATAAATGAAAGTCAAGAGGGTTGAGGTCAGGAGAGCGTGGAGGCCATGGAATTGGTCCGCCTCTACCAATCCATCGATCACCGAATCTGTTGTTGAGAAGTGTACAAACACTTCGACTGAAATGTGCAGGAGCTCCATCGTGCATGAACCACATGTTGTGTCGTACATGTTCTAGCACATGTTCTAGCAGCACAGGTAGAGTATCCCGTAAGAAATCATGGTAATGTGCTCCATTGAGCGTAGGTGGAAGAACATACTGACAAAACTAAAATGAGCTCTAACATGGAAATTAAGCGTTTCCGGACACTTGTCCACATAATGTCTTTTCTTTATTTGTGTGTGAGGAATGCTTCCTGAAAGTTTGGCCATACCTTTTTGCAACACCCTGTAGAACTCTTGCCAACTTACTGCACAGCTTTTCTGTGTGCGTATTCCAGCACAGTTTGGTATCAAGATGAATGCCTAGCAGTTTTACTGAATGTCTGAGTTCATTAGGTCCATCATTAATATCTCTTAGGGAAAAAGAGGATGTGTTCAGTGTTATTGCTATACTACACTCCTGGAAATTGAAATAAGAACACCGTGAATTCATTGTCCCAGGAAGGGGAAACTTTATTGACACATTCCTGGGGTCAGATACATCACGTGATCACACTGACAGAACCACAGGCACATAGACACAGGCAACAGAGCATGCACAATGTCGGCACTAGTACAGTGTATATCCACCTTTCGCAGCAATGCAGGCTGCTATTCTCCCATGGAGACGATCGTAGAGATGCTGGATGTAGTCCTGTGGAACGGCTTGCCATGCCATTTCCATCTGGCGCCTCAGTTGGACCAGCGTTCGTGCTGGACGTGCAGACCGCGTGAGACGACGCTTCATCCAGTCCCAAACATGCTCAATGGGGGACAGATCCGGAGATCTTGCTGGCCAGGGTAGTTGACTTACACCTTCTAGAGCACGTTGGGTGGCACGGGATACATGCGGACGTGCATTGTCCTGTTGGAACAGCAAGTTCCCTTGCCGGTCTAGGAATGGTAGAACGATGGGTTCGATGACGGTTTGGATGTACCGTGCACTATTCAGTGTCCCCTCGACGATCACCAGTGGTGTACGGCCAGTGTAGGAGATCGCTCCCCACACCATGATGCCGGGTGTTGGCCCTGTGTGCCTCGGTCGTATGCAGTCCTGATTGTGGCGCTCACCTGCACGGCGCCAAACACGCATACGACCATCATTGGCACCAAGGCAGAAGCGACTCTCATCGCTGAAGACGACACGTCTCCATTCGTCCCTCCATTCACGCCTGTCGCGACACCACAGGAGGCGGGCTGCACGATGTTGGGGCGTGAGCGGAAGACGGCCTAACGGTGTGCGGGACCGTAGCCCATCTTCATGGAGACGGTTGCGAATGGTCCTCGCCGATACCCCAGGAGCAACAGTGTCCCTAATTTGCTGGGAAGTGGCGGTGCGGTCCCCTACGGCACTGCTTAGGATCCTACGGTCTTGGAGTGCATCCGTGCGTCGCTGCGGTCCGGTCCCAGGTCGACGGGCACGTGCACCTTCCGCCGACCACTGGCGACAACATCGATGTACTGTGGAGACCTCACGCCCCACGTGTTGAGCAATTCGGCGGTACGTCCACCCGGCCTCCCGCATGCCCACTATACGCCCTCGCTCAAAGTCCGTCAACTGCACATACGGTTCACGTCCACGCTGTCGCGGCATGCTACCAGTGTTAAAGACTGCGATGGAGCTCCGTATGCCACGGCAAACTGGCTGACACTGACGGCGGCGGTGCACAAATGCTGCGCAGCTAGCGCCATTCGACGGCCAACACCGCGGTTCCTGGTGTGTCCGCTGTGCCGTGCGTATGATCATTGCTTGTACAGCCCTCTCGCAGTGTCCGGAGCAAGTATGGTGGGTCTGACACACCGGTGTCAATGTGTTCTTTTTTCCATTTCCAGGAGTGTATTTTAAGAACTATAAATAAATAATACTACAAATGCTTACCTATTTCATTTCTTTCTTCTGCTTCCACATTTCTTTGTTGGTCTCCGACAAGCGTTTAACATACACTCGTCGATGCATCTCGTTTCTTAACGATTTTTATAATCAGTGTGGCGAACACCATAAAACAGTTCAGCTTTTCAACCTCCATTATAAGCACTTGGCTGTGAATAAACTCCATTGTGAGTATCGGACTACCCACATGTACTAATGGGAAGGTAAAGCAACCCTCAACAACTGTGGCCACTGGTAGTCGATGGCCACAACACTGTTATTTAACGCACATGTAGCCGCTACAAGTTGCGTCTTCAGACGTAAGAAAATGGGCCCGGACCCATCCGTCTGCGGTACGACCTTGGGAACACGCCTATCCTTATATTAAACGCTCTGAGTAACCGGATATCACCCACTGGGATTTTTTGTGATCTCTCAAAGACTTTTGATTGTGTAAATCATGGAATACTTCTAGATAAGCTCAAGTATTAATGGGGCAGCGCTCAAATCGTTTAAATCATACCTAACTGGAACAATGAAGAAAGTTCAAATAAGCAGTTCACATAATATGCAAAAAATAGGTGATTTCTCAAACTGGGGAACAGTCAAGAATGGGGTGCCTCAACGTTCGGTCTTGGGTCCTCTGCTGTTCTTAATATATATTAATGACTTGCCATTCTATATTCACGAAGATGCAAAGCTGGTACTTTTTGCCGATGATACAATATAGCTATCACACCCAACAGACAAGAATTAACTGCTGAAATTGTAAACGATGTTTTTCAGAAAATCATTAAGTGGTTCTCTGCAAATTGGCTCCATTAAACTTTGACAAAACACATTATATACAGTTCCATACAGTAAATGGAATGACACCAGTAATAAATATAGACTTGGATCAGAAATCGGTAGCTAAGGTAGAATATTCAAAATTTCTAGCTGTATGCATTGATGAGGGGTTGAACTGGAAAAAGGTCTGCTGAAACGTTTGAGTTCAGCTACTTATGCTATTAGGGTCATTGCAAATTTTTGCGATATACATCTCAGTAAATTAGCTTGTTGTTGTTGTTGTGGTCTTCAGTCCTGAGACTGGTTTGATGCAGCTCGCCATGCTACCCTATCCTGTGCAAGCTTCTTCATCTCCCAGTACTTACTGCAACCTACATCCTTGTCAATCTGCTTAGTGTATTCATCTCTTGGTCTCCCTCTACGATTTTTACCCTCCACGCTGACCTCCAATGCTAAATGTGTGATCCCTTGATGCCTCAGAACATGTCCTACTAACTGTTCCCTTCTTTTTGTCAAGTTGTGCCACAAACTCCTCTTCTCCCCAACTCTATTCAATACTTCATCATTAGTTATGTGATCTACCCATCTAATCTTCAGCATTCTTCTGTAGCACCACATTTCGAAAGCTTCTATTCTCTTCTTGTCCAAACTATTTATCGTCCATGTTTCACTTCCACACATGGCTACACTCCATACAAGTACTTTCAGAAACGTCTTCCTGACACTTAAATCTATACTCTATGTTAACAAATTCCTCTTCTTCAGAAACGCTTTCCTTGCCATTGCCAGTCTACATTTTATATCCTCTCTACTTCGACCATCATCAGTTATTTTGCTCCAGAAATAGCAAAACTCCTTTACTACTTTAAGTGTCTCATTTCCTAATCTAATTCCCTCAGCATCACCCGACTTAATTCGACTACATTCCATTACCCTCGTTTTGCTTTTGTTGATGTTCATCTTATATCCTCCTTTCAAGAGACTGTCCGTTCCGTTCAACTGCTCTTGCAAGTCCTTTGCTGTCTCTGATAGAATTACAATGTCATCGGCAAACCTCAAAGTTTTTATTTCTTCTCCATGGATTTTAATACCTACCCCGAATTTTTCTTTTGTTTCCTTTACTGCTTGCTCAATACACAGATTGAGTAACATTGGGGAGAGGCTACAACCCTGTCTCACTCCCTTCCCAACCACTGCTTCCCTTTCATGCCCCTCGACTCTTATAACTGCCATCTGGTTTCTGTACAAATTGTAAACAGCCTTTCGCTCCCTGTATTTTACCCCTGCCACCTTTAGAATTTGAAAGAGAGTATTCCAGTGAACATTATCAAAAGCTTTCTCTAAGTCTACGAATGCTAGAAATGTAGGTTTGCCTTTCCTTAATCTTTCTTCTAAGATAAGTCGTAAGGTCAGTATTGCCTCATGTGTTCCAATATTTCTACGGAATCCAAACTGATCTTCCCGAGGTCGGCTTCTACCAGTTTTTCCATTCGTCTGTAAAGAATTCGTGTTAGTATTTTGCAGCTGTGACATATTAAACTGATTGCTCGGTAATTTTCACATCTGTCAACACCTGCTATCTTTGGGATTGGAATTATTATATTCTTCTTGAAGTCTGAGGGTATTTCGCCTGTCTCATGCATCTTGCTCACCAGATGGTAGAGTTTTGTCAGGACTGGCTCTCCCAAGGCCGTCAGTAGTTCTAATGGAATGTTGTCTACTCCCGGGGCCTTGTTTCGACTCAGGTCTTTCAGTGCTGTGTGAAACTCTTCACGCAGTATCGTATCTCCCATTTCATCTTCATTTTCATCCTCTTCCATTTCCATAATATTGTCCTCAAGTACATCGCCCTTGTATAGACCCTCCATATACTCCTTCCACCTTTCTGCTTTCCCTTCTTTGCTTATAACTGTGTTTCGATCTGAGCTGTTGATATTCATACAAGTGGTCCTCTTTTCTCCAAAGGTCTCTTTAATTTTCCTGTAGGCAGTATCTATCTTACCCCTTGTGAGATAAGCCTCTATATCCTTACATTTGTCCTCTAGCCACCACTGCTTAGCCATTTTGCACTTCCTGTCGATCTCATTTTTGAGACGTTTGTATTCCTTTTTGCCTGCTTCATTTACTGCATTTTTATATTTTCTCCTTTCATCAATTAAATTCAATATTTCTTCTGTTACCCAAGGATTTCTACTAGCCCTCGTCTTTTTACCTACTTGATCCTTTGCTGCCTTCACTACTTCATCCCTCAGAGCTACCCATTCTTCTTCTACTGTACTTCTTTCCCCCATTTCTGTCAGTTGTTCCCCTATGCTCTCCCTGAAACTTTCTACAACCTCTGGTTCTTTCAGTTTATCCAGGTCCCATCTCCTTAAATTCCCACCTTTTTGCAGTTTCTTCAGTTTTAATCTACAATTCATAACCAATAGATTGTGGTCAGAGTCCACATCTGCCCCTGAGATGTCTTACAATTTAAAACCTGGTTCCTAAATTTCTGTCTTACCATTATATAATCTATCTGATACCTTCTAGTATCTCCAGAATTCTTCCATGTATACAACCTTCTTTCATGATTCTTGAACCAAGTGTTAGCTGTGATTAAGTTATGCTCTGTGCAAAACTCTACGAGGCGGCTTCCTCTTTCATTTCTTAGCCCCAATCCTTATTCACCTACTACGTTTCCTTCTCTTCCTTTTCCTACTCTCGAATTCCAGTCACCCATGACTATTAAATTTTCGTTTCCATGCACTACCTGAATAATTTCTTTTATCTCATCATACATTTCATCAATTTCTTCATGATCTGCAGAGCTAGTTGGCATGTAAACTTGTACTACTGTAGTAGGCGTGGGATTCTTGTCTATCTTGGCCACAATAATGCGATCACTATGCTGTTTATAGTAGCTTACCCGCACTCCAATTTTTTTTATTCATTATTAAAGCTACTCCTGATTTACCCCTATTTCATTTTGTATTTATCACCCTGTATTCACCTGACCAAAAGTCTTGTTCGTCCTGCCACCGAACTTCACTAATTCCCACTATATCTAACTTTAACCTATCCATTTCCCTTTTTAAATTTTCTAACCTACCTGCCCGATTAAGGGATCTGACATTCCACGCTCCGATCCGTAGAACGCCAGTTTTCTTTTACCTGATAATGACGTCCTCTTGAGTAGTCCCCGCCCAGAGATCCGAATGGGGGACTATTTTACCTCCGGAATATTTTACCCAAGAGTACGCCATCATCATTTAACCATACAGCAAAGCTGCATGCCCTCAGGAAAAATTATGGCCGTAGTTTCCCCTTGCTTTCAGCCGTTCTCAGTACCATCACATCAAGGCCGTTTTGGTTAGTGTTACAAGGCCAGATTAGTCAATCATCCAGACTGTTGCCCCTGCAACTACTGAAAAGGCTGCTGCCCCTCTTCAGGAACCACATGTTTGTCTGGCCTCTCAACAAATACCCCTCCGTTGTGGTTGCACCTACGGTACGGCCATCTGTATCGCTGAGGCACGCAAGCCTCTCCACCAACGGCAAGGTCTATGGTTCATGGGGGGTAAATTAGCTTACCACGCCTATTTTCATTCTCTGCTTTCGTATGGCATCATATTCTGGGGTAAAAGAGTGTTCATTGCACAAAAGCGTGTAATCAGAATAATTGCTGGAGCGCATCCAAGATCATCCTGAAGACAATTATTTAAAGAGCTAGAGATCCTCACTGTAGCCTGTAATGGTCGCCTAGTCGTTGATATAGCTAATTGCTGTAATCGCACTATTTCACTCCCATTTACGGAGCTTGTTAGCACTTGATGTTAGGTTGGCACCATTAAAATGCGTTGTAGTAATCGCTGCTGCTTGCTGGATCGCTGCTGTGTCTCGATGTTGATGCTGGCTCTAAATCTGGTTGTCTAGGGTTAAAAACATGAGGTCCCGTGTTTTTTTATGTGCTTTTGATGATAAAGAACGAGCGAAACCAACAAATATGTAACCTTCAAATATTTATTATGGTGGCCATCTTAATTCCACTGTCTACCAAAGACCATGACACAACACAAAGTAGTACTTCCATTACATGATCTTTGCATTGTTTATCCACCTCAAACAATAACACACAAACACACTTTACCAGAGTGACATTCCGACTGCCTCCCGACCGTTCTTGCTGCTTGTATTTATAACATTGTCAAAGAACTACTAAAAAGAGATATAGTTTACAAGTCACATGTACATCTGTTATCATAATTTGTGCAGAAAAGTTATTAATTTGCATCGAGTGACATAATTTAACATGTTATTAAAATGACAGACAGATTTGTAGACTTGACAGAATAATTCTTTGTTACAAAAAGGCCGTTTTTTAGAAGTTTGTCAATTGACTTCTCTAATTTGCATAAATAAGTAATTAACATGAATTATTAAGAATTACATTGGTTTTCGTCTAAAATAGGATTGATTACGTGAATACTGAGTGAAAACACTCCTAGTGAACAAATAGGTTTCACTGGGTGATTTTTATTTAAGGAGATCCAAAATACCTAAGTTGGCTACTATTTTTCGTACTTCATATTAATTATTTAAGATAAACTTAGTGTTTTTACATGATGACATTTGCTGTATCAGTGATCAAGTGATATTAACTTTTGTGTGGGTCAGTTATTCAGTATGATTTAATGGGTTGACTGTTTATGGAGACATGTTGTGCAATCATTGTTAACATACACAATAACTTTTCTATAATCATAAATACTCGTTAAACTGGTTGAATTTGGCGGGTATCACATACTTCGGTAAAGTAAAGCCTTTAATATGTTCTATTACAAGCCTCACAATAAATAAATAAATAAATAAATAAATATATATATATATATATATATATATATATATATATATATATATATATATATATATATATATATATTCACTTACGAAATTTGTTATTAACAGTCCGAACGAATTCAAAAGTAATAGCAGTGTACATGGCTACAACACTAGGACAAAGGATGATCTTCACTACTCAAGGTTAAAAAGTAATAGCAGTGTACATGGCTACAACACTAGGACAAAGGATGATCTTCACTACTCAAGGTTAAATCTAACTTTGGCTCAGAAGGAGGTAAATTATGCTGCCACAAAAGTCTTTGGTCACTTACCATTGCATCATAAGTCTGACAGATAGCCATACAGCAATTAAAAGGAAATTAAAAGAATTTCTTAATGGCAACTCCTTATACTCATTAGATGAATTTATGGGTATACTAAGTGGGTAATTCCCCCCCCCCCCCCCAAAAAAAAATTAAAAATATTAAGTGTCATGTAATATTTTGTGTAATGTAATATCCTGTATAGATACCTTTTATTAACCTGACACGTTCCACATCATTACGAAGTGTCGTATTCATGATCTATGGAACAAGTACTCATCTAATCTACAATGTGCATTAATATCCATACCATGTAATCACGTCATATACCACAGCGCTGGGTCCGTATTTCTTGCATTATT